>NW_027041966.1:0-340445 GCF_035927965.1 Recurvomyces mirabilis | reverse complement strand
CTAGCCGTAGATATACCTCGCTCTAACCTAAGATTCTCCTACCTCCGGGCGGTGCTACGGAGCCGAAACCTATACTATAAACTAATAGATTTACCTTAAGGTAAATTTGCGTACCTCCTGCCTATAATAGAAAGGAAGATACTACCCGTAGTACGAGAGCAGACGTAGCGCTACGAGATAGTATTATATATATACGAGGTAGGATAGGCTCCTATATATAAAACTAATAAAAGGCTCTTAAGGCGAAGTAAGAGAGCATTATACGACTCTCTACTACGATTACCTACCCTTGTCCGGCTATATAGAATAGCCGTAAAACTGCTACAACCTACTACTCCTTAGGTTTAATATATTAGATAGACCTAACGGTAGCGGATGCTCGCAACTGTTATCCTACGCTAATATAGTCCTAGTAGTTCCGTATTAAAGTAGCGGGTTATAGTACTCTAATAGCGGCTATACTACCTCGGTAGAAGACGTCGTAGTGTAGATAGAAGAGTAGTCGCTCCTCTAAGTACGTATATACTACGTCGAGGGGATACCCGACTAAGCGTTCTACTACCTACTATACCGCGTAGAAAGGGTATAGAGAGGTCCTAGCAGTTGCTCGTGCTAGTGCATTATAAGGTTGCCGAGATAGTGCTTACACGTCCTTAGGATCTAATATAGCTAATATAGTAGCTGTAGATCGTTAATGCCTTGTTGTCGATTAGTAGAAGGGAGATACTCCTACTCGACTCTAGAACCCCTAACCCTAACCCTATAGTTACTATAATTGCTCTTATTACTTACTATAGTAGTTATAGTAACTATTATTAATAGCTATAGTAGCTATAGTAACTCTTATAATAGCTATAGCGACTATAGTAACTATTATTAGTTATATAACACTTATAACTATAAATTAAAGGTATTTAGAGTTACTAAAGATATAAACGCTTAGTATAGCCTACGAGTTACGCTAAAACGAGATATATAAAACTATCGAGCGGCTTTGTAAAGTAGAAACTCTACGAAGATAGGACTTGTAGGGGTAGTATCTTTTGATTACATAGGCGTATTATTTACGAGTATGCATGCGGCGCATGCTGATACCGGTCAAACGTCTCCTTGCAATGACCGAGCACGATGTTGCCCTGCGTTCGCTGTGTCCCCGTTAGCAACTTGAACGTGCGACAATGTAGTTATGAACCTACCTTGAGAAGGCCCTTGATCATCTGGTGGCTGCGACACCAGTCATCATGGTCTCGAGCGAGCCATCCTTGCGGTACATCATTCTCGAAGTTCTCCTTCACGTGATATTGGTCGGTGGAGAACACCCACGTGCCAGACTGTGGCAAGTTGACTTGCATTATACAAAGCCCAGGTGTATGGCCGGGCGCATGGCGGATATTGATACCAGGAGCTAGCTCCAAGAAATCACCATAGATCGGCTTCCAATTCAGATTGAGGTCCAGATCCTTTGGTAAGTATACGCCAATATCAGTCTTGGTCGCCACTGAGAAGTAAGCATGCTTCAACTCTTTCTCGTGGACATAAATTGGCACGTTAGTGCCCTTAAAGTGCTCCAAGCTATCGAGAGTCAGCCACCTGTAAGTACTCTGAGTCAATAAACTCACCCTCCAGCATGGTCGAGATGGAGATGGCCCATGATCACAGCTTTCACATCCTTGACGTCGTGCCCTGTGAGCTTGATTTGCGCCTCCAGCTCCTGTTCAGGCGAGTAGTCGACTTGCGCGAAGATATCGTTGAGCGGAGCGCCCCATACCTCAGGGTAGTCCTTGCCTGCTCCGGTCTCAAACAGCACCAGACCCTCGGTGGGATGTTCGATCAACACAGACACTACGACCAGCTTTCGTCGTACCCTTTCCTGGTTTGGATTCGATTTTGTCGATGTGCCGCCGCCTCGGAGGAAGAAGCCATCGTCTGCCTCCAGGTACCCGCAGTGAAGCAGCCACATTTTAGTGTCCGGAGGACATTGATTGACAACATCGAGACCGTAGGGAGTTGATGTAGCCATATTGAGTCGATACTGCTGATATAGTGTCAAGTAGTACTATGTATGCTGTAGGACAGACGAGCGTGCACCTGCTGTAGTATTCTATGTGCATCGGCATCTGGGGTCATCAGGCGTGAGGGGATGGCTGCGCTGGTGAACGGCCATAAGGAACCTCCAAATGCACGAAGAACGTCATTGATAACTTCGTCCGCCGCAATCTTACCAACCTAAGTAAGAAAGCCGAGTGAGTTGGATACGTTATTCAAGCACTGGCAAATCTCGACTCAACGAGGAGCAGTCCTCCAGCTTACGCCAAATGACCACTCAGCCGGAGTCTGACATCGCGTCAAACTTTCTTGACACACTTCCTTTGACAGGATGTAACAACATCGGAGGGAGACATATTCTCCCATGCTTGCTCTCCCACCGTGCCGAACCTGGCCCTTTGGATGCCAGACCCATCCATCTATTGTGCAACTCCTGCGCAAAATAATTGCTGTAGTACCATGTGGATCCAGCGAAATGGTGCTCTTGGTCGATGACACCGGCCAATGAACCCGCAAACTCAGCATTCGGACCATGATTGAACACAGTATCCAGCACGTCAGGCGGCCATACCCGATCCATGTAGATGGGATGAGGAGCGTAAACATGTCGGAATTCATGTTCTGCTACTATGGTTGGTGCGAACATCTCGGCTACCATAGCAGACCCATGCTTGTTCTCGGTATGCATTTGCAGGAGCAGGCGGCGTGACAGACGGTTAGTCAGGATGACAGAAGCTCGTGGCTCGTTTCGGAGATTTGGAGTGTCGTAGTCGATGATATAGTTACGCCACACCCAATCTGTGTACGAGACATTGGAGAGCGGCAGGGAAGTAATGAAGTCAGTATTATGGTGCTTCTCCGAAGCCACCTTCGGTTCAGACTTCGACAGCTGCGGCACATCAAATTGGAGAGAAGGCATCGTCTTGTGACGCGAATTTGTCAACATTCGTTAGCAGATGTCCATAATGACCTGTGTATCTGACAACGAGCTCCCAGTTCCAGACGTGGTTGATGGCCGGGTTGGCGAGCACCAACTGTTGGAGGGGCATGTAAGAATGAAAGGAGATACTACAGAGATCAGCGACTTCGTCGTACACTCTGCCACGAAAGCACTCACACTTACTCGTAAGCACCAACGTCCGGATAGGCGGCTTCCATCTCAGGATAGCTCCACGTGCGGGTGATGGCATGCAGGTCTTCGGGAACTCTCAAGATCACTAAGAGATCCTCCCTCCGGTCTCTGTATTCGTATGCAAGCGAGTCATTCCTGATATGCAATAGCACAGTAACCTGATATTCAGCTGGGAGCGGCACAGAAGTCTCGGCCACAATAGCACGGATGTTTCGGACGATGTCCAGAGTCCATACACAGTCATCCCATGCCCGGATCACTATTGCTGTTCCGGCGGTTGTATTCTGAGCTACGGCTCGATGAGTTGGCGTCTCGGTCAAATCAGTGGATTGGGCGACAATCTCGTACGGGCTCCACCGCCCTACCCTGTCGAGACATGTATTCAGGGGAAGTCCCATGCGTTCAGCTGATCCCAAAGCACTCACTGGAAAGTGTGCCGCTGGCCCGCTCCTGACAGCATCAATCACGGAGCAGGACAAAGCAGATACTCCTCCACACGTGGCAAGCACGACTGATTCATGTCGATCTCGGCGGGAGTCCGTCAAGTTACTGAAGGCACCAAACGTCGCGAGACGATCAACGCTACTGAGAGGCCAGGTGTTCTGTGTTGTGAGGTAATAGAAGCTCCTGTCCTTTGGCAGCAATCTCCACCAGAAGTGGAAGCGTGACCCATGTCGTCCATATGCTTCTGCAAGATGTTGTGACCCTGCCCAGAGCAAGATCCATGTGAATGTCAGGATGATCAATGCTCGCGCAGTAAACCTTTGCATATACAGCCGCATGTATTATGTTGAGATGTAAAGCCGATAGCAGTGCAACTGGCCACTGTTTTACCACATCACAACATAGCGCAAAGAGGAACATTACGGGAGTTGCGTGGATCGGCAGCGTTGTTCTCCGAGGGCCTTGGAGCCGAGTTAGCACTCAGCACCAAGCCTAAGGCCTTGGCGAATCCTTCGCCCCCTATTTTTGGGGTGGGAGATCTTTGCTCCATTTTCATTGCGGTCGTAGCTTCTGCCCGGTATGCGTTCGCGCATATTGTAGCGACACATACGGCATCAGTGGGTTGGATGAAGATCATCGACACGCAACATGCTAGATAATCCATTGAGGACAGTCGCACGGGCGGGCCTGGACCACCACATCCGCAAGGACGCAGTGCGAGCTGACTAGTGACGAGTCCAAAGTAACCAGGAAGATCGCATCAAAACGAATAAGAAGACATGTTGGTAGTGGCATTTCGGAATCTTCGTCACTGTACGGTCATTACATTGCTTTCTTGGAAGTTCTCGCCCATATGCTTGTGGTTGGGAATATGCTGGACCACCGCCGCAAGTGGGTGGCTGGCCAGAGCCATATCGCCATATGCGCTGTGATGTGATGGAGAACGCCACATCTAGCTGAAAAGACCGAGCGTGTGCAATGCATCGTTTTCGCGAGACATTTATCAGACTCTCTGTTATATCGGCGGCAACATTCGCTGCTTAGCGAGCTCCACCATCACACCATGCAGCGATTCAGCGCTGTCCACGAAGCCGTGCCAGCCGTACTTCCTGGCTTTGTCCATTCTACATGGTAGTCATCAGCTCTTGCAATCATCACTTCAGGTGTATACCAAACATACTTGGTGGCCCACGACCATGACGTAGTGAGTGAGAATTGTAACGCTGCAAACATGCCACCCGGGCCGGCAAGCGGCTCGCTCTTGAGCTCATGTTCTTCCTTGATTGTCTTCCACGCTGCCCGGGTGTGCGGACGTTGAGACCACTCTATAAGATCGAAGCTCGAACGACAGCGTCCTTTAGGTCCATATCTAGTGTAAGGTCAGCAGCGTCACAGAAACGGCACCAAATGACCAGGTTTATGCCTACCCTCGTGGCCTGACAGGCATCTCGACAGTCCGATATAGGCTCTCATCCTCTTGTGGCGGGGACCACTCGATGCCAAACCACTCCGCAATCCGTGGCCAGGCAGCCATCCATGTAAATTCCGACCCATCCACGATGTTGAAGCGCTGATTGGCAGTATTATCTGTCAGGACGACCCATTCATGAAACAACGAGTTCAGTACTGCGGATGACATCGGCATGATCTTCTCCCAGGCTGCAGTATCTCCTGGAAAAGCCAACAGCTGGCCGAGTTGACGCTGAACGGATGCATATACCGCCAAGGGATATATGGTCGTCATGTCAGAAGCCTCTACGGCACCAATGATCCAAGAAGGCATGGTGACATTGTAGGATGTGCTATGATGGGTACGACAGTGCTCGAACAGGATGTCTTCCTGGTCGAAGTAGAAGAGTGGTCCCAGATTAATTCGTGGATCAGCTTCATCGAATGGTACCTTTGCTGGACCTTGATGACCCTGATAGTTCTTCAAGCCTGTCTGTAGAAGAATCCGCTTCGGTCTGATAGATGCAAGATCTAAAGCTGTCAAGAAGCTTTTGAAGATCTTGCCTGAGCAGCTCTCTACTGTCAGACAGGTAGGGAAGTCAAAGCTCAGCTTGATGCTTACCGTTAACGTCTGCCAGCTTCTGCGCACTATCTTCGCTCGCTCCGCTGTACTTGCGCTCTTCGGCACTTAGCTGTACATAGCCAAAGAAGAATACAACGTCTCTGGGTTTCTCAGTCATTGGCAAGGTGCCTGTGGCTATCTTGGAGGTCTTCGACTACTTACGCCCGCACACTATGCTCGGAAAGTGTAGCTGCATTATCTTCGGGCGTCTTCAAGAGGTCCATTGGAACATGCTTCACCGACTCGGCAGTGGCCTTCGGCGGTCGTCGGCAAAGAGCAAAGATCTTATTCCATCGTGTCGGAGTCTGTACGAGTATATCGACCATAGACTGTCCAGACATGCCACTTGCACCGACGACAATGGCTGATAAGCCTCGGATATTGTCGTCCAGAGATGGTAGACCATGGCAGTGGCCTTGCGAGTATACTAGCTGCTCTCTGGCGTGCTCAGCAGTCATGTTGACAGACTTTCCTCGCCACTACACCGCGTGAACATGTTTATCAGTTTATGCTCATAACATGGTGTGGTGATGATGTTGCAACGCAAGGAGTGGAGTGCCGAGGCAAGTCTCATCAGCCTAAAGTGAACGCTGGGATTTGGTATATGGCCAATCAAGGAATGCGTGATTACAGGACAAGTGCTGTGCTATGAGAGTATATTGCGCTATCAAGATACAGATATCTACGCCAAGAGTGACAGCAGCAAAGCGCTCCTCCTCTACCATTACGCCGACGCCAACCACTGTCGATTCTTAAGCTTGAGTGGGCTCATCGACCTCGGCGGCTTTACCTTGGACTGGCGGACCTCACAGAATACAGAACTGATTGTTTGGCGGGCTGGCGCAGACGATGCACGTGGGTTGCGAGCTAGAGATGATTATACATCTCCCTTAGCTTCTGAACGGTCGTCGATACCAGATGTCAGCTAGTCGGTCCTATTGCCTTCAGTCTGAGCTAGAAGGTTTCGCTGAAGGTCAATTGGCGCAGACGAGGCCATGTATCTCTGATTATCAAAGAGATCACCTGGAGCTGTCGTGCTGCTGGATGGCATTAGGTTGAGTTCGTCGTAAAGTGGTTTTTTTTTGGCTTGTGGATGGTTTTATGGTTTCGCGACGACACGAAGTCTGCATCCATACAGTCCACCGCCTGTCGAAGTCCATACACCAGTGGAACAACCCGAGGGGTTTGTATGGCAGCAGTCAACGGGTGGCAGGGAAGTTGCCAAAAGAAACCGACCGCCGTATAAGAGTCACTAGTTCTGCGGGAGCAGAGAGTTATTGAGCTACGCGGGAGATGGGTGATTAAGCACACGACGTATGTGAAGTAGCAGTGGGAACATTACCACGCTGCGGCCAGTCACTTTGTACTTTGTCGTGCTTGTCGTGGTCCTGACTGCTGCTTGGACTAGAACCTAATTGGTACTGGAGGAGAATGTCAAGCTCGGCGAGGTCTGCTTCGAAGGAGGGTGTTTGCCACCAGGTCGTGTCGAAATCGGTGTCGCTGAGCCATGGGTCGAGTGCGTCCTGGCTGTCACTCGCAGCTGTAGGCTTGGAGGCCGTATATGGATGTGCCTGTGCAGCAAGCGAAGGTAACGCCACATCTCCGGTCCATACTGAAATGTCCGGAGCTGTAATGGCGTCCCGTTGGTGACATGCGATGCCCGCGTGAGGGTCGCCATAGTACCCATACGGAGTGCATTATTGCACGGCCGTAGCATCGTAAGAGTTCGGTCGCTAAACATCGAACGAGCCTGGCGTGGTCCAGCCATATGTGTCGCATTCGAACATGACTGGAACGCCGCTGTCGTGCCATCTTCGAGGAAGAGGCAGCCACTGTCGAGTGCCGAGAAGTCCGATACTTCGCCGACATCCCGCAGGGCTTGATCGCATTCGCGGAGTGCGAGGTCTTCGTTCCATGCTGGGTCATAGAACAACAGACCTGTATCGTTAGAATGCAGATCATTGTGGTTAATGGGGTTAGGCGGGAGGCGGTCTGCGCCTCCCGAGGGAGATCGGAAGTGTTGATGGCTGGCAAAGGATATGCCAGCAGGGTGGAGAGGTCAGCCGGCAGGAGCTGACCAGCCGCTAGGCCGCGAGGAGGTTTGTAGAGGACAAAGGAAAGAAAGCAAGTCCGAATGTCGTCCTCGCCAGTCTTAAATCATCGACGCTGGCGGCGCGTGGTGCACCACCAGACACTGCAGATATGCCTTAAGTGCCGCAGATGATGCACTGTCATTGGTTGGATGTATGCAGTGGGTCAGCCATGACCATGTGTGGTGGTATCAGACATGCCCCGAGACTGAGGCCGCCCATGCAAGTAAGATCCGTGAAAATGGCATTGTCCATACAGTCTACGGCGTTCAATGGCAAGGCAGCACGTGTCTGAGCCTGTATCATACTTCATCTCACGGCCATGTTGTGTGCATTAAGTCGGCAGGCTGCGCTTCGTTTATATCAAGCATCGAATAGCGGTAGGGGACTTGGAGATGACAATTTTCGAGCCTATCTTTCTACCCATGCTTGCTGATGATCTTGTCATTTATGCGGAAGACAACATCTTGCCAACCTCTTTCATCTCCTCTGGCGCCATGCCATCGACCTTCTTCTGCAGCTTGCCATCCTTGTAGATGAGAGCACACGGCAGGTCAGTGATGCCATGGGCGTCCTGTGACAGAGTCATTAGCCGCCTCCTAGAAAGACTGCTTTCCTACACTTCTTTCACGTACACGAGCCCTGGGTGCCTTAGCAACGTCGAACTGGTAGCATGCTACCTTGCCCTCGAACTTCTTGGCATACCTAGCCAGTGTCAGACGTGCTGTTGTTGCTCCAGTCGAGGATGCAAGTTTGCTTACTCGTCCGCGTTCGGTGGTGGTGCCCCCTCGTAGGCCAACACGAAGACATACTTGCCCTCGGTCTTGATGGCCTGGTCGAACTCTTCCTTGTTGCTGATCTCCTGGTGAGACATGATGCTTGTTAATCTGTAGAATTGTGGTGAAGGAATAGTGATACGAGAAGCAAGTCGGATTGTCGAGCAGATACGGTACCTTAAGATCACTTACACCCATCCCGCGTATGTGGATCAACATATGGCGGTGAAGAACCCCTCTGCCCCCTCGTTGATGCAGGTACGAAGTCTATCGATGGACTTCATTTTGCTAAGGAAGCTTTCGTGGTAAAGTTGCGAGCATAAAAGGTTGAGTCGACTACGCCACGAGTTCCGGACTTGGCGTTCCGCGTCCCTATTCTCCGAGATAACGCATGTTCGAGAGCTTTCGTGTAGACCGCTTGTCCAAGACTCAGAGTGGAGGGGGACGGAGAGGCATGAGGCAAGATAGACAAGACAAGCTCCGGCGGAGTATTGCGATACACTACTTGGCCGGGACCTAAGCTTACCAAGTGTGAGGTATCTTGTGGTGCAGACCACCGTGAGCCGCTGGTCGAAGTTGTTAGATGCACCACTCCAGTACACTCCAGTGTACGGCGATGAGGATCTCTGCCATGTGCTACTACACAACAATCCTGCCTTCGACGTGCTCCTCTCTCGCATGTGTGATGCTTGGAGCAACGGAGACCGAGTCGATCGGCCATTAGAGAAATCGCGATATGCACGGACCATTGCGCGTCTCACGCGTGCTTTCTGACATCATCCGCGTTGCTGCCTGAGACTTTCTCACGACGACATCCGTTCAAACACGTCTGCATTCGGGTCAGTGACAACGAATGGCGAGTGAGGCATGCGATCTACAGACACTTACGATAGAGACACTTCTATCATCGGCAACACCCAGATACCAGATAGCATAGTCAGCATTCGCCACCTCAAGACCACCACACGCTAAGATCTGGCGCTAGTCGATGACCCCTGCGTTGCGATAGATCTGGCATGTGCATGGACGGCGGAGGCTTGCCACATTATTATCCATGAGCAGTAGGTCAGCACTTCACGTTTGCAGTAACCCTCTCCTCAAGCACTACAACATCTCTGCTTCTCCCCAAAAGTGAATGCTGAAGCTGGGCTTGAAAACACCTCCCATTCTGAGCGGCGGAAGATCGGCGGAACATGAGCCGACCGAGAAGATCTGCCGCAGGGCGCACTTGTATGCCTTCTCCATCTAACTTCCATGTTTGCCTCCTGCCTCTGAGCCTTGCTGACTCAATGATACCGAAGCAGCCACTGGAGAGGCCAAACCGCGAACACAACCAGCGCGAAGGTCGAAAACTTCGGTCAACGGGAATAGCTCGCCTGCCGTTCCAAACACATCAGACGCCGAAAGCGAGATCGAGGGGGTTATATCAGTCGCTCTACCACGGCGAAGGACTCTGAAGGAGGTGTCCATACCCGCCATGGCGCGCTCCAGCATCAAGAAGGAAGTCAATGCGACATCACCGACCGAGACTTCCGCTTCTTCCATCAGCAGCGCTTCTCGTGCTCAATCAGCCGACTACGAAACCCCTGGTACAACGCCTGGCGCATCAGTCAAAGCCGACTTCTCTAACAAGCGCAAGCGGAGCCAACTTAGCAAGCATGTCATCCAGATCGACGATTCCGACGACGACAAGGAGGACGCGGACTTTGCGCTGGCCAAGCGGCTGCAGGAAGAGGAGTACAAGAAAGAAGAGCCAACGCTGAACCAGTATCAAAGAATGTTCAAGGTCGAAGACTCAGACGATGAAAGTGTGCTTAGTGAGCCACTGTCGGTAGAGTCCGAGGATTCGATGCCTCTGGCCAAACGTGCGAAGAAGTCCTCTGGTCTGCAGCATGAATTGGAGGCTGCGCACAAGGGCAAAATGGTCGCGCCTCCCGTGCCAGGCCCGAGCAAGAGTAGACATATCTCCACGCCAGTCCGCAAAGCTCGAGCTCTCGCACGCCGGTCCATCGGTCAGACACTCAAGACGAAGGTCGAAGATAGCGACTCCGACTTGACCTTGCTTAGTGAGCGTGACAGCGAGGATGAGTTCGTGGGAGAGGAGTCCGAAGCCATCTCCTCAGGCCTTAGTGATGCCGAGTCAGATATGCTGGACAACTCCACGCGTAGCTCAACGGCCGCCGCAAATGCTGCACCTCGCAATACATTATCTCGCAAGCAAAGTCGTGGTCGCGGTAGACTCGCAGGCCGTGGACGTCGCTTTGGCAACATCACTGCTAACGATGCGGTCAATATTGCTGAAGAGCTCGGCGAGATTCTACTCTCGCGGAAGGAGAAGGAGAGGAAGAAGCTGGAGAAGTCTCATCCTGGTATCAAGACCATGTGGGACGAGCTTGGCAACATCACAATCATCAAGCCAGTGCCCGCACTACAGCCAGAGTCTATCAATCGCAAGCTCAAGCCATTCCAGCTCGAAGGCCTGGATTGGATGGTGCAACAAGAGAAGACGCACTACAAGGGTGGTCTGCTTGGCGATGAGATGGGTATGGGCAAGACAATTCAAGCCGTCTCGCTCATCATGTCCGACTACCCGCAGAAGCAGCCTACGCTGGTTGTCGTGCCTCCGGTCGCGCTCATGCAGTGGTCGTCGGAAATCAAGGAGTACACTGATGGCAAGCTTAATGTGCTTGTCTACCACGGCCAGAACAACAAAGTCAAGGGCATGTCCGTCAGCGCGCTGAAGAAGTTCGATGTTATCATGATATCCTACAACAGTCTGGAGTCGCTGCATCGCAAGGAGACGAAGGGCTGGAGCCGTGGCGAGAACATCATCAAGGAGGCATCGCCGATTCATGCCATCCACTTCCACCGCCTGATTCTGGACGAGGCACACAGCATCAAGTCTCGCCAGACTGGAGTTGCCAAAGCCTGTTTCGCACTGACCGGAACGTACAAGTGGTGTCTCTCCGGCACACCAGTACAAAACCGCATTGGCGAGTTCTTCTCCCTTCTCCGCTTCCTCGAGGTCCGTCCATTCGCCGACTACTTCTGCAAGCGCTGTCCATGCAGCATCCTACACTGGAAACTGAACGAGGATCACATGTGTGACAGCTGTAAGCATTCTGGCATGGAGCACGTCTCAGTCTTCAACCAGGAATTGCTCAATCCGTTGACACAATCCGAGGAGCCCGAGGAGAGGTCTGCTGCTATGGACAAGCTTCATATGATTACTGCTCGTATTATGCTCAGGCGTATGAAGCGCGACCATACCAGCAGTATGGAGTTGCCGCCGAAGGAGGTCATTGTGCATAACGAGTGAGTCTTGCCACTCTACACGACACACGAGAAACGGACTGACAACGCTTACAGATTCTTCGGCGAAATTGAGCGCGACTTCAGCTCGTCCATCATGTCCAATACGGCTCGCCAATTCGATACTTACGTCGCCCGCGGTGTGATGCTCAACAACTACGCCAACATCTTCGGTCTGATCATGCAGATGCGCCAAGTCGCGAATCATCCTGATCTGCTTCTGAAGAAGCACGCACAGGAAGGCCAGAATGTCCTTGTGTGCAACATCTGCGACGAGGTGGCTGAGGAGGCCATTCGCTCACAGTGCAAACACGACTTCTGCCGCAGCTGCGTCAAGTCTTACCTCCAGTCTGTCGAAGAGGCTGATGGTGATGCCGACTGCCCACGCTGCCACATCCCTCTCGCCATCGACCTCGACCAGCCCGAAATCGAGCAAGACGAGGATGTTGTCAAGAAGTCGTCCATCATCAACCGCATCAAGATGGAGAACTGGACCTCGTCAACTAAGATCGAGATGCTCGTCTACGACCTCTACAAGCTCCGCTCCAAAAAGCAGACACTGAAGTCCATCGTCTTCTCTCAGTTCACCTCCATGCTCCAGCTCATCGAGTGGCGTCTCCGCCGCGCAGGCTTCAACACAGTCATGCTCGACGGCAGCATGACTCCCATCCAACGTCAGAGATCGATCGAATACTTTATGACCAACACCGACGTCGAAGTCTTCCTCGTCTCTCTCAAAGCTGGCGGTGTGGCGCTCAATTTGACCGAAGCCAGCCGTGTTTTCATTGTCGACCCGTGGTGGAACCCAGCTGCGGAGTGGCAAAGCGCCGATCGCTGTCATCGTATTGGGCAGCGTAGGCCTTGCGTCATTACTCGGCTGTGTATTGAGGATTCGGTCGAGTCGAGGATGGTGATGTTGCAGGAGAAGAAGGCCAATATGATTAATGGGACGATCAACAACGATAAGAGTTCTATGGAGAAGCTGACACCGGAGGATATGCAGTTCCTGTTCAGAGGTACCTAGGTGGGTGGAAAGGATGTGTGAGAGGATTTGAGATGGGTATGATGACCGACGGGCTGACGGGCTGCCTGTTGAATGTGGGCTGCGGCAGTTAGATTGCTGCATGCATGATATGCTTTGGAGGACTGCGATGGTCCGATTATATGATACCACTGATGCATTTTCATGAGCGCTGCCTAGCCATAGAGCTACATGAAAGACTGTGCTACCGAGAGGATAGAAGATGTAGCGTAGACACATCAATGTACGTCCCATGACGACTATCAAGACTCAAGTGGTTCGCAGGTATGTGGTCTACGGCCGAGTCTGCTCCACCTGACGCCATATCATCCAGCTATAGTAATTGCTGAAGTTGCATAGCACACTTGATCTTAAGTTTACCAGAAGCCAAAGTCATCGAACATGTCGTCGTAGGTGTTGCCACCACCGTACATGCCCATCCCCATACCTATGCCCATTCCCATAAGCTCCGGTGGCATCCCACCCCCCATCATCTCAACATCAGATGGTCCATGGCAACTTGTCGCGGACTCTTGCCTAGCACATTGGTCTTCTTTTTGCGACCCTGTCGACCGCCCATGCCCCCACCGCCCATACCTTCTCCACCCATGCCATTCATCTCTGGTCGCGTTGATTCATGCATACCGCCTCCCGTACCTCCGCCTCCCATCCTCCCATACCTCCTCCCATACCTCCTCCCATGCCTCCCATCATGTCTCCTCCCATATCGCCTCCCATCATGCCACCTCCCATCACACTACCTCCCATGCTGGGGGTCATCATCCCGCCCATGCCTCCTCCCATACCACTCGTCATTCCTCCACCCATTGGTCCTCCCATTTCCCCCGCCCATGCCCATGCCCATGCCGCCACCTATGCCGCCACCCATGCCGCTACCACCCATGAGTATCTTCTCCATCATCATCTCCTCTCCGAGAGCCATTATCTCCATGTCGGCCATCATATATGGATTCATCGTAACCTGCTCGGCTGGTGTAGGCCGATCCAGCGACGTACTGTTGTAGGGCAATTATTGGTGATGTGATTTTGTTTGTTTAACTTGGAGCGGTAGTCCTGAACAGGCTGTCTGTTTTCCTGAATGTGTGAAGATTGTCGTCAAGATAGGTTTTTGCTCAAGCTGCCCGGATTGTAAGTCATCAATGTCGCTTTGGCCAATGCTATCTAGGCAATGGAATGACTTAGCGATCTTTGCAGAAGTTATGGTGAACGAAACGGGGCTCGCCTTCGCCGTGTATGGCGCGGAATTGTCAGCGAAGAGCAGCGATGCCAATGCTGCATGCAGCTTGTGAGCAGTATTGACGAAAGTCAATGGCATGGTCAATACTGGCCTGACAGAGCTGCCAGATCCTGTCGTTGGTGCTAGTGCTCATGATCCTCTGATGTGAAAGTAGCTCTGGGAACTTAATTTTCAAGAATTCCGTGGACTTCAAAGGCATACTATTAATGAGTGGCGCCCGCAGCTGTACCTTCAAGCATAGAGGCGAGACCTTGTAGAAGAGCCAGGATCCTGCACCGCCGGCGCCATAGCCGACCCGTGATCCTCCATATGACGGACTGCGACTCATGCCATTCATACCAGGTTGCATACCAGGCGGCATACCAACCGGCCTACCAGGCTGCACACCACCAGGGAATGCACCAGGTATACCTGGAACAGTGTTTGGCATGGCTGGATGACCGCTGTAACAGGCTACACACCCATCTGCTGCTGGATCATCATCATAGTCCTCGAATCAGCCATCTGGCTGCTCGAAAGCACAGGGTCTGGCATGCCAAGATGCACCATACCCTGCAATGGAGCACCACTATTTCCCGCCAACAGATCGGGATCCTGTAAGCCCTGCCTTTGGTGGTCCTGCGCCAGTCGCTTCAGCATTTCATCAATTGAGGGCTTGCGGTGAGGATTCGCCCTCCTGGCCAACCTCTTAGCCTCCCATCTATCCTCCCGTAGTCGTTGCTGCTCCTGGATCCACTTCACGGTTCCTATAGCTTCGTCTTGTGCACCAGGGTTGTAAGACGACGGTAGCGGATGTGCCTCTCGAGAACTGCTTGAGCTCATTTCCGAAAGGTACTGGAAGTAGATTGAATGATGTCAACACAGTGCCTATAGACAACAGAGCTGACGGTTGTTGGATTTCATAGGTCGACCTAGTCGAGAGTCTAGGCTGGTGGGAGCTACAGAGGTGCTGGGAGCGAGAAGATGATTATGGTGGACCAAAGTGACGAGGAAGGGTGGCCGACTTATAGAAGTCTCATGATCCATTCCGTGTAGTGAAGCTATTTGGTTTTCGGTCGCAGGATATTCGTCACTGTGTGCCATTCAAAAGGCTTGATAGTTACCGAATGCCGATGATGTCGGAGACAAAAGGCCACCACATGTCCTGATGTGGCGATTCACGCAATGATGTATTCTGGCCACAGAGCATGGCCTGCCAGTACACGTAGGCAGACTGTTTCATCTGCTCATGATTCGATGGACAGCCAGCGTATTCATCCTTGACTCGCGGCACCAATCCAAGCTGATCTCGATAATACCTCAGTAACCCCCAACACCCACCCACTCACCCAGCCCGCAGCCGCCCTCGCCTTTTCCTGCTCACACTGACTCCTTCGTCCAGAGAGCCGCACTCCTCTTAGCTCAAGCCCGTGATGATGCTCCCTGGCCAACGGTCGATTGGTCAATGAGAGTACAGCTCATATTTCTCTGGGCGTGAAATCGGGATCCGGTGATCTCCTTGCACCGACCTAGTGGTGGTCATATCGAATGGCCTGGCACCCGAACAGCGAGGATAGCGGTATCCGACGATGGCCACGTGAAGTTGAAAAACATGTCGAATGGTAAGTAGAGAAAGACAGGGCGTAATAATAAGCGCTTCACGTAACAGATGTTAGAAGGAGCCAAGCAAACCCAGCGAAGCTCAGTTGACTTCATTCTCCAAACTCAGAAGAGGGCCTCGGGTAGAAGACTTTCATTATGCGGTCCCACTCCTCTCAAATGCTAATGCTACGAGCAATACTGTTACAAGCACCCACAAATGCTCTCAACAGAAAAGCCTACTGATACATTCAGCCTCCCGGCTCAGATCTGTATGACATCGAAGGAGGAACCTCAGCATTGCATCCTCGGGCCATCCTTTCAGCCAGCCCGAACATCTGTCCATCCAGAACAGCACCTTCTCAACATCGCACAATCTTGCTCTCCTTGTGTATGGCACCATCTGCCTCTCACAACAATGGTGCGAAGCATCAAGCCTCCTTGCTCTAAACACCACGTTATCCTATCTCGCACTAGAACCTGAACGCCATACGAGAAAAGGTAATCACCCTAAGCTCTTCTATATATCCCATCCCACAACAACAACCTATCACACGTCGCCCTCACTCTTCGCTCTTCCGTCCTTCCCAGCCCGCTCCTTCCTCAGATCTTCACATCCTTCATCTCCCCATCCCCCTCGGAAAACTCCTCCTCCACCTCCTTCATTCCCGCCAGGGGCTCATGCTCCCCAAGCTCCGGCGCATCCGAACTCATGACATTCTGACTCAATCTACTCTTCGGCAACGGGAAAGATCCTCGTTTCTCCTGCTCATCGTTCGAGATCGGCGAGACCGAAACAAGTTGTTCCGGCTTGGAGCTGCTCATGTTCGCGGCAAAAGGATGACTCGATTTAGGCGTGTCGACCGAGACCAGCTTTTCATACTTCCTCCCATTCGATGCTTGAGCCGAAGTATCCAGTCTCAGCGGCTGTGGTGCGCTCTCCTCCGTGACCCTAGCAAGCGGACTGCCCACATGCGCCCTCGGGCTCGAAGTCGCCGGTGCCTTGCCATTAGACACTCTGTTCGGACTTCTTCCTCTTTCGTCCGATCCAGTAGGTGAAGCATAAGGACTGAAGCCATTCTGATCCGCCTGGGCCACATTACTGTTAATCCGCAGACTCTTCTTGGCCGGCTTCTTGCGCCCATATTTCTGATCCGCCCTCCACCTCAAGATATCGATATATGCCGGCTCCACCCCCGCCTGCTTAAACTCACGCAGCTTCAACTCCTTAGTATCCTCGTCAATGAACCATTTATTCGATGCCATATCGTCGGCTACGATGGCGAGGAAAGCGGACCAAGAGCGTGAGACGACGTATTTACAGTCGTAGTCCCGACCCATGAGGATGATCTGGCCCCATCTCCCGGTTGGGCCGGGCGCAAGATCGACGCAGATGTTGTTGCCTCCCCAATCGCGGGCCAGTGGGATCCAGGCGGGGTGGGAGTAAGCTTTTTGGACGGCGTTGGCTGGTTGCGAGTCCTGCTTGTCGAGGAGATCTTGGCGCCACTGCGCGTTGGTGTTGGAGGAGGCCTGTGCGATGGGGACGGCGGAGGAGGAAGAGGAGCCGGCAAAGGCTTTGATGGGTGCTTGTGGGATCTCGTAGTTGGCTGCGCTGCTGAAGTAGGCCTCGTTGACCGTTCGCCAATTCTGCCATTCTTGGATAATCTCCTCGCAGTCGAGTAGCATGCATCCAAACAGTATCCCCGTCGGCATCCCACCCCGCTCCTGTCCATCATGCACCTGTATTGATTCGCGCACCTCTTGTGGTAGGGTGCAGTCCAGCTCATGCTCCAACTCATTAACATCGTTCACCGTCGCCGGCTCGCCCTGGTTCTCAAACAGCTCTTCGTAGTTGTCCTCCAGCCACCTGTCAATCCTGCGCCAAGAATGCGCGACTGGTGGTGGAGGCGGTAGTCCATCATTGAAGCTCTGCATTTGAATCTCGCCCGCACCGACGCTCTCCATCTTGGCGTCCATGCCCGAACTCTGCCTTTGCAGCTGTTTCCGCATGCCGGGCGAGTATGCGGGTGAAGAAGGGCCAGCACCGGCATTATTGTTGACAAAGCCGTGGCCCGCTTCCACGTCCTGGTCGAGATCTGTTCGGGAGTCGAGCGCGCTCGTGGCGACGGATGTGAGGGGTGAATGCCGGTTCTGAGGCAGCTGCACGTGATTGCCGCTTCGGTAAGGGGAGTCGTATGAGGCATGGCGGTCATTGGAGGTGATGGTGTGCCAGAACGAGCGCCATTGTGTCGCTAGTCTGTAGTCATCAACTTATCAGTATTGTCTCTTCGACGCGCTTGGCATTGCAGTATAACATACGAGGGAGCCATTGGAGCAGACTACTATTGCTTTACAGCTATGTCAGAAGCGACAGTGGTGTGGTGGTGGTGTACTCGTTTCGTGTCCACCAACGCTTCTTCTCCACTCCCGTGCGGTGCGTGTAAGCAATGGAATGCAATGCGTGGGCTTGTTGACTTGATGACACAATACGAGGTAGAGGCCGATATAAGCACGTCTCTCCTTTTCGCGCGTCACTGCACAATTAACGACCAGGGGCGGCGGAAGAGAGAGGGATCGCAATCGGCCAATCTCCGGTATCTTCTCCAGCCCTACCACTGTCGAGCCGGTGACATTCAATTCTATCAGTATGAGTTGAAGATGATTGCTTCGCCGTTATATCGAGGTTTGATACCATTGAGTGTGATGGTATGGCATGGTATAGCAGTATTATTGACTAGCTAAGGTAGTCTTGTTTTCCTGTACAACTTCTCCACACCAACCGAACGCGCACCAGGAACCCTGCATGAGAAAGCTTGCTGCTGCATGCACAGGCAGCACCATCCACCCACCAAACAACGATCTACAGTATCATTCGTCCATTGCCAACAAGAGCAAACTTGCCGGAGCAACGCATTACAAGAAATCGTAAACATAGCTACATACAGTATATTCGCCACTATCATGCACACTGCTTCCTGCTATACCACCACCACCACCACACCGCCATCATGATCTGACCGCGCGTACGTCCAAGACTTGCATATGCAATGCGCGATAAGATCGACTGTCCATCATATCAAGAAGTGGTTCACTATTGCTGCATCTTGGAGAGCCGGCGCGGAAGTGTTTCACGTTCGGCTTGCCGCATACGATTGGCCGATTGCGGCTGAGGGAAAACTTGAAACTGCAAAGGCCGCGCACTGACTTAGGTACCTAGATGACCGGAATAGTCAGGCACGCAGTCTTGAAGGCTACATGGTGTCCAAAAACATTAATAACTATATGCGGTATGTGGTGGTATATGCATGGATGTAGCTACAACTCGTGTTATTCGTCCACTTGTGTCGTTTGGTACACAGCCGACCGACCTTCTGACGTGTTATCCCGCCGTTGCTGACTGTGGCGAACAATGAAGATGCTTAGTCAAGTCACTAGAAGGATATTCTGCGTGGGTAATACGCATGGTAGTGTCGTCGTTCAATCTTCACCATACTACATCTGCTGCGCTGCTATGTGAGCAACCAGTACATCGACCAGCACCGATCTCGTCGGCTTTCACAATCTCCCATTCACTTCAGTCTTCGAAGCATCATTCCGCATAGATGAGTCTTTGGTCGGACCTGTTCAGTCGAGCTCTCCCGGCCATTGGACGATCTCCATCCACAGGTCATCGTCACCATCAGGGAAGCCATTTAGCCCACCGGAGGTGTCTTGGCCAGGGTCCGTCACACTAGACTTTGGGCGTTGGTCTTGTCCGAGCTGCTGTGTGATGACAGGTCCATGATCACTAGCAGCTGCGAATACCGCATCCCACTCTTTTTCTGAGGGTCGATGATCAAGGTTCGCGGCGAGTTCATGAAGCTCGTCAACAGCTGACATATCGAAGCTGCCTTCGACTATATCGTCATGCTCTTGGCTAGACGCTAGCTCTCGGAGTCCTGAGCTCCTGGTGTTCCTGAGACGAGTGGCTGTATCATGGTTTACCAGCGGAGTCGGTGCAGCATGGGTCGTGGGGTATGCTTGCCGTCCATACTATGGGTTTGCAAACATCCCGTAGACCACAGGCTTCGGCAATTGAGATGCGATCAGCTCAAGTCTCCTCTTCTGGTCAGCAGCTTTCTAATCCTGGTAATGTCTCCGGCGCAGATCATCCATGCGGTGCTCCGGAGTGTTCTTTCTGCCTTGAACGGAGTTCAACTTGAGGGAGGCTTCACGTTGGGAGGTCTTGATGGATTGATGACAACGGGAAGAAGGCCACGAGCACAATTCGATGAGTCTGTAAACTTGCTCGTGGCAACCGCTTCTTTGGTCGCTATGCCATTGAGCTTACGCATACTCCCGCACGCATTGTGGTAGCAGTTGCTACCATTCTGTACGTCTGATCCAGGCGCACAAGGATCCGTGGCTACTCTGGTCCCAGATCATGAATCGCACTCAGCAAGGCAGGGTCCTCGTGAAGAGCAACGGAGGTCGGTACCATCGGGGAGTCTTCCGCCATCACTCCCTTCATCCGATCGTCCGCTGATGTGATGCTTGCGATATACCCATGCAGCTTCAACTTCGGCGTTCAATCTTGGTGGCATGATCTTAAGCGTGGATTGACCCGGTTCTGCGAACCAAGGATACTATATTCCCTCGAAATGATGCACGTGGTACTTCATAGGGCGCATAGTGCGACGATATCCACATCCAACAAAGCCTGGATTGAAGGATGTATTCTCTTTCAGCGCGAAAAGCTTCCTGGGGTGGTCGACTGCCATGGATAACCCCAGACAATTCGAGCGGTCGCAAGCCGCTAGTAGCAGATCTCGTGCTGCCTTCTCAGCTAGACGAAAGCTTAAGGGTCGCGAAGCTATCATCACTCGATTGAGTCTGTCCCCTGCCGCTACACAGTGGCAGAGTGGTGCTATAGGGGCACTGCGAAGGACGCGAGCTGCTCCTTCGTAATCAGCACGCGGTCTCAAAACTGCTGCAAGACCTCGGGAGCCAGGCAGAGATGTATACTCTATGGTTAAAGGACCGGTTCGATCTTGTTAAATTGAGCCACCAGCTGGCTATACATACTCCAAGGTCGATGCTTACTGAACGAGCAGTTCCGCCGCTTGCTTTCTCACAGATGTATGCCTCACGCGTCTGAGGCAAAGCATGTCTGCAGACAAGCAACACTGTGCTCGATCAACCTTACTCGACCAAACTGCAGTTCTTAGAACGGATGCCAAGTGTGATATGTATCCAGCTGCAACGCTAGTTGAAGGAGTACAGATATTGAGCGATTTCTATGAAACAGTGCTGTCTTAGCTGAGATTGGCTTGAAGGTATCTCGTTTTTAGCTTCGGTAAGAGTGCGGCCGAACGCCGCCATATCAGCCAGTAAAGTGGCGGCACGGCCGAAGCTTGTCCTGTCTGACAAGATAGGAAGGCACGTCGAGGGTCGCGGAGTGACACCAACCTACCAACTCGACAAAGAGCAGTGGTCAAAGAGTAATCCACAGCCGCAATCATAGGGCGCGGGCCCTTTAAGTCTTCGCTCACGAGCATGATCACAGAATTGAGCTCTTGACAGGAAGGCATCGTGGACACTGCGAATTCCTCGATCATGGTTATCAACCGAATGCAAGCATTCCTAGACGAAGGCCGACGACCGCATACATATCCTGACCCAACGACTCTTGCTAAGCCTGTGCTCTTGATGTGCATCGAAATGCATCGTGGCAACGATGCACTAGTTAGATCTTGTTTCTGGTATTGAGGCGGTCGATTGACATCTTTGTTCACGAGTCTTGTGAGACAAACCACATTCCGTCGACAAAGCAAGGGAGTGCAAGTCTACAATGACAAAGCAACATCTTACAATCCCCCATGTACGTCTCTCATTTCCTCGTTGAGCACGATGAGGAGGCAAGCAGGAGCTGTAAGGCATCATCGCATTTAAATATTACTGGTATTGAGCAGGAAGGATAACGAGCGGCATCATATCACGATATCAGCAACCACCTAGCCAAGGTGGCTCAAGCCGGGTCAACCGCCAGCAGAATGAGCAGGAGGTGTGACCATCACTTGAATGTCCTCCAACTGCGCTCAAGAATCATGTTGGCACAATGGGGTTGAACACTACACTGCCACGAAGCCGATATTCGCACAGCATGATATCCCTCTTGACCCAGTCATCGAGGTCATTATGGATCTGTGTTCCAGTAATGCAGGAGGACATTCTAAACTCACCTTGAAGGTCAAATACCAAAAGGAACAGCGATATATACGCCTAGCATGATCACTCGTCGGGTTGCTACCTTTTGACCAGCAGAATGTTCCCACAGTAAGCTCATATATCCCTTGCCAAGACTTGCGTACCTACTACGAGAAGCACGCTCTGACCAGCTCTGCTGTCGGTCGCTGCGGCTGCTACAGCTTGCTAAGCTTCATATATGATTTGAAGCCTTCAACAAGCACCAGCCAATCAACTCCATCCTCAATCCTCTCACGCATCGCATAACCACTGAGCACGCCTTTCACACGAGCTCGCTATCATGCCACCACCCATCAGAGTTGGCGTTCCACAGAGGAAAGGCACGATAGGCCAAGACGGAAATACAGATGCACAACGACGTGCGGACAACTTTTGGAACTATCTGTGTCCCATCGAATTCTGCCCGTATCATTCTGGCAGAAAGACTGAGCTCGAGTCGCACCTCAATACAGGACGCAAGTCGATTGAAGCAGGCAAGATTCGGATCCTCTGCACCGTGCTACCTCTTCTGCACACTATACGCCTACACCCACCACAGATGCCAAACTTTCGCAGAGAAAGCGCCGGCGCCGTCCATAGAAGTGCTGCAGGAGGGAGGTATTGCTTTCGATCCTCGCCCCATCCCTGATTCCGACAAGAATGCTGCACTACTTGCGTTGATACGTGCAGCTAGTACTACGCCGGATCAAATGCATGCTGGGGTCAATATCCAATCGACGCCAACTCTAAATCCGCCGACGCATCCCCATCAAGGTCAGCAACTTCCTCAACAGACCGCGCCGGTGCAACCTCCGAGTTCCCCCTTCGGCCAGATGCAACTACCGCCAAACCCCAACCCACGTCTCCGTTATCACGACAACGCCGCGTCAGGATACCTATTTGATCCCATGCCAGATAGTGCAAACCCAAACTACCTGCAATACAATAACCCCCAAGCGGATCCGCAAAGTGCCAGTGGTGTCACTCGGTATCTGGCAGATACAGAACATGACTTCGTATCTCACGAGGAAGTCAATGCAAATCATGTTCTCGGTCTCGACCCACCGTTTGGGTATGACTTCGATGATGGGGGTGTCATGGAGGGTCTAATGAAGCAGATGGACTTCCCGATGGCTGGGGCTGGTGGAATTGACCCCAGCGCAGACCATATCATGCCGGATCAGGGCTTTGAGCCTTGGTCTTGGGTTTCAAAGGATGAGATGTATCGTCCCATCGTCTATCCGCAATTCACCACGCCCCGAGAACAAGCAACGGTCGTAGGCTAGGAGCATGCGGGCGGTGAGGCTATTCATGGTGCGCCAGGATTGGCGAACGATGTTGACAATTTGTTCGACGAACTCTTGCATGAGCACGCCCACTGCGAGTAGACTAATGTCCACTGATGAAAAGGCGAGGTGAGCTCCAAGCTGCTAGCGCGATGACAGAGATTTTCACGAAGGATTGGATCTACTGGTCATCAACTGAGCATGTAGAGTTGATGACACACGATCCGGGTCCTGGAGGATTGTCAATGAGGGTGGTGGACGGATCTTCCGTTGCAAGATCGTACGGCCAAGTGAGGTCGAGGCACTGTGATCCCGCAAAACATCGCTTGTCATTGGCTGGAGTTGAGCTTGGACTATACTTTAGCCAGAATGAGTTCGTGCTTTCGTAACACCGTACACTTCTACACCACATCCTACATCCCAATGACCAATCATTCGTGAACACCATGATGACGCTTGAACAATCGAGAAGCAGGCAGAGATCAGATTGACGCGTGACAGTCTACCCCAGTCATCATTCTTTCCGATGGAAATAATGCGTCTTCCCGACCACACGGCGTTCGGAGCTGACCGTAGACATGATGCTGTGAGATTTATACTTTGCTTGTTGTAACCAGACGTGGTCCTCTTTCTTCATCACGACCCATCACCCCCTCCCCCCCCCTCCCTCTCGTTAGCATGGAAGACATGGACGCTGTCAACTCCAAGATCCTTGATACTCCGGACACGACGATTGCTGACAATCATGGTGAGCCTGCAGGAAAGGCGCCCGTGGAGTTCGAGCCGCTGGAGATTGACGACAGGCCAAGTCCTCGATCAGGGCTCAGGCTGATCGCCATTCTCGTGGCCCTATATGTAAGTCTTGTAGCCTACTCAGATCCTCGGCACTATCTGACCCTCTTTCGTCAGCTCGCTCTATTCATTGCCGCGCTCGACCAGACGATTATGGCAACATCCATACCCACCATATCTTCACAATTACACTCTGCTTCCGGCTATGTCTGGATAGGGGGTGCTTATCTACTGGCCAACGCTGCTGCAGGACCAATCTGGGCGAAATGCTCTGATATTTGGGGTCGGAAGCCTGCAATTCTTGGAGCAGTAGCCCTCTTTGCTGGTGCCAGTATCATGGCCGCTTTGAGTGTGAACATGAATATGCTCATTGCTGCTCGAGCTCTCCAAGGTACTGCCGGAGGAGGTCTCCTCCAACTGGTCTTCATCACGATCTCGGACTTGTTCAGTATGCGGGAGCGTGTACTGTATCTTGGCTTGACGGAAGTCCTGTGGGCCATTGCTGGTGGTGCTGGTCCGCTCATTGGTGGCGCTTTCACGCAACTCGTGTCCTGGCGTTGGTGTTTCTGGGTCAACTTGCCGTTCTGTGCCATCACTTTCGCACTGTTGTTCTTCTTCCTGGATGTGCACAACCCTCGGACACGTCTGGTAGATGGCTTATCTGCAATTGACTGGTTTGGAACACTATCACTTCTAGCTGTGATAGTCATGATACTTCTAGGGCTGGACTTTGGTGGTGCAGTCTTTCCATGGAACAGTGCTACCGTGATATGCCTGATCGTCTTCGGCGCTGTTATGATTGGAGCATTCCTCCTGAGTGAGAAAAAGCTGGCGAACTATCCTCTGATGCCCCTTGGAATGTTCAACAATTGTTCGAATGTGGCAGCGTTTGTGATTGGAGTCACGCAGGGCATGTCTTACATCGCGGCCGAATACTACCTTCCACTATACTTCCAATCTGTGAAGGAGGCTTCACCTATCCGGAGTGGCGTGCTCATACTGCCTATCACGCTGTCAGAGGCTGCATTCGGTATCATCACGGCTCTAGTGATGCATCAGACGGGCCGTTACAGGGAGATCATGTGGATCGGTACTTTCCTGGTCACGCTTGGCACCGGCCTCTACATCGCTTTCGACGTTGATACAAGTCTTGCAAAGCTCGTAGGCTTCATGCTAATTGGCGGGAGTGGCTGTGGGTTCCTTTTCGAGGCTCCTGTCATAGCCCTGCAGAACACGGTTTCCCAAGCAGACACAGCTACGGCTACAGCTACATTCGGACTACTACGAAACGTGGCAACATCCGTATCGATTGTCATCGGCGGGGTGGTCTTCCAAAATAGGATGAACTCAGAAGCCGTCAAACTACAAGCAGCAGGCTTAAGCGATAGCCTTATACATGCTTTCCGTGGGTCGCAAGCTGCTGCAAGCGTGGACATCATCAAGACGATCACAGATCAAGTGCAAAGGAGAGCTATTCAGTCTGCGTTTGCGTCTAGCATGCGTGACATGTGGATACTGTATGCTTGCATTGCTGTAGTGGGTCTTATGGCAGCGCCCTTCATCAAGCAGACGCTTCTGAGCAAGGAGCATACAGAGACGAGGACTGGCATTGAACAGATGACGAAGAGGGAGGCTCTCTGAATAGGCGATGCTTTGTAGCTACAAAAGTCCATAAGTACAGTGCCATTACAGCTAGTTCTTATCCCGTGCATAGATGCATGTACTTGGGCATTCCAGGATCGTCTCGACGTACATGTGCCCACGACCTTTGTCGGGGCTTGCTGTACGATATCCTTCTTGTGCGGCCATGCAACTCGTCCACGATAGTCGGTCCTTCCATCATCCTCAATTTTGTTATGGTTTGTCCTCGTGGGTTCCCAGTCAAGCTGCAGGCCTTGTCAGAAAAACAGTGCTTTCATGTCCTCACTTCCGCCGAGCAGCCCCTGCGCAAGACCACAAGGCGTTCACCATCTCCCATGACTCATCATCATCCGCGACCACACCGAGCATCTCGACGAAACTCTTTTGCACTGCAGTGACCGGAATCGTGTCAGGAAAGTGTACGGAAAGGAGGTCGTCAGCATGCCACTTCTCCTTGATGAGCTTGTCAACAAGATGACCGAACGTAACGCCCTGATCGTCATCTCCCTTGTCGGTGGTTGTGTCAAGTACATTCGTCGGCAAGACCGTTTTGCTCGTATGCCGCTGCGCCATACAAGCCGCACGAGAGTCGTGAAATTGACGGACCATGCTAAATCGACGAGGAGATCTTTAATCTTGTCGGGGCGGGGCCCGCTATGCTTGAGGAGTATTGTATTGAACACTCGAGGTGTGACCATCTTTATAGGTCTCCGAGGCCTAGTCTCCGCCAAACGCTCATGAGAATTGCGTTCTGTCCGAATCGACTTGCGTCTCACAACCATCGTAAGGGTAAAACATCGGCAATTCTGTTGGGCCGAAGGTAGACCCTTCTTTGTAGTACCAATGATCCGGCAATCATCTTTTGGAATCTCTTCGAGACCCTTGCTGCACGAATGATTTCGGATGGTGGCAGGAAGCTTAGCACATGTTCGCAAAGCTCGAAAGTGTCCACAACGGTAGCATCAGGTCCAGTCTCATACACATCAAGCATCGCGTTGACTGACATCCTCGGAACCTTCTCTGCCAAGACCCGCAACTTTCGATGGCTCTAGTAGATGGCGAAGAGGCTGATGTACCGAGTCTCAGCTGGCACTAAGGCGCGTGATCAGCCACATTCTGCTTCCATCTAGCAAGCAACTGGCTTCATGCCAGTCACGAGCTGAAACAGCCAGAAACGGATCGGCACGGCTCAGAGTGGTTCCGTAGTACACCAGACTCTCGTACATCGAGCAAATTCTTGAACCCTTGCCTTCATCATCGAGCATATTCACAGAGCCATCGCATACAGGATCCATGGAGAGCACCAAGCAGATCATGGCCAGAAAGGTCACTTCGACATCGATAGCAGAACCAGTCTGCGGCTTTATCGCCGCCAGGAACGCCACTCGAAGGCTGAACAAAGCCCCAGGCTACGACGTACTCGCAACTGTCGAACTGTGCGAGCCCATCTTCGAACATCTCCCAGTGATAGACCTGCTCCAAGCACCTCTAGTCTGCAGAGACTTCTGTGCCACGATTCGAGACTCGACCAAGTTGCAACAACTTCTCTTGCTACGACCGCGAGCCATGCGAGCGCAAATCCCGCAGTCCATCGCCTCCAGGATCCTGACGACAGATGGTCGTTACCTCGAATTCGATATCCAGCACGGGGAGCCGAACAGTGCCAAGCCCTCGCCCGAGATCGTCTACCAACACAACCCATGTCTCCTCCACCTCGAATCGAATATGCAGCAGCTCAATTTGCACCAGGCGCGCATGTGGAAAGAATATGACAGCGGCAAAGAATGTGACGCGGGCGCACGATTAGTCCTGACCACGACTCACGCGAACCTGCTGGATAAAATCTACTCGCCAACCGTCCGGCGAATGTTCTTATGCCAGCCGCCCACCATCAAAATCAAGCTGCTACTTCTGCGTAATGGCAGCCGCCATTCACGCTGGAAAAACTGGCATGTTGTCACGCATGAGGTGACCAACGAGTCTGGTGTCACCTTCGGTCAGGTCGTCGATGAGTTTCGGCAGCTGCATACGGAAGTCGTCGAGCCGGGCGTCGTCCAGCAGAACCAAGACTTCATCCTCTGCTATGTGGTGTTCCCAGAAGATAATGTGGTGCGGCCGAAGAGTGGAGCTCTGCTTGACTGTTGGCGGAGGCGATGGCCTCCGGGTTCGAATGTTTTGGATAACGGTCCGGGGCAAGGTGGGACACACTGCCGGTATAGTAGCCTCGACTCTCTATAAGTATTGTAAGGCCGTATCATCGACGCCAGAGGATAGCGTGTTGCAGCGGAGTCGAGCGAGAAAGCGGTTGCGGAGTTAACAAGGGAGACCAATGTGTTGGCGTCGCTGTTGTCTCGGAACAAGATCGATGGCAGGCCACGATCAAGCAAGAACTCACCACTCCTCATCACTAGTATCAGTATGCCAAGCCTCCTCATCCATCAGATAGCTAAATAGAGGCTTGTGATACCAGTGTTCATCTCTAATCCTTTCCAACTTTGCTTTCACTGCCTGCGCGCCGTGGATTTGCAAAGTAATGTGCTCATACTTGATGAAAAACTCGTCAACGACGGATACAGCGCTGTCGTTGAAAGCTGGGTTGGGTGCGCCTGTTGTGGGGTCTGTCTCGGAGGGAGGTAGGGGCATGGGTGGATTTTCGACGAAGCTTATGCCACCGCCTTCGTAGAGGAGGTGGTAGAAGAGGATGTAACCTAGCTTGGGGCATGAGTCGTGGAGGAAGGTGAAGATAGAATGCCAAGGGCGTGGATGCTGTTCGTCGGAGAGTAGACGAACGTCTCGGATCTTCACGCTTGTCAAATGTCCTGCACAAGGTCGAACAAGCCCGAGCAGAACCTCAGGCGAAGTTGTAACTTTCTCCAGTTTCAGACGCTGTAAGCGTGGTAGCCGTACTTCCTCAACGACTCTTTGTAGCGTGAGATAAGGATAACTCTGCCGCCAGGTCTCAGGATCACGCCAAGTCGGCGCTAGAATGTGGCTCTGCTTGAGGTCTGGGAATATCTGCAGTCCCAACTCCTTAAGCTGGGTCGTTGCACCAAGTAATTGCACCAACGCACTACCATGTTCGACCTTGTCCCTCGCCTCTTCGATGTCTACTTTTCTGTAGGCATTGATCCAGCCTTTAATGACGTTGATCTCAAGGTACCATATCGGGCCGCAGGCTTTGTCGACAGTTGCTTGTGTGAGGACATCAGCTCGTATACTGCCAATCTCGACTGCATCAGTATAGAAGCGGCGTAACGTGATGTCAGATGCTGCTACAGCGTTTACGAGACCCACGAATAGTCTAGAAGGGCCGGATAGGGAGTATGTAGGACCATTTGGGATGGGACCAAGGACACGTGGATCTTCTCCCACATCGTTGTATAGCTTTCTCCAGCCCCATGGTGCATGGTCTTCGCTTCGTCGCATACCAATGATCTTCAGGTTCGGCAGAGTGGCAAATATCTCGCTGAGTCTGCCCTGCAGTTGTGCTGCAGAGTTCGCAAGTAATCCAGCATGATCTTCCATACAAGCTTGGTAGGCAATGTACTGTCTTCTGTCTGTAGGCGACAGCAAATCAAGCAGACTATCCGGATTGCCTGGCTCCGGTGTCTCTTGCGGATCGGGAGCACATTCCGGTCGTACGAAAGTGAAGCAATCCGGATTGAACCATACATGCTGAACATACGTTCGTAGACCATCGTTCTTGGCGATGGAGGCTAGTACATCCAGACTTGAAGAGGTGAGCATGTAGCCTCGCTTGCGGAAGAAGCGTTTGCCGAAGAGTGACAGACATGAGCGCTCTACACGGCGAGAAGTGAGCCGGGCTTGAAAGATGTCATTGTTCTCCAGCAAGCTGACGATGCTTGCGATGAGCTCGGATGGTAGGTCGTGAAGGCCACCCATTGCCACCCACACTTGACGGGATGTTCTGTTGCTCGAATGCTATCAGACGAGAATGTGGACCATCATAATACACTGCCTCTGTGAAGAGGTGAACGTCCTGTGAGCTTTGCACCGTGAGTTGAAAGAAGTTCGCAGATGTGACATGTGGAAGAGGTGAAGTTGCCTCACCCGAGTCATCATCACCAATGCCGAACTCCGTACGCCGTTCTTGTTCTTATGCCAAAAGACTCCACATCTACATATGTACTCCACATTACTTCTCGATCATGACACAAACATTGACAGAAGACGACATATATCGCACTTCCACCCAATTCCGGCTATGGTCCTTCTCGCCGGAGAGTCTGGCAGCACTACGGAAGCAAACACATGATCTCGCCATTACACGCGCACGACAATATGCCGTCGATGCAGATATACGAGATGGCAAGAAAGATGTGGACTGCCTGAGGCGGGATGAGGAGCTTCGGCTGGTCCAACGATACTGCGAGCAAATCCGAACAACAAGCGACCATTTCAAATGGCCGGTCCACGTCAAGGTGAACTTCAAGCGTGCCTGCCAGATCGGGAAAGAGCCATCACTGACAAGCATGACACACAGGCCACAGCAGTCCAATACCTCCGCCGCTTCTACCTCTCCAACTCCGTGCATACATACCCACCAAAGGAAATCTACAAAACTGTCCTCTTCCTCGCATGCAAGACGGAGGCTACACACATGACACTGTCAGAGTATGCCAGACGCATCAGCACTGACCCCGACGTGATACTGGCGCCGGAGTACAAGATCATGCAGGCTTTGAGGTTCACGCTGGATGTGCGGCAGCCGTATCGAGGCTTGAAGGGTGTGCTGATGGAGATGCTGAACATGGCTAATGGGATGGTGGGTGAAGTTGAGGGAGTGGATACGAAGGGAGCGAGGGAGTTGCAGCAGGATATGCTGACGCTGGAACACCCGGGAACGCAGGCCACAACACCATGGAAAGCACCTGGATCTCGCAAAATTGATGGGAAGACTCTCGTGGAACGAATCAACGCCGCATATTCCGCCGCCAGGACTCTCCTCGATGGCCCAGCACTACTAACAGACGTCCACTTCCTCTACACACCATCCCAGATCCTTCTGGCAGCTCTACACCTCGCAGACGAGCCCTTGGCATCTCTCTATCTCATGACCAAGCTCCCGCTAAAATCAGACGCCCGGCCCAAAATCCTAGCCACAATCGCCGCCTGCGCCGACATAATCGGCAACTTCTCCACCAAGCAGATTCTTTCAAAAGCGGAGCGAGCAGATCTGGAGACGAGATTGGAGCGGTGCCGAGACCCTTCAACCAAGGATCTGGTCAAGACTCATGCGGCTGCTAAGCGAGGAAGTGAGAGCGATGAGGAGGTGAAGGTCCAGAAGCGGAAGGCGGCGAGGGAGAAGCATCAGAAGGAGGGGGATGATTTGTTTGGGCCTAATCTGGGTGGTGGGAGGGGGTGAGAGAAGTGGTGTACTCGGAACACGAAAGACTTCGATGTATCTTCTACCATTATACGCTTTGGCTGCGAGGTCAACAGCTCGCAATGCGTGCCAGTGGCGAACCGACAGGAAGTCTAGATCATGTGCTGCATTCGAGCGGGCGGACTGGACCTCATCTGGCGTCAAGCTGTCGCTTCAGAGATGGGCCAGATAAACAAAAGGAAGGAGCTAACGCGAACGCCATTTGGTCTCGAGTCGAGCCTTGTTCAAGTACCGGCTATCTACTAGGCCTGCCTTGAGCCGATTGAAAATCTATGCGATACATATACAGCAACTAAGGCATACATGGCTCTAACGCTGCAATCTGCCACCCGCGCTCAACGCTTTTGCCCCGTGAAGACTGCTACACAGGAAAATATGGACCCGCCGTATTCCCGTACATCGTCCTCCTTCTACGACCACGATATCTCCCCCTCCCTGACTCTCTCATGACTCTCTCAAACTCACACGCCACTCACTCCGTCCGGCTAGCCCGACGGGCCTCCCCCTTTCTCCGACGCCTAGCCTGTGCCCTCACAGCCCATCGAACCACAGCAATAGCCCGCTGATTGGGACAATTGAGCTCATGGTCACGCTTCTGGATAGCATGATCGATGTACGCATTACACGCCGTGCAGACTCTCAGACTGCAGCGCAAGCAGAAGTGTGATGGTCCAGGCCACGTGGCTGCTTCCGAAACGATCTCGCTGTGCTCTGGACACGTGCAGGTGAAGTTCTGGCCCCTGCGGTTCTCGTGGTATCGCCACTTATGAGAGCCATGTAGAGCGGGAAGGATTCCAGCTGGTCGTCTTGGATGGCTGTCTTTGCCGTTACCGTTGTTGTTATTATCGTTGTTGTCGCCTGGTGGGGCATTGCCGGCAGAAATGCTATTGTTTTTCTGGCCAAGGGGTTCGACCGAAGCTGCGACAGCCGCGATGCACGCACCGTTCATCGCCATACCAACCTCGGGTACTTTGAAGCTGATCGACCGTTTCCTCTCGCGCTCGAACTCGTTCACGTCAGTACTCGGGCATATCTGAGAACCCTTGCATGAGCTTGTGCACTCAGCATGAGATCCAGTGAATTGTGTGCGGCCGCGTTTCCCACCGATAGCTCGCTGGACAGGTAGCAAGAATGGCCCTTCCTCGGCAACAGGCAAGGCATTCTTGAGTTGGAGCTGTTGAGAGAACAGAAGGGGTGAGCGTCGAGGTTCCGCGAGGTTGGGGCGGCAAGGTTTGGGAATGGCGACTCTACGTGAGTACCGCGCACAAGGCATAGTCGAGGGATTTGACTGACTGATTTTGCCAGTGCAGCCAGTCTGCAGATCGGCCGTCGGCAAGTTGGAGGACTGCTTATTCGAAGCGTGCATTTTGCCAGAATTCATCTCAGGGGAGTGCACGCTGGTAGACAGCACATTGACGATCTCCATGTTGGGAGACTGCATGCTGGAGGGACACTTTGGTCTGGTGGTCGGCTTTCTTCGGGATGGGACTGAATTATGATAGCGAATGCTGAGCGACGTGGTGATTGAGAAGCGGGAATGGGCAGAGGATGGCTTGAAAGGTGGTGAGATTCTGTATTCAAGGAGGAGCTGGCCGGCAGCTGCAGAGTGCGTATGTCGTGGTGGTTGACTGGTGGTGATTATCTGGTCGATGAGTTGAAACGTGGTGAAGTCTAGAAAGATGATGAACTGGCCAGCAGCTGAAGCATGTGTATGGATGGAAGTATGAGTACGGGTACCAATGTAAGCTGTACTGATCTGATCTACAGAACCAAGTCTAGGAGCGCGAGGAGTGCAGTATATAAGCCAGGTTACCACTCCAGAAGCCCTCGCCGCTCGTGGACGGCTGGTTCGAGACTGTCTTCGACAACCCATGAAACCAACACATGGCTGCCCGAGACCTCACTGTCACGACAAAGATGTATTCCTGGAACCTGAGACAAATGGGTCACCACTCGCTTTTCGCTCTTTGTGCATGAGCATGACAGTGCCCTTTAGGTCTACAGCGCGATCCCGAAAAGGCCATGTGCCAGAGGCAACAAGACCATCAATCCTCAAATACATGTGCAGTCTCACGGAGGTAGTCGTACGCACCGACTCATGGAATCCTGACCTCGCGTCTAAGGTGCAAGCTCTCACTTCAGCGCCCTACCCGCAATGTCTTTCCGATACTGCATGCCCTCGAACTCAATCAACTTGACACCCTGGTACGCCTTATCCACAGCTTCTCTCAGCGTACCACCTGTCGCGGTTGCGGCGATGACACGACCACCGCTCGTCTTGAGCTGTCCGTCCTCACCAAGGCCCGTACCGGCGTGGAAGACGAACACCCCATCCTCAACTTTCGCCTCCTTGACCTTCATGGGTGTGCCCTTGGCATAACTCCCAGGATATCCACCAGCAGCCACCACGACCGTGCAAGCGGAAAGTGGAGCAATAGATAGTTTGTGTTGAGATAGCGTGCCCGTGCAACAAGCGAGCATGAGCTCCGCGAGGTCAGACTGCAGAAGTGCCAGACAAGACTGGCTTTCCGGGTCACCAAACCGAACATTATACTCCAACACCTTCGGTCCATCCTTCGTCATCATAAGTCCAGTGAACAAACAACCCCTGAAAGTCATCCCCTCCTTCTTCATCCCATCAATAGTCGGTCGAAGAACAACCCGATCAATCTCCTCCAACTGCTCCTTCGTAACCAGTGGTGTAGGAGTATAAGTCCCCATCCCGCCAGTATTCGGCCCCGTATCGCCATCAGCAATCCGTTTATGATCCTGCGCAGGCGGTAAAGACAAGATTGTCTCGCCGTCGGATAAAGAGAGGATACTGATCTCATCACCCTCAAGCAACTCCTCGATGACAACACTATTTCCAGCATCCCCGAATTCGCGATCAGCCATGATACTCTCCAACGCATGCCTCGCCTCACTCGCATCCTGGGGGATAACGACACCCTTCCCCGCCGCCAACCCATCAGCCTTGATAACAACGGAATGACTCACGACCTCAAGATAGTTCTTCGCGGCGCCGTAGTCGGTGAAATTCTCGTACGCGGCGGTGGGGATCATGTGGCGTTTCATAAAGTCCTTTGAGAAGGTCTTGGAACCTTCCATCCGGGCGGCTGCTTGAGAAGGGCCGAAGACATGAATACCAGGAGCATGTTGGTGGAAGTAGTCTGTTATACCGGCTACCAAGGGAGCTTCCGGGCCAGGGACGAGGAAGTTGAGGTTGTTATCTTGGGCATGTTTGACGAGGGCGGCGAAGTTGGTGTCCTTGACTGTGGTAATGTTCTCGCTTTTTGGGACGCTGTGGGTGATGTTAGTGAGGATCGTCTATGATTGGATTGTGGTGTGCACAAGAAGAAGAGCGAATGTACCTCACGGCATGATGATCAAGTACCTACCCAGCAGTGCCACCATTGCCCGGGACGATGTGTATGCACTCTACCTGGTCACTTTGTGCGAGCTTCCAGGCCAGTGTATGTTCGCGACCACCGTTGCCTACTAGCAGGACTCTTAGCTTATCCGAAGTCATGTTGATGTATTGTTGTGTGATTTTGGGATGCTGTACGATAAACGAACATCTAGAAGTTTTCGTCGTCCTTCGGTACATCGGGGGGGCTGGTTCGCGCGGGCCGACCACCACAGCCACACTGATGACGCCACGACGCCACGACGCCACGACGCCACGCGAGGGTGCGACTAATCCTAATCCTGGTTGGAGGAGTATACAGTAGGCGGCCACTTTCACGTGCATTGAAAGTAGTTGTCGTATGCTCGTGGAGGAGGAGCAGTCTCTAGTCAATTCTATATGCGTCTATGGTAACCTTTGCGACCACTCCCATACCTCTAGACTATAGAGACCGATATATCCCATCGAGGAGAGTCGAAGACAGCCCGCGGAGCTCGATCTAGCAAGCACGAGAGCTTGTGGACAGAGGCCGAGGACTACGCAATCCCTCCCATTTATTATTCACCACAGACTATCGTAATAATGGTGACCCGGAAGCCTGTCGGTCCGCCACTCAACACTACCCAGCAATCGCCCGAACAAAGCAATGCGACGACGACGACGACGACAAATCCCCCATATCCCACCACTCCTACAGCCGCTTCGAAGTCGCCCGTGATCACCGAGCTCGACAGATCAAAGACACTCCACTCCATCCATAGTGTCTACAGCCCCGACCTGAACTCGAGTCCGGCCTTTGACCTGATCGACATGAACCAGGCACGACAACGACCACGACGGGACAGCGACGTCAGCTCGCACGGCACGTGGGACAGCGACGAGGACCACGAGGAGAGGATGGGAGGGGAGGCGGAGGAGCGGAAGCATCTAAAGGCAGACCTGCCGAAGCCATTGAGGATTACTAAGAGCCAGCAGGACATCCACGAGAATGCTCAATCACAAGGTCGGAAGGACGAGCTGCCCGCTATCCTCAAGCCTGGACCTGCTGCGGGAGCTGTACCCATACCGAGGAAGAGCGAGGAGATCTCCCGGTACGAAGACGATGCACAAGCGAATCCATGGGCGACTGCTACTGCGCCGGTAGAGAGCAGCTCGATACCAAACGGTCAAACCAGAAACCCATACCGACAAGTGCCTAGTGTGGTGCCGGAGATGGCGCAGGGCGAAACATGGCAGTTCAAGCCAGCTCTGCTACCCACTCAGCCAAGCAATGCGCCTCCCCCTCCCCCAGTCGAGATATCTACCTCGCCAAGAACACCCGCAGACGAGCTGAGTCAGATGTCCTTGAACGCACAGCCCCACAAGCAGGAACGGCCCCAGCCCCAGCCATTCGAGACCACGGAGATACTGGCTGTACCGCAGAGCCGGCCACCGCCGCCAAGCGTGGTAGACGAGGATCCGCCAGAGACGAACGAGTTCTACTCCAACAACCCATGGCGATCGCCCTCTGAAGGTGAAGTCCCTCAGCAAACACCCAATGTACCACCGCCAGCACTACCAAAAGTAGCGCCACAGCATTATGCGCCACCTCCTGGACCTCCACCGAAAGCTGCAGCATCTACTTCGCTGATTGACCACCAAAGTCCTCCTTCACAAGCAGCTGCTGCGCAAGCACGGCCGGCACCTATAGCTACATTAGCCGCTACAGCTACAATTCCTACAGACTCGATACCAGAAACGCCTGGCACAAGAGACAAGCGACAACGGAGCGAGCACTATCAAATCAAGCATATAAACTGGACCGATACTGCACACGGCTCAGCATTGCGCCGATCACCAATCTTAACACAAAATGCGAATGGGCCCTGTCCACTACTAGCTCTTGTCAATGCCCTCATACTCAGCACACCTCAAGATATGCATACCGCGCTGGTAGAGACACTCAGCACCCGCGAGCAAGTGAGTCTCGGCTTACTGCTCGATGCAGTCTTCGACGAACTCATGAGCGAACGAAGAAGCGATGCAGCGCAAGGACTACCGGATGTTGGTGAGCTTTATGCATTCCTACTCGCCCTCCACACCGGTATGAACGTGAACCCACGCTTCGTCACGCCAGCAAAAGCACCACGAGGCTCACTCGACAATCCACCGTCCGATAAAACCAACCTACACTCAGCAGATCGCGCTCAAACCAAAGCCGGCGCTTTCGAGGAGACTAGAGAGATGCGGTTATACAGCACCTTCAATGTCCCATTGATCCACGGCTGGACAGCACCCAGAGATACGCCAGCATACACAGCTTTCGAGCGTTGCGCACCGACGTTCGAGGAAGCGCAAAACGTGCAGTTCCTCGAATCAGAACTAGAGGACAAACTCCGCTCAGAAGGCCTACCACCAAACGAGCAGCGAATGCTAGACGACATCAAAACGATCAAGCTCTTCCTCAATACTTGGCCCACGCAGCTCACAGACTACGGCCTTGAAACCATCTCCTCGAGTCTACAGCCTGGCCAGATAGCGATATTATTTCGGAACGATCATTTCTCTACTCTGTACAAGGAGCCGCGACATGGCGCTCTTATGACTTTGGTCACGGATACCGGGTACTCGGGCCACGACGAGATTGTGTGGGAAAGTCTGATCGATGTCAATGGAGCGGCGAGCGAGATATTTAGTGGAGATTTCCGGGTCGTGGGGGACGCTATGGCTGGGCAGAGCCAGGCGGGCGAGCAGCAGTGGCAGAATGCCGGATCTGCACAGCACGGTGCAACCAGTCCTGTGGCGCCACCTCTACCCGGGCCACGTCCGCAGCATCCACTCGGCGGCGAGGACACCCTATTCGTGCCCCGGGAGAACATCCAGCGCACAACCTCCGAACAAGAAGACCACGACCTAGCCCTCGCCCTCCAACTCCAAGAAGAAGAAGAAGACCAACAACGGCAAGCCGAGTCCCGCCGCCGCCGCGAACAAGCCCTAAGCGAACAATTCCTCTCCACCGAAACCCCTGCCTCCCCGGAAGGCCCGCGGCCTCCAATCCCACCCCGTCGATCAGGAAACCGAGCTAGTCAAGCACCTACAGGCGGACGACCACCGGTCACTAGAGTTGCGGGAGCAGGAGCGAACACGGATCCGGATGCGCCGCCTACGTATGAACAATCTGCCTCCGATCGACCTTATCGTCCTGCTGGGGCGACGGCACAAGCGGGGTTGCAGCAGGGGAATCCACTCAATGCGTACGATGCGCTTAGGAGACAGCAGGCGGGGTTTGCGGGACAGAGTAGCGGGACTGTTAACAATATCCCCTCGAGCCCGACTCCGGGGAACGGCGGGTTCCCTGGTGGAAGTGGACCAGGTAATAGACGTCCAGGTCAGGGTCCGAATCAGGTTAGACGGCGAAGCAGCCAGTTAGCGCCGCCGGGGAGTTATGGGAGTGGGATGAATCCTGCCCCAGGAGGAGGAGGTGGGGGAAGTGGGTACGGACTAGCTGGAGGAAACGGAAATGGCTCGTCTGGTTCAGGAGGAGCGCCTCCGGGGCAAGGAAGGCCTGGGGCGGGACAGGCGGCCGGGCTGAAGGATGCGGAGGATAAGTGTGTCGTCATGTGAAGATGTGAACATGTGAGGATGCGATGAAATTTGTATTTTATGAGATACCCCAATCGCTATCAGCCAAGATTGGAGCTTGACTACGAAATGTTGTTAACAAGTTGTGAACAGCTCCTGTTCATTCGTACAAACCTGGCACACATATCAAAACTCCAACGACGCCAAAGGGCCATGTTGTATGCAACGCCTTTGGCTGGTAGTGGTCGTGTGTGCAAGATATCCTGTGGATATACACACAATTCTGCCGGACCTGACCAACATACCTGCCTACCGACCTTAGCCCGAGTAACGCCCGATACTGTGCTGATGAGGACGCCTTGCTGAAGCGCAATTCACGCACACACACCCAGGTAAGGCTACCCGCTTATGTCGACTCATCACGCAGCAAGTCGTGGCTCGTTCCTGAGCTCAAGACCGGCGCCTGTCCTCTCCATAACTTTTCTTTTCCCAGCACTACCATTCCCGCCGCCCTCGTCGTCCCTTCTGTACACCATGTCCCTGACCTCGTCGATGGAAAGAGGCCAACACATCCCCACATCCTTCGGCGGCTCCTCACTAGCAGCAACCCAGATACTCCTCGTGACCTCCTTCCCAAGCATTTCCATAACCGGCGTAATAATCGGCAGGACCGCGAACAAGGTAACGTAGCAGATAATACACGTGAGGAGCATATTGAGCCAGTATGGCAGATGCACAGAGGCGAAGTACACGCACACCAGACTGCCGATGGACCAGTGCACGAGGCCGTGGATGAGGTAGATAGTGAAGACGTGCGGGAAGAGCCAAAGGAAGGCTTTCGTGCTGAGGACTGCTTGGGTCCAGGTGGAGAGTTCGACGACGTATTGCAGGCAGACGGCGAAGACAAGACCGTGCAATTTCGGTTCGGTGTAATCCGGATATCCTGCTAGCGCCGTCTGACCGATTGGCAGGCCGGTGAGAGGCTCGGGATGGATACCTCTTTCATTAGTCGAGAAAGTCCACCCGGTCCAGATAGAGAAGAGATCGTTCGCCAGACTAAGCAAGACGAGGAAGATAGCAAGGTTGAGGAGAGGGTAGTGGAGCCAGGAGCGTGCGTGGATGTATTTGCGGTACTTGTATGTGATGTCGAGGTCGGCGAGCATGAGGCCGAACCAGAAGTAGGAGCCCCAGGACATGGCGTACCAGTGGTTGGCGATGCAGAAAGCATAGTAGCCGAAGCGTTTCCAGGGTGTTTTGATCTCGCGCACGATGACGACGCCTAGCAAGACGAGCCAACTATTCTGGAGTTGGACGGGGATGGTCCAAAGGACGCCCGTTCCGTAGTGGCCAGTGATGTTCGGCGCTGCGTTCGGGATGAGGTAGAAGAGTTGCAGAGTTTCGTTCATGAACCAGCCGAAGTTGGGGTAGACCACTGTCTGGGGCCAAGTGGACCAGGTGATGGAGGGGATGTACTCGAGGTACTTGGTCGCTCCTAGATCCATGAGGAAGTATTGGAGGACTATGACTGCCGTGATGGGTATCATGAGTCGAGGGACACGACAGACGATCTTCTCAGCTATGGTGCGGAGGTTGCCTGTTCGAAGGTAGCCGGAGCAGAGGAAGCGAGTGGATGTTGTGAAGAAGAGACCGACCCAGATGTCGTTGAAGAAGAAAGGTTCGATGGTCCGTCGGGCCCAGTATTCGCTCGCGTAATGAGAATCGAGGTACTCCATCACTACGCTCGGCGTGTACGTCAAGACCCAATGTTCGAGCGACACGAGAATGGAGCAGACGGCGACCAGGCCAGCGAGGTAGTCGACTCGAGTTCGGGCTTGCGGTAAGCCAACAGGTACGGGTGCAAGTTTCGCTCCTGGGTTGGCTGCTGCAACCGATCCTTCAGGCACGATTGCAGCTGTTGCTTTGACATCATTTTTGTTCAGTTGTGCTGGAATATCTGTGGTAGAAGCTTCGGGTCTGTCGACTGCTGTGGCTGGCCATGCCCATGCATTCTGTGTCTCGGGTGATAGTGGAGAAACAAGAGTCCTCTCGGAGTTGAAGGTCTCTGCGCGACGCGGTGGTGCCGGTAGAATGTTAAGGTCATTGCGATTGGAGTCACTCTGGCTGTATGTCGACTGGCGCTGGCTTCGTGAATTTCCTGGCGTGATGGCTGTAGTAGAATTTGCCGCAGTCGAGTCCTCATAAGGTAGCAGTGGCTTTCGCGACGAAGATCTGTCGTGCTGTACCAGGAATGCTGGCTGCGCCTTGGGATCTGATAATGTTGCCGAGCTGAATCTGTCGTGATTGACAGACTTCATATCAGACATTTCGTAGTCTCGCTGTGTGGTCCATGCTTGAGGCGTCTTATCGTTGGAACCCGTGCTCCCATCAGCCAATTTCGCTTTCGGTAGTGCTGCAGATCCCCCTGCTCGTTCGGCATGTTTATTACTCCTCCACTTCTGAGATAGAGCATGCAGAACGAGGGCAGCGCTGAACGCCAGCGCAATACCACATATCGCAATGCCTGCTGTTGTGGCATGTTTTCGGCCATGCGGCGTGTCTTCCGACCACCTCACAGTCGCTTGCTGGGAGTATGGCGTGGTGACTCGCAAAGTCATGTCATCAACAGAGCAGAACTGCGTGGAGTCGCACGCTGCCGATGTGAATTGTGTTGGCGGACCATATGAGGAGTTGAAGAACATTCGTACCCAGCCAATGGACGCTGCAGACGTGTTCTGAGGAGGGCCCTGCATGTAGGTTGAGTTGCCATTCGACCAATGCTTAAGGTATAAGGCTGTTGGCACATCCACGAGTGAAGCATCAGAGGTCAACGTAGTATTCAAGAGTGGGTACGAAGACTGGGCATTCACCAGCCAATTGATCACGTCAGAGTTCCAGTCGATTCGCCACTCCTGGAAGTTCCAAGCCCAAACACCATAGCTTGAATTAAGCATCGTGTAGTTGAGGGTCGAGAACGGTAGCGACAACTGGTCGCCAACAGAGGTAGACATGGAAGCATCAGGGTCGGAGATATCTTGGTTCAACAGACCTAGCTCAGCGGAGCTTGTCTCGTTGTACTCCAGCTTCATCGTGAAGACACTCCCTCCTGCCCAGGCATCCGGGCCCCTTGCGAGCGTACGAAATGTACCATACTGAATGTCCTGCCGTACCGTCTGCAGTTGAGCACCGTTCACCAGATGTTGTGGCGTGGCGGCCGAGACGTTCATGTTCAGCCATGATGGGCCTTCGAAAGACCAGTCGCCCTCACTCTCAACGAACTCCAAGTTCTCTGCCGTTGCGCCTTCCCTGTAGTAGATGTTCCAGCCCTTCTCGGAGGTATGTTCGAAGGTGTCCACGGAGAACACATCCTGGGGAATGCTTCCAGTTTCGTTAAAGTACACTATAATCGAGTCCGTATATACATTATTGTTCACTGTGTCCATAAATCCGCAATGGCAGTCCTGTGGCGCAGTGTGCGGTTCTGCTATTATGGATGATGTGCTGTTGTCTCCAGTGGTTTGCGTAGTGTTCTGTGCATATATAACTCGAACCAATGCACAGCTCAATAGCAAGCGCAGGATCGAGACCTGGTCGCAGCCATGCATCGCATGCCGTCAAATATATTTGACGAGAGGTAAATCTTCGAGAAATGGTTTTACGAGAGTCTGATAGTAGCCAGAGTATGCTTCCCGAAGCAGCACTACTCACATGCTCTGGCGAACGAAGGTGCACGATCTTGTTTGCATGTGGCGCTACCCACAGATAGGGCAGAGGTGGGCCATGAGTCGCCAAGGCCCACGGATGCTCACACGTATTCTAGCGGGATCACATCATAGTCGTGGCAACAAGCGGAAGTCCGAAGTGCAGTAGTGCCAATATGACAAGTGATAATCAAGATTGTGATTGATGAGACAAACGATATCTGGGCAGAGGTGGAGCAGTAGAACCGAAGGTCCCGGCGTCATTAAGGAGCATTCAAGTGGTGAGCTCCGCTTGTTCTGCGCTCCCGTGTCCACATTCGCTGCATTTTCAGTTTGAGACAGGCACGGAAACGGTCGCGAATTACATGTCATAATTTAGGAAAACTACTGATACTGGATTCCGGAGGCATATGCAATCGTGCGCGTTACAGTACATAGACATTATCGTGCTCTCTCACTATAGGACCACGATGCTCAATTGGCCGTAAACGTCTATACCTGCAGCAAGAGCAACCTGAACTGGGTACAGCACGAGCGCCACTGGCGCTGTCCACCAAGGTACAACAAAATCCGACCTAGCCGAGAACGCCATAGCAGAAGTGGCGAACATGCAGATGAGGCTGTTCGGGGATTAGCTAAATGCATGTGCAGCTGGCATGTTGACATGACTTACCCAAGAATGATGAACCAGTGGCAGACAGGATCACGAAAGTAGATTAGATCCGCTAGGTCCGCAGCCGAGTGTGGTGTTGTCGTAATCAGCATTGCGAATACTAAGCAGAAGTACTGAAGTATTGCGTGGTACACTATCCTCGTTCCTGGCAGGGTATACAGGATGTGCAGACGCTTCTTGATCGACCACTTGCTGGCTCCTCCCTCGCTCTGGCCCCTGTTTCTCTGAAAAGCCAGCTTCGTATATCGAAAACACGCTTGACTAGATTGTCGCGCCGCACTTACCTTCCGGCGAAGGTATGATCTGCTTGTTGGTGGACATGGCCGGTACGATATTACGCTCCCATCGTACAGTACCATATCACCCTTGTTGATGGCGACGTGTGCGAGATCCATGCCATCACACGACACCAATGCCGTGGAGCTTGATGCCGCTCGAAGAGTCTCCGTTAGCCAGAAGGTATTCGTCTCTCGAGGCATAGTCTGGCTCCAGCTGACTCCTTGACCTGGCTTCAACAGTCCCTCGGTCATATCCTGCTCGAGAGCGACGAGACTCGCGGATGAGGACTGTGGAACCATGATACTTCGCCCCTGCACAACGCTCACCTTCCCATTCTGGACGAATCTCGAGACTGCAGAGCGGATGGCATTTGGATGGAGGCGATCCAGGTTGCCAAACACAGCTGTAATGGTCGAGTGTGCCACGTGTGACTCCAGGCTCAGGCAATATAGCAGGCGAGAGGATAATGAGTCGATTGCGGTTGCGGGTAGTCTCAAGAACCGCAGATTGGGCGATTGCTCGTCAAAGTAGCCAGCAGAAAGTCCAGCTTCGTGATCTCTCGCAGATTGAAGTACAGTGATCTTCAATTTCTCCACGGGATAGTTGACTTGCGCGGAAATGCTTGAGAGATACTCATAATCGCAGCTCTCCTGCTCATAGTCGATGTCGAAAATGATGTGCACGGTCGGTAACGAAGCATCGTCCTGCTCGGGCTTCGAGGTATCAGACTCCAGCTTGGCGAAGGATTTACGTGCATCGCGCAACGTTGTCAGGCCGTCGTACGCTTCCAATGCTGTGATGCCAGCCGTGAGTGTGGCGATGGTAAGATAAAGGAACCAGAAGATCAAACGAGCTTTATCGTCAAACAGAGTATACAGCGAGACAGAGAAGACCAGGTATGAGACGAAGAGAAACGTGGCTGTCCATGAGAGCAACCAGCCCGAAAGTCCTCGCCGGTCATGCTTCTGTGCTTGTGGATGGGTCCTTGTGTCGTCGCTGTCGTCCGAAAGTGATGCAACTGATGAACCAGATTTGTCGTACTTCTCATGCGGGTCTGCCATACCAATCCGAGTCGTCTTCCGCCATCAGTAAATGCGAAAAGAATCGCAGATGTGAAGTCTGATTGCACATGTAATCGTTTGTACTATCGAGCACACCTGATCGTGTGCCCATGAAGCAGTGGCACAGCTAGCGCAAAGCTAAAGCCACCACTGCAGCTTCCAAGATAAACCGTGCGCCATCTCCAAGATTTTTGCCGACATGAGATCTGCTCAACCACTCAAATAGCCTTGCGAGCTATAGTGCGGAAAGTCGCCTATACACTTGTGCGCACGTTATCTCTCCAACCGGCTCGGCCATACGTAAGCATCTTGGCTGCAGTAATCAGCCAAGAGGTATGCGAGGCCGTATTCCGGCTTCAGTGCAGCCATTACAACCAATGGTTGCATCTCCCACCGATTCCAAGTAGTTCGGAGCCGAAGCCGGGCAAAGACACAGACTGTGCTTGGAAAGGTAACAGCAAGATTTCGGTCGCTTTGCAGTGGAGCCGTTATCGCCACTTCGCGCATTGTCTTGCCTATCAAACATGGATTGTTGGTAGTACCATCCCGCGGCCGTTCGGCAGCATTGTACGCTTGACAGGGGTGTCTCGTTCGTCGGGCGGAAGATCAATCTCGTGCAGCAGGTACGACCGAATGTGCGTGCTCGAGAACACAGACACCGTCAATCATCTTTCATCAGATGCGTGAACGAAAGTCGCTGCCATCATGGCTGGTCTCCGCTATCCCAGCACCACTTCTTGAGAAGACGCCAAAGACGGCCAAGAGCCATCACGATGCCGCTCAGGACTATCTCACTGGTGTACGAGGATGTCTGGCCATCATGAGCTTCCTCTGGGTGTTCATGCAAACTTTTGCACCTGGAGCGACGTACGGCTCCTCCGACACTGTCAGTCCATCGTGGCAAGCGGCCTTGCGGAAGTCGCTCTCAGTACTGTTCTGGAACGGATCCCTGATATACTCGTCGATCATATTCCTATCAGCAAGAACAGTATGTCTGCCTTTCTTGCTGAATCCGACAAAATTGCAACTAGCAAGCTCCGTCTTCCGCCGTGGACTGCGGCTATGGTTTCCTACCGCTGCAGCTCTCGTCGTCTGCTACATCGCTTTCAGCAACTCGAGTCCTCAGTACTTGGCAGACTTTGCAGCCACGACTGGTACAGCAGCTGTGAATAACGGCACCATGGTGGACAGCCTATATATCATGCCCACTTCGATCGTCAACTTCAATAGCATCTTCGAGATTTTCTGGGTGTCGCACAACTTTTCGTATCAAGCCGGTAACTGGGCCTTCCCGACTCAAACTCTCTGGGTGATCACCGCAATTTTCCAGCAATCATATACGGTCTTTGCCGTAATGGTCATTATACCGTTCACTCGCAAGAGCTGGCGGCTGTCGGGCGCTACATTTTTCATCCTGACTGCATGGTGGGTGTATTCGTGGGCGTGGTTTTCGATCTCAGGCCTTTTGCTGGCAGATATGATAGTCAGCATGGACTTCAAGGCCAAATTCCTGGCGAACCGTATCTGGACTGTTTCAGTTGGACTCCTCTGCATGGCAGCCGGCTTCGCTATGGAATTCATCTGGGCGACCATTCGTCCGGAGCTACGCAATGCCGAGATCAAGTACCATACCGGTCTGTACAGTACTGGTGGTATCAACACCACGGTCGATGCTACTGCTCCACAGCTAAGAGCTGACAATTACCTCGTCATCGTTGGCTTCTTTGTGCTGCTGGAGTCAACGCATTTCCTGCAGAAAGCTTTCGCTAATCCGGTATTCACCTTCCTTGGTCGAAGATCGCTCAGTCAGTACGCTCTATACTTGCCAATCAGACCCTCCTGCTGACTCCGTACAGGCTACTTCCTCCTGCAATCGATCATAGTATACACACTAGGCATCAGAGTGGCAATGGAGATCATGAATGGCTCGATCGAGACGTATTCGAGGGCGAGTGGCGTGGCATTCATCGCTTCCTTACTCGTGACGGTCGTAGCTGGAGAGGTCTTCTACTGGCTTCTCGATGTGCCATCACAGCAATTCGCGCGCTTGGCGTTTGCATGGATATTAGAATGATTTGTAGATGAAGCACCGCCGCCACAACGAATGCGGAGAGACCGTTACAGAGCGCTGCATTGTGTTCAACATACAAACTCAAGAACATGAAAAGTCATGCGACACTCTCAGGCGTCCCATGGGACGTCAAAATAAGGTAGTAAATGGAAATGTGCTGGTCCGAGTCTACTGGCAAACACGTGCTGCACGCAATAGCCAAGACTGGCGCAGCAAAGGCGCCACGCGCGACTGAACGCCGGGCCCGTCGAAACGAAAAAGCACACAACGAAGTCTGTTTATTGATGTTCACGACACCTTTGATCGTAGGCTCATACACAGTCTATCTCTGCACGAGCAAGACCACACCTACTACACTCTGCCTTGCTACATGGAATCGCGGGTCACCAAGAGTTCCAACATCTCGACTGGGGATCTGGAGCGACTCGCATCACGCGTGCCATTGTCATAGCTCACGACAGTGACATACCGCGGACATGCCAGGCCACCCTAGCCACAGCTCAGTCTGAACAACTCAACTCATACACGTGCCCATCGTTATTATCGACTGGAACCACCACCCCGCCGTTGAGCAGTCATCAACGCGGTGCTGAAGGCAATACTTCTTGAAGAAAAACTAAACACCACGCTCTAACAAGAACAAAGATCTCGTTGGCCACGGCGGGTAGAGCGATACTTGACTCGCTTTATGGCCTGCTGCATTGCACGATGATGGCCTTAGAACAGACCAAGACAGTAGCCGATGACTCGTACAATATGGCTTACCCACGAACAAGATGGACTCACTTCAGACATGCCTGGCCCTTACGGAAGAACAGCCTGTCATGTCATGTGATGTCTTGTGATTGTAAAGCAGACATTTGCAGGTATAGATCATGAAAGAGGTGCTCGGAACCTACGCTCGAGCGGATTCCTCGTGAGACATGGGAAGACAAGCAACAAAGACGATACCACGCCAAACCATCGCTACCACACTGAGATGTCTCTTGGGTCTCAATTCGTCTATCTCAAGACCGAGCAGAGCTAAGAGAGTGCCAACATAATAAGTACTCTGATATCGCCCTACGTTAGTTTCGTTCTCCAGATCATACCAACTCATACTTTCTACACATAGCTGCTGGTCAGCCTTCTTGCTTTCACTTCTATCACTACACCCTCTGCACCTGCTCTCAAATAACATAATCTCGACCATTCAGTACTCCCTCTCCAGCTTGAGCGACAGCTAATACCACTACACTCACGACCCCTACCACAACCTCAGAATGTGCTGCCAGCTGATCTCCTTGGGACGCAGTGACAACATTCTCCATCAGCAACTCCCCTTGAGTCACTCCAAAGCATCTCAGCTGTTCCCTACTCCGCCAGTCTCACCATCATACCATAGTGCTGTCTACAAGGCCCTTCTGTTAGAAATAGCACTTTCCCTCCTTTTCCCTCCAGAGTTCCCCATGAGGCCAACGACCGACTTCTTACCTCTCAGCCCAGTCGAGTCGCCTGTACACAAGATCTGCTCAAGCTCCAGCGGCGATGACGGCGGCGATGGCAGACACGGCCACTGGCGTCAAGCCCAGATCAGCTGGAAATGCAATTCCAACAACCAGCTGCCTCCAGAATCAATCCCCAATACCAACAGCGGGAGCGATGACGGTGCCGATGATCAAAACGGCACCAATCGTCGAGCCCAGAGCACCTGCCCATGCAGCAACGACTCTCAACGCCCGGAAGACAAGAAAGCGCCCACTCCTCCCGCTATACGCAAGCCAAAATACCACAAACGTCACGAATGGGAACTGAAACTCAACATCCGCCACAATGTTCTCTGCTACGGCCCCTACTGCAAAGGCCCCAAATCCCGGCCAGGGGTGCGGCAGCTGCATTGGCAATGCCGGAGGTGTGCGATGCGTATCTGTCTGCTATGTAAGGAGCGGATTGCTCAGAAGGAGCTGAAGTGTGGGTCCAAGTACCTCTGTCGTCGACGGACGGAGAAGTGGCCGAAGGTGAAGGGGAGATGGTCGACGCGGTGGAGGTCTGGTTGTGGTCAGTAGGGAGGGAGTGGAGAATGGTTTGTGTGTGTTTTATCAAGAGTGGGATGTTGCACGAGGATTTCGCAATGTATGCGATATCTGAATTTCCGTCTGTTGGGTATTCGAGCGCAGGCCGGCGAGAATAGCTTAGATAGCTGGTCTATTTAGATCTTTCATCCGACAGAGACTTTCTGAGTGCCCGCTGCGCTTGACGCGATCACAGCGACCTCTGAAGCGATAATGTTCGCCAATGCTCGCTATGCGTAACTAAGTTCACAGCGCACCTCTTGACACTTTCCTCATGACTTCTTCTCCGCCGCAACAGCCTTAGGCCTCTCCACCACCTCGCCAACAGCAGGTACCTTCGGCGCCTCCCCACCCTTCACGTCCGCCTTTCCCTTCGCCTTCAGACTCGTCGAATCCTTCGGCAGCTCGTTGACATAAGGTAAGAAGCCCTCCTGCAAATCCTCAGGCATGTACTTCCTCAGCACTTCCGGTACCTCAACGCCGTCTTCACGTTGGTAGTTCTCTAGCACGCAGCAGAGAGCTCGCTCGGTGGCGCATAGAGTTGAGTTCAGAGCGTGGCAGTAGGTTTTCTGGAATGAGGTGTCCGACTGCTTCTTTTGTCCGTACCTGGGATGGAATATTAGTGAAAGCCGCATTGATTCAGTCATCTTCGCTCACCTGATCTCAAGCTCCCGTGTCTGGTAATCCGTGCAATTCGAGCAAGATACCAACTCCTTGTACTCGCCCTGATACGGAAACCAAGCCTCCAGATCATACTTCTTCGCCGCCGCATTATTCAGCGCACCAGAGACAATCGCCACTACCCGATACGGCAGCTTTAGACTCTTGTAAAACTCTTCTGATGTGTTAATCATCTGATCGAAATGCTCCCACGAATCCTCCGGTTTGCAGTAAATAAACTGCTCGATCTTCTCGAATTGATGAACTCGGAAGATACCCCATGCATCTTTCCCATGTGAGCCGGCTTCTTTGCGGAAATTGGTTGAGTAGCCGGCGTATTTGATTGGGAGGTCGGTGTTGCTGAGCCACTCACCTTCGTGCATGGCTGAGATGGGTTGTTCCGAGGTCGCGATGAGGTACTTGTCACTAGCTGGGTCGTTGTCGCGCTCGGTCACTTTGTACAGTTGATCATCGAAGTCTTCGAGTTGGGCCGTTTTGGACATGGCTTCCCGGAGCATGAAGTAGGGTGGCTGACAGGCTTTGTATTGCCTTTTCCGCAGGAACTGGACGCCGTAGTTGATGAGTGCTTGGTTAAGGAAGAAGCCGACGTCTGTGAGACAGTAGCCGCGATGGCCGACGATCTTGACACCTCGGTCGGGGTCGTAGCCGCCTATTCGGAAGAGCACTTCGTGGTGTGACATACAATCCTTCTTCTCCACTGTTACGCCTTCGGGAGTCCAGTCTCGTTCTTTGGTGTTGTTGTTCTCGTCTTTGCTGTTTGGTACTGTTTCGTGGACATAGTTGCCGATCGTCTTGACTTTTTTGAGCAATGCGATCTGCTTCTGCCGTGCTTGCTCCTCTAATTGCTCCTTTTCCTTGCCTAGATCCTCCTTCTGCTTCTTCAATGCTTCAAAATCCTCTGGCGAGCCCTTATTCTTCTTGTTCAGACTCATATCTTTCTGCACTTTGTTGATCTTGGCACCCATCTCTGTACCGGCCGCATACTGTGTCTTCCTGTGGTCCTCAAACATGGCAATTACCTCATCCACCACTTCCTCTGAGGCATATCGTTTGCGCTGCGACGCCTTGATCTTCGTAGGGTCACCGCCTCGCTCGGTGATGAAATCATTGACGTCTAGCATGTTGGCGCGTAGCTAATATGATGTCTCCTGGTGGTCGTATATCTTTTGCTTCAGACGAAAGTGTTATGTAGGGACTCGAACGGTGACTGTTTATTGGCTGTTTCTGCCCACTTCAAAATGTCGCGTGAATCAATGGCTCGACGCAGGGCATGTGAGTGGCGTAGCTCGGGGCGGACCGCTGCGTTGCGCCACACCTGAAAACGCCACGTATGGCATGCCAACGACAAGCAGGAACAAGAACAAGTGGCAGTGATCAACTCTTGCCACTCGCGGATATGTAATAAGACTCATCTCTTGCTAGTCATTGGGATATACGCAGCACTTCAATCCTAAAACGAAGCTTCGGGATCTCCACTTGACCATCATGCACACTTCTCAACTACTCCTGGCTCTGGCCACTACTTTAAGGTCGACCACATATGCCAAAGCAACTCGATCAAACAGCGTCTCTCTGTCCAGCGTCAAGTCCCTCACCCTCCGAGATGGCGCTCTCACATCAGCCCGTCGAGTCGAGCCCATACCGCAACTAACCTGCATCGGCGGCAACGCCAAGGGCCTCTACAACGTCGACGTCATGAGATGCGAGAATGCAGGTTACGAGTACGATGCCGCAGAAGTTCAATGGACCTGCAAAGCCTCGTTACCCCCGGAGTTTAAGCTAGGCAGTACAGACGTCATCTGCGAAGGCTACGATTCTCCCGATGATCCGCATGTGCTCAAAGGCAGCTGTGGTGTTGAGTACCGGCTGGTCTTGACGGCGGTCGGGGAGGAGAATTATGGTAGCCGAGCGGATCAATATGCCTACTCTGGAGGAGCGGGTGGGAGTGGTGTTCAAAGTGCCGCTGATCGTCTCTTCACTGCATTGTTCTGGCTTGTATTCATTGGTACGTCGGTCTTACCATTACATGAACTGAATACTACTCTGACTAGATCATAGGCGTGCTCTGTCTCATCATATACAGGATATTCATCGTACCGCCTGGCCAGGGTCCACCAGGTGGCAATCGCCGTGTTAGCTGGAATGGTGGCGGAGGGGGCGGAGGAGGCGGTCCGGATGACAGACCCGATGATCACCCTCCACCTCCGTACACGCCCCGTAATCCAAAGTCGGCTTCTGACCACGCTGCCAATAACTACCAGTCTCAATCTGGACAGCAAAGTGATGGCACATGGCGACCTGGGTTCTGGACTGGTGCAGCTACTGGTACGTGCCCTCCTCCACTTCCATTAAACACGATGTCCGAGCTAACAAGTTGACAGCTGCGGCAGCTGGCTACGCAGCCAATGCCTTCAGTAATCGCAGCAACAACAATACCCGACCAACACGTAACCGTGTCTACAGCTATGATGATCAGCCAGCAGCCGGACCTTCGAATCGCTTCGGTCGAACACAAGATCCTTCTCCACCAAGACGCAGCAACAATGGCGGTGGCGGGTCTTCCTGGTTCGGCGGTGGCGGCGGAGGTGCAAGTTCATCGAGGCCGAACAGTGGCTACACCTCTTCAAACTCGTTCTCGAGTCCGCCGAGTAGTAGTCGGCATGAGTCTACGGGCTTTGGCGGCACGAGCCGTAGATGAGAGCGCCGGTCGCTCTTGCCATACGCGGACGAGGCGTTTGTTGGTCATGTGCCGCCAAGCTCCCACTAAATGAAAGATCGTGTCCCTTCACAATTGGATCCTATTGTGCAGTGTCAAACAAAAGCGTCCACCACCGACTTCTCCGCTTCAATATCCAGTCTACGGTACCGGAGTCTGATAAACCACCGAAAACATGATCAGTCTGGTGGCAAGATCGCCCCAGGCATCTGGCGACGACCACGCAGGACTGCCGCAGTCCCACACCGACAAGCTTGAGGTAACACCAGCACTGGTCCAATTATTTGACCTAAGCTGACTCGACGCAGATCGTCCAAGCTGCGCCGCTGCTCCGCCTCCCACAAGAGCTGTGTGATCGGATCGATGGCTATGTATACCTAGATCGCAAGTCATCGACGGCAGCCAGGAAAAGAGCGAAACTCCAGTCATCGTCATGGGTATCATCGACCAGCCTACGCTTCTCACCAACAATTCATTTCCGCGAACATATCGCTCTCACACAAACGTGCCGCCAACTCCGCACCGAGACCCGCTTCTTGCCGTACAAGCCCTGCGGTTTCGTGGTCAAAGTCGCCACTCCGATACTTCCCATTCACCGTCACTGCGTTAGGGCGCAGAAAGATACATGGTGCGCCTCACCGGCACTGATCGCAATCGCGAAATACCTTCGAGTCCTCGGAGCAGCCGTGGCAATGATGGATACGCTGCTCGTTGTAGAGGGCGGTCGATGCGGGAGTACTTACAGTCTCACAAAGAAGATCAAGGATGCACGAAAGGTGGTAGAGATCAAGCTTGAAGGCAGCAAGGTGCATCTCCTGGGAGTCGGCTGTGCGCTAATTCAGCAGGTCATGAGAATACTATTTGCTAGCTATGTGGAGGTATTCGAGGAGGCTGGCTTTGCGGTAGAGTGGTACTTCGGGTCGGACATGATTCTGGAAGATATCAAAATCAGAAGCTGGATGACAGAGTCGTAGTCGCAGATTTTCGTTTTCTAGTCGATCGCGCGGAGCTCCAGGCTAGATCGACTCTATGACTGCTTGTACTTGCCGAGTGCGGGTACTTTCATGTCATATATCATCAGCAAAAGTGCATCGGCGCTACAAGCTCTGGGTCGAAGCATCTATTCTCACATAAGCAGCTTAACTTGCATTACGAAGGCACTCATCGATTTGAAGATCGTACACCTGTCGCTACCACGATTCGAGATATCTTCACTTTTGATGGTCGACCTGGTATCACGCTGAAGCGCCCTATGGCTACCGATATAGGGTGTATAGAAAGCCACATAAGCTACGAACCATAGACCGCTACTGCTGCTCCTGCACTATTGTTCCTCTGCGCACGAATGTCACACGTGAGCAGGAAACAAAGCAGATCTGAACAATGCTATTACCGCCGGACCTATGCCGCTTCAACCTTTGCTAGCATCGTCACAAGTGGCTGCAGACACAAGTGAAGTCAAGAGTCGCAACTTCGAATCTGATCTGAGAGCACTCTCATCGTTGGACCCGGAAGCTCAGAACATAGCGTTGCAAGCACACGAAAGATGAACAGTTCACCACTTCTCAGCCTCCCTGCGGAGCTTCGAAAAAGGATCTATGAGTATGTGTACGCTGTCACGACAATAAAGGCCCTATCACGATTGCTCTAATCGACCAGACGCGCTCCCTCGGTAATAATGCTTTCCGTAAGCACATCGCTTTGACACAGACCTGCCGCCAGCTTTGGAACGAGACTCAACTTGCATGCTTCGCAACCACCATTTTCGTCTAAGCATGTTCGGACTCAATCTTACAGACACACACTTGTCCGTGGTTCGACCGCTCGAGCACATGCAGCTGGGGAACGCGTACCTTGACTCGGTCTTCGATTCAGAAACACTGGCAAGCCTGAGCAGTCTAACCCTCGAACATAGATCCCAGATGCGGACTCGAGTCGTCGTCACCTTCAAGAAGGGAGGAGAGGCAAAGCGGACCACTTGCGAGTATTCTGACTCGCACCATACTATCGTCTCGCGATGCAGCCATAATTTTCTCCAACCTCGACCAGACGTTGGAGAATGCTGGATTTATGGTGACGTGGTGTAAGAAGGGAGCCGTGAGGGGTACGATCGTTGAATAAAGATCGCGGGCTTGAGCATGGACTGAACGAGGACCATTACGCTGTGTCAGCGTACGATACGAGAGGCGTACGTACTACCAATACTCTTGCGGGCTGATGAAGTGGGTAGCCGGGGTCAAATTTCTCTTGAAAGCATGGCCTCCTGTTATTCGCACTATATAGCGATACTGAAGAGCCCTTACGACATCTCCATACGGCATACTGGCAAAGCTGTTCTCCATCACAAGACTGGCATAACCCTCCCATACATACATATCTTTGATAGCAGGCACGCCTATCGCGGGTGATGCCAAGCTGGTGAAGTCACTACGAAGATGATGAAAGCCGGCCATTCACGGTGCCTGATGATGGCCCTGAATCACGTAAGTCGCGCAGCCGCGCTCTAGACACAATTCGTGATACTTCGTTCACACGGTCAGGGAGCCTGCAAGATCCTCGAGCAGATGTTTGTGGGCAGGCAGGGCAACAGACGAGTCGGGTGTAGAGCAATATTCACTCTAGATCGATCTAGCTGTATTTGGCATTCACGTTGGGATGAATTGCGCGTATGCCGCACAAGCTCGCACGTTTGTACGCTGCTTTCCTGCGGCCAGCACCACAAGCCTTCCTACGACTTCTTGCGCCATCGAAGCGGGTTACCTTCGAGCATAGAATATCAATCGACACGACATCTCGAGTTCGACTTCTATCAAGCATGAGACCACTTTTGAGAAAACTGCTCGGCAAGAGGTCAGGAAGGCCACGCTCAGAGGTCGCCGCAAGTGTCTTTAGTATCTTCGAACTATGCGAAGCCATTCTCAGCTACTTGACACGGACTGATCTGCTTCACGCCCGACAGATCTGCAGGACCATCGTTCATACAATTGGATCATCGCCAAGCCTAAAGAAGACGCTGTTCTGCGCTGCCCAGGACACCACTACAACGCAGACCTGGACCCTCAACAGATTGACCAAGACCGTCAATGTTGGCGGGCCAACCAAAATGCCGCCAGGCTTTGATCGTCTCCGGATGCAGACTACCGTCGAAGCCTACGCATACAACTCGATCCTGCTCCATCGCGAGAAGCATTGGTTTCCATACGATTTGTTCTGGCGTTGTGAGCAGCATGATGATCTGCATCTCAAGCACCCGAAGCTGTTGCAGCTATTGCAGCCCGACTCGATGTTTCGACAGATGTACTTCACCCAGCCACCAATCAAGTACGTCAAGCTGGAGGTCTCATGTGATCAGGATGGCCCATGCAGCTGGCGATGGCCACGGCATGACCGTCAAACGCTTCTCACGACAGTTGTGTACAATGAGGCCGGAGTCACTGTCGGGGAGCTCATTGACGAGCTGGACAGGCTGGAAGAGAGGGGATCTCGTGTCGAACAACTTTCTTTTCCTGAAGGCGGCGCCTACGTGAGCCCGGCAGAGATGGACCTTGTGAAGAGCCTAAGCACAGTGTCTTGTGTTCCGCCAGAATTCAAAAGGTTCCCAAAAAACAAGCTTGCAATTGGGCTTATGGAAAAAGATCGGATCAAGCCTGCTCGCAAATGGTGGCAGAGATGGATCTTTGCTACGCAACCGTGACAGACGTGAAGCAACTGCAAAGGGGACGACTTACGACGACCAATACATAGATATCTGCCCAGCGACTCCTGGTCTTGCACACTTTTGTGACCGCGGCCATGTCCCTTTTCCGCGGCAACTAAAGACGCCAGGAAGCATGCCACTGGTTACACAACGGCAAGCAGTCTGCCGTGTGTGACGTCCGCCCGAGAGATTCTGCATCATCGACCCAGTCTGAGACAGTTATCACTTTGCACATAGCAGGCTTCGCCTGGGAAGTTGGTACGGCCCTGAGTGGCTCGATCGAACCGCACAAAGACCTGCACATCCGGCTCATAGCTTACTAGCCTTCGGCTCGATGAATAGTGCATCTCCACTAGCACAAACAATCTCCTCTCCATAATCATCCTCGCCATGCGAGACATGCTGCTTGACCACTGCATGTATCCATTCTTTCCTTCCCTCTCTCCTCGTATATCGTGCGGTGCATATGAGGCCACCAGGCGTATGGACAGGCTTCAAGTAGTTCACCGTGAGCGTGGCTGTGAACGAGCTGATACCGTGAGGTGGACTTTCGCCAGAGTCGAAGCCCTTGCCAACCCGCATGAAGTGTGCTCTATCGTGGTTGGCGTTCTGCAGTATACCCATCGCCTCGTCCAGTATCGATGCCACAATGCCACCGTGTAGTATGCCTGGGTGTCCGTTCATGCCATCGCCCATGAGTATCAAGGTTGACACTTCCTCGATTTTCTCATCGTCGTCTGCTGGCTTTGTGAAGAAGGAGATGCATGACGTGATCGTCCGAGGAGACTTCAGTACCTCTGCAAATAACGAGTCCTCAGTGCTCGACTTCGAGTTCCTGGACCCAGGCACTCGAAATATAATGTTGGGACGGTCGATCAGATGGGCAGCCCAAGGGATTCGGAGAAAGGCTGCTTTGGTATCGCCGGCAGACATGATCGATAGAGCTGAAGGTGAACTGTACAACATGAAACAAATGCAGGCCACGATGGCCGATCGAGTGTGGCTCACATGGACGTAGCGGTGTAGAGTGTGCAATATGTAATAAGATGTGGTTGGTGTGATCGACAGGGCAGGGATGAAGCGGACCTCGGGACAGAACAAAGCAGAACTTCACCACGCTCCTCGCTCTTCTCTATGAACTGCATTTTGTTTAGTTATCCTTTCGTTGTGCCATCTGCTAGACCATCCCCTCCGAGAATGGAGACCCGCCGAACCAACAACATTGATCTGGCCATCATTGGCCACCATGTACGGCAGCGGGATGTCAACGCCCATGACAAACGATACCTTGCAGCGACTGAGTTCAGATTGGATCGCGTCATACAGCTCGTCGAATGTAACGCCATGCTCATTGCTGACCACTGTGTGACACCGCGGCCCAGTGCGGTCTTGTCTTGATCTGCATCGGTATCTTCGAGAGCGATAAGACTTCTTGCCGTAAATTGCGAAGCCGACCTTGGTTGATGGAGACTGAGTGAGGTAAATGAAGCGACAGATAGCCTCTTTATTGATGATCTGCTTGGTGTAGATAGCGACAAGGATCTCTTGTGCCCTACCCTCAGCATCAATGATCTTAAGCCACAAAGGTTCCTTCTTGGCCACTCCCTCTGACTCGTGGACTAAAAGTTCGTTGCGAACACAAGGGATCAGTTCCTGTACCTTTAGCCCAAGGTCACTGAGCTGAGTTTCGAGACTTCAGATTTACTATCTGCCGCGACACCATAGCTTGCTAGGCTAAATTTGCCGTCTTTGTTCCATGCACCACGAAGTTACGATGTCCTTTCGGGCTTTACCCAGTGCTCATATCTTCACGGCATTCTGCCAGCAACAGTTCCGACAGCAACTCCAAGCATATGCTCGAGGTAGCAAGCTAGATTTTTGTGTCCGGCACAGAACCCGACTCGCAGTAAGACATCGTGTTCTGACTTGGCGCCTTGATGATACTACTACTGCCCCCCACGGACAGGCGAAGTCTCTAGCTGCTGGACCGCCGCAAAGTGTTTGCTCTGTGAGTTATATTGTAGTTGCTTACTCTACCTATCGGCTTTGCGTAAGATGACAATAGCATATCGCTCTTACTCCAAGCATCAGATCGATCTGGAGGACTGCCCATACCCAGCGCTTACTTCGATGTGGACAATCTACATGTCTCTTCGTTTTCCCCACTCCTGCAAGCTAGCATATAGCACGATCTTCATATCCCGTGACCTCCTAGCTCGGGTTGTACTGCGATCGGAACTGCCACCTAAACCACCGCACTACCTTCTATCTGTGTTGCGACGACTGATAGGTCCAGGTGGTGGCGGCGGCACTAAGTCGCGATTCATTAAGGATCTGCGTTTCCACCTCCCGCGAGTGGGGAGCAACGGCGAAGTATCGGGCTCCCCCGCCGATCGATGAGGCTGCCTGGACGACCCAAAGCGCCATCTCTAGGATCGAACAGCGATACGCGCCACTCGCTGTGCCGGAATCGATCATCGTCGCTAGTGAAAGAAGAAGACCGTCCTAAATCAGGAGTATTTCGAGATGGTCTCCGAGAACTGTCTTTTGGGAAAGGGTCGTAAGAGTGGCCTGATCCACTGTAGTTGCTAGCATCCCACCTCGAGCCCATTCGAGGGCCTCTTCCATCCATGCCTGGGGGCCCAGCAGTTGCTGTCAGGCCTCCAGAGTACGGAGCGCGATCGATACCTCCCGGTGTATATGGTGAGCGGACAGGAGAGTTGCGTCCCGAACCACCACTACCATACCTGTCACCTGCTAAGGCTGGGGAGTTGCGGCTGGGACGGGGAGAGTTGCGGCCGGAGCGAGGAGAGTTGCCACCAGAGGAGACGTAGACGGGCGAGTTGCGGCCAGAGCGAGTCGGGCTCCTTGTCCTGGAGGGTCTGAATGGATGCCCATTGATCATACGAGGATCGAAGGGGTCGTAGGAGTAGCCCGAAGACGAGCCATACGGAAAGCCAGACATCGTGGTATCAGAGAATGGTATTAACGTATTAATGGTCGAGCTCGTTGTGAATAGCAAATATCCACAGGTGCGGTGTGGCGGTCGTATTGTTGGTGAAGAGTAGACTATTGAGTAGCTTGACCACTGAAGCTGAAGTATGCGTGCAACGGTGTTGATGGGAGAAAGAAGCATGAAACCTTCGATATAAGTGCCTTTCAAGATGGCGTTGGCCTTGGTGAACGGTACGAGAAGTGTGTGCCGACAAGTGACTGCATCGACATGTGTGATAGAGTCATTATCGGGCCTGGGGTAAGCATCATATCCCATTCACTTTGTTTCCTTTGTTACTGGCTCGTATATTTGAAAGGCGTGACGTAGAAGGAACACGATCCATATCACGCATGTCGTTGCTCGAAAACAGCTGGCGACCCTCGTGCCTGTGCCAATCTCTGGAAACGCTGCTCAGACGACTCTTCGCGTAGAGAGCTGTGCATGGCGAAGTCGCTGCGGTCCATGGAATTCTTCACCAGGGTTGCGGCGCCTTCGTCTTCCAGAAACTTCCAAACCACTTCTGCGGCGGTATGCAGCATCCTTGATCAGCCATTCGCCAATCGAAGATCCTCGGAGACTCTGTTGGAACCAGCCACGACCTTGAAGACATACCCGATGACAAAAGGAAGCTGGGACTCATCTTCGATGTATTCCTCCGTGAAACATCTTACCAGATCGGCATGCAGATGCGTCTGAAGTTTGCGAAGCAGTCTGCTGTTCCGTAAGTGAAGGCTGATGTAGTCGAACTTGAGGTGGAGCTCTTCGCTTGCCATACCTTCGCGGACCGCGGTAAGGAGCTGCAGGGTGTTTAATTGCTTCTAGGTAGCAATGGTGGATGAAAATGCTGCTACATCAACAGATGTTGGCCCAATGGGTGGAGTCTTCGTAGCGACCGCCAGCATCACGACAATATTGGCAGGTGACAGATTGATCGGGCCTCCAGCGATGAACTTCTCATGGAAGATATCCTTAACTGGACTCGTCGTTTTCAGCCCACGTGGACCTTTCTTCGCGGCAGTGATTAGCGCCGTGCCTCCAGGACGGCGGTTCCTGGCGAGATTGCTTGCGCTGACACCCAGTGCAAGAGTGAAGCGCTTGAGGAAGTCTTGAGGTTCTGTAGGAGGTGCGCCGACGAAGATTCGGGAAGCAGAATGTGTGTCCAGGACGTAGTCAATATCATCCCACTCCTGCTTGAAACCAGCGCCGTGGTGGATCGCGTTGTATAGATGTGCTGGGTAGACTGCAGTGCCCCAACCGTTGCACAGCTGCAAACCGCCATCATTGAGCTGCATGTTGAGATAGAACACCAGTAGACCGGCCAGTACAGGCTGATTCTTAAGAAGATGGAACGGCTTTGGCTGGACGTGGGTGGTACGAGAGATTGGATGCTTTCCAATCTTGTCTTCTTGGGTCCACTCTTGAGCAAGATCTCTGAGCTTTCTGAAGAAGACGTCGTTCTCCTTCGGTCAGCTTGGCACATTTCTGTGCTGGCTATATCTGAAGTAGCTGTCCAATGTGGCAATGACGTGTCTGTGGCCTGGAGATCAACCCAAGGCATGAAAGCAGAAATGCGCATAACGTGGTGGATATCAAGCAGGACCTGGGTGGCGAAGACTGTGTACATTGGCAGACCATCAATACTATTGGCGTTCATCATTTTGCGCAGACCGGCCATAAGCTCGTCCTCGAATGGCAAGTGCATGTTGATGCGCGCAAGCTTAGTGAATTCTGGGAGCAGCTCCCAAAGCACGATCTTGTCGTCGCGACGCTTCTCCGCTAGACGCCACTCCATTAGATACAGTCCAAACAGTGGTGGAGCTGGACTTACGGAGTGATAGATCCCAGTAGGAAACATTGGAAATGCGGCTGCCAAGTTGCCCAGGCTTCAGTACTGGCAGACGTGATTTATCAAGGATGTCTGAGTAGTCATCGAGCAGACTGAACGGAGGCATACATATCAAGTCCCCAAGATCCTCGCTCATTTCGACCTCTTGCACGCCGTTCGAGCCGTTGAAAATGCCGAGTTGTTCAAAAAGCCGTGCGATCAAGCTCGCGTGGCCAGTGATACCTGGCACTGTGTCGCAAAGCTCATCAGAGGAGTGTCTAGATGACGATATTCATAATGTGACATGTCTACAGGCCTTGAAAGTACTTACCGAAGCAGCGTGAATGCAGTCTTGGTGGTGACTGCAGCACTCATGACGTCTTCGGTGCCGTGACAATAAGCCGTCCAGACTTCCATGATATACCTCCGGACGTCGGCAAAGTCCTTGAAGAAGGCCATGATAGCGAACACCTGCTTCTCACCATCCATCTCAAGCTCGTACGTAGGAGCAGAGGCTTGCTTAGGTCTCATGCCCATCTGCTCCACTGGCATATCATCGCCGTCTTCCACATCTTGAACAGCAAGCGCCTCAAATAGATTTGTGACGGTAGCATGGTCGGCATGGTGTTCAGGCTTGGTTGGTTGTAGAATGGAACGTACATTTTCGAGGATGGTGATGAAGTGGCGATGACCGCCATCAGCTGTGGTTCTCCGAGCAGAGGGTTCTTGCTGTGTAATCTTTGAGTACAGAGCACTCGTGGCCTTGCGCAGCTCAATCACGCTCTTGATCACGGCGACGATCGAGCGCGGTATCCTGATCTTCGGACTATGAAGCGCAGCGATGGCTTGGACCAGTGGAGTGAAATGGGCCAGAGGGACTTCATACTTGGGAGACGTGGCGGCCTTGGATTTCTTGGAGGACTCGCCAGGTGCTCGTCCAGCATCGATTCTTTTCGCCGCGTCGTGCCCAGCTCGTTTGGCCGCTTGTACTAGCCATGTCGCAATGCGAGAGGTGCCAAGCTTGTAGGTTTGGTAGGTGTCTATGCTGCTTCGTGCAGCCATCTTTGGTCGAGAGTGTGGGTCCAGGTGTACTAACGGTGTGAGTCTCGATCTTATATTGTCAAACGAATACGTCTATCATCAAATTGATGTGAAAAGTTGGGTAGGTGGAAGAATGCAGACGCGTTTGCTGCAAACGGATATTTCGCCAGATCAGGGTAACATCATACTTGCTTACCACCTCTTTGATAACAGGCAAGTCTACATCTAAGCGAAGTTGGTTGTGTCTTATGCGTCCCAGAACGAAAGGTTTGCAAGTTGTCTTTGGGTAGGGTTAGGCTGGTGGGAGAAGAGTCTGAGAAGCGACTGATCTCGAAGAGGAATGGTGGATATGCACGCCACAGCGCGATCGGCAGGCACATGGATCAATTGCGTGCGCAAGGAAAATGTTTGGAAGCTGTGTCATCATGTCACATGTGTCTGTACATTTTTAGCGTACAGGTAGGTGACTCAAAGAACATCTCCTGCGTCTCTACTCTTCCCTATTCCTTCACCTATTCACTACAGCCTACGAGATCATGACTAGCACACCCTCCGCAGCCCGCGAGATTCCACTTCGCAACGGCAACGGCAATGGCAGCACAAACCCAGGCGAAGACCTTACACGGACTGTCTCCAGCTCGTTCGGCACATTAGACAATCTCTCTAAATCTCCTACAGCTACTTTCCACAGCACACCCTCGAGCTATGGAGGACACCAAAAGCCGTCAACCAAGCAGCTGAAGCCCTTCCACACCGAAGACATTAAAATCCTGCTCCTCGAGAACGTGAACAAGACCGGCCAGGAAATCCTCCGGAAACAGGGCTACCAGGTCGAAGCACTCAAGAGCTCGTTACCTGAAGATCAGCTGATCGAGAAGATCCGGGACGTGCATGTCATCGGTATCAGGTCAAAAACACAGCTCACAGCGAGTGTCCTCAAGCATGCCAAGAACCTAATCGTAATCGGCTGCTTCTGTATCGGTACCAATCAAGTCGATCTCAAATACGCGGCCGAGAATGGTATCTGCGTCTTCAACTCGCCCTTCAGCAACTCGAGATCGGTGGCAGAACAGATGATTGGCACCATTATCATGCTGGCTAGGCAAATTGGTGACCGCAGCAACGAGCTACACCAAGGCATCTGGAACAAGGTATCAGCAGGATGCTGGGAGGTGCGAGGCAAGACGCTGGGTATAGTCGGATACGGACATGTGGGCAGTCAGCTGTCAGTCCTGGCCGAGTCGATGGGCATGAAGGTGATATACTTCGATGTAGTCAACCTAATGAGCATGGGCACATCTTCGCAAGTACACAGCCTGGATGAGCTGCTCAAGCAGGCCGACTTTGTCACGCTACATGTGCCTGAGATCCCGGAGACGAGGAACATGATTTCGACACACCAACTCGAGCAGATGAAGCAGGGCTCATATCTACTTAACGCATCGCGAGGCAGTGTAGTCGACATTCCGGCTCTGATCAAAGCAATGCAAGCTGGTAAGCTTGGCGGTGCAGCTCTCGATGTTTACCCGAACGAGCCCGCTGGAAATGGACCACACTTCAACAATGATCTCAATGACTTTACCGAGGACCTACGAAAGCTGAAAAATGTCATCCTCACACCCCATATTGGTGGCTCGACCGAAGAAGCACAGTCTGCGATTGGCGTTGAGGTAGCAGAGTCGCTACTCAACTACGTCAACCTAGGCACGACTTCCGGCGCTGTCAACATGCCAGAAGTCTCATTGCGCAGCCTGACATTGGACGAGCCAAACCACTTGCGTGTGGTCTATATCCACAAGAACGTGCCTGGTGTGCTGCGCCGGGTTAACGAGATCTTGGGTGATCACAACGTCGACAAGCAGATGACTGATTCTCGTGGCGATGTTGCATATCTGATGGCGGATATCTCGAACGTCAACATATCGGAGATCAAGGCCCTGTATCAGAGCCTTGAGGATCTTGGAAGCCGTATTAGGACGAGGGTGCTGTACTAAGAGACATTAGAAGCGAATGATATGCTGAAAGGTTGGCGTCGGGTTCACACTACAGGCACGATCGAGCTCAACACTCGAGTGAGGCTGACGTCCGGATCACCTAACCAATTCCCTCATCGAGGTACCGGCGCAATGGACGGGATGATTCTGATATGATACACCTGATAGACTAATGAAAAGATTCTCCTCGTCGCACAATCACAGTTTTTCTCCTCGACTGCAGGGCCGCAATACTATGGCATTCGTGGCTCCTCGACTTCCAAGGATTGGCACGCTTGCGAGTACTTGCAGGTTGCACCCAGTCATGCGGGTTTGTGTAACAGAAGCTGTCACTTCGCCGATTTGGGACATAATACCGTGGAAAGCTTGCAAATGTGAGGTACTGTGAGCATCTGTGTACATTGATCAACTGATATGCACACGTGGTAGTGGATCGGTGCTCCTGTCACTAATCCCCAACCTCTCTCATTGTCACTCAGATTGCAAACATCTTCAGGCACCTTGAGCCACCTTTTTTGAAACAATTCTCCTCATACACATAACAGCCCTGCCATCCATCTCTTACGACTATATACTGCCCGATCATCAAGTGAGCACCCTCGTTACTCGGACGCGCACATCGCTAACATGTCGAAGTTTCTCACTTGGTACTTCCACTATGCCCAACAGTCCGTGGACCGACGCCGCCGACCGTCAACTCCTTTTGGCCATCATCCACCTCACAGCACCTCGTATGACCTTCTCTCCGTACTACATACGTATCACTGACATCGTTATAGAGCTGCCAAAATGGGACCAAGTCGCCGACTTGATGGGTGATGGCTTCACGGCTGAGTCCGTCCGCCAGCACTTCCAAAAGCTGCGTAAGGAGTCCAAAGCCGAGCTTGGCGATGCCACTGGGGTAGCTGCCAATGAGAAGGGTAACTTGCCTACCAACAGTACTCCTCGCAAGCCGAAGGTCGCGAAGGATGCGACACCGGCGAAGTCGACGGGCAAGCGTAAGGGTATGAAGAACCTAGGCCATGATGGGGACGATGACGAGGATGATGCTAGTCCTAGCAAGAAGGTCAAGGGTGAGGATGCTGCTGAGAACGATGTCTTCAACTGAGTGCGCTTGCGGGCAGCGCAATCGAGTACGAGGCAGCGATAGCAATGCCGTACGTGAGCGGCTTCACAGGGTGATGCTTGCATCATGCACGAAGTAGCGACCGCATTGACATGAATCATGAATTATGGTGGCCTTCTACTTGACTTTCCAATCACATTGAAAACCATCCGCTGCTGCGAACCCCAATGACCGTGCCGAATGACAAAGACGACACTCGGTTACAGCATGTGAGCTCCCGTCCAACGTTCCCTACTGAAAATCCTCCATACCCTCGAAATCGAAGCTAGCGTGCTCGATGTCGAAGCTAGACTCATCGAAAGAACCGATGGGCAACTCTTCAAGACCTTGCAAGAACGAGGAGGACAGACTGTCATTGGGCTCCTTCTTGACGTTGTTCTTGCTAGGCGAAGGTTTGGTGACTCGACCATTGCTGACGGCTGTAGGACGTCAGCATCAATCGAGCAAACAAGATCGAATGGGAACATACAGCTCAAAGGATCCTTCCTCGGAGTCTTCGGCTTGCGTGGTGTTGAAGGCACAGACTTGGTACGAGTAGGCGTAGGTACATCGCCGGTCTCGCCATTATCAGCAGCAGCTTTGAGCTCGTTGGCTTGCTTCTTGATATGACGGAACTTGTTTTCGAAGGTATTATAGGTGGTGCCGTAGTACTTGGCTGCCTCGCTGAGATTGATCTATCTGCTGGTTAGCACAATTACTGTGATGTCTTGGGCTGGAGACGAGGGCGTACCTTCACGCCCGTGGCAACTATGCTCGCCACGACACGCTGCCTGGTCTCGACATCGTTCCAGTTGGTCATGCCGCCCATCTTGAGTGCTGTTGCTGTGCTTGGTGTGGAAGATCGGTAACGTTGTGTGATAATATATTCAGGATGCAACGGCAGTGAGAGTCTGTGAAGGAGTGTCAAGATCTGTGGAAGCAAATCCCGAGATGCAAGGGAGAGGAAAGATTGGATCTGAAGCTATATCTCCAGGGGAGATTCGCGTGAAGTGACGTTAACGACCGTCGCTGAGCTGTTGCCTACTGTCATATGCAACAGCTAATAGATACGACCATGCACCTAGAGTGATGTGAACTATCTTGCAGCCCTCGTCGCCAGTGACGCGGTCGACGGCATCTCATCCAGGTCCACGACCAATGGCATAGATTACATATCAATGTGCCTAAGTAACTTGTCACAAACTTCGAGTCGGCATCTGCATCTTCATGCAGCCCACGCATCCCCGGATACACAACACCTGGTACCTGCAGCCACTTACAGGGATCTGCAGCGCGACCGGCTGATGTCCCATCACGCATCTTCACGTCTTTGGACATGTCGAAAAGGGCGGTCAATGTGATGGGATGTTAGCGTTGTGTCATTTTGGCTTGAGTTATGAGTCGTACCATGGTCCAACCGCAGGGACGTCAAATAGTCGTTGTTGAATCGTTGGAATCTGTCATGTGGACGTGAACGGCTTAGGGATTCCAACCATACGTTCCCATTGACGAACGATGCAGGTCCAAACAAATACAGGACGCTAGCATGTGTACGCAAAGCTTGATCTTCAACATCCTGGTGGCCGTTCACTTGCGCTTTTGACTTCCACGGTCATTCACTTCTACTTCCACGTCTTTCCACGAGCTCCGACAGAGCTCGACAATCTCTAGACTTTGACTTAATCAAGCTTCCCTCATCAGTTCTCCAACCTTTTTACCCCAAGAAGATCGATCTTCTCTCACTTCAACCTTAACAACCTTCCATTATAACGACTTTCATAGTAAGTTGTGCTTCTCGTTTGACATTTCTCGTTTGACATCGTCATAACATCCTTTGCATGTTCTGACAGCTCCAGCAACACCCATCAAAGCATCTCCGTCATGCCTGAGAAGTGGACCGCCGAGACCGACCAGAAGCTGCTACTCTATGCCTTGGAGCTCGGCATGATCAATACAAAGAAGCTGGCTAGTAAGTCAACAATTCTCTGCCGTATTTACAAGGAATACCACAGAAGCTGACATGATGATAAAGCTCTGTGGAGTGAGCGTGAGAGTATGCACCATTGGCGGACCACCATGATCCCCACTCACTCATTCATAGTGGAGCTAACGCAGCCTAGGCAACGACGTATCTGCATCCGCTGTGAGCCAGCACCTCGGCAAGCTCCGCAAGAAGATCGAGGCGGCTGGCGGCGCTTCAAAAATGAACGGCGCTTCGAGAGTCTTCGGAACGCCAATGAAGCGTACCACACCCGGGAAGAACGCCACACCCAAGACGCCCAAGTCCAGCGGCAAGCGCAAGACCATGAGCGATGAAGACGACAGCGAAGGCGATCGCATGGTTAATCATCAGCTAAGCCCGCTGGCCATGCGCGAGAAGGCGGAGCGCCGCTCGAAGACGCCCAAACTCTATCGCGAGCCGGCTGTGGACGACGCCAATGACGTGACGGGTGGCGTCAAGCAGGAGAATGGTGAGGCGTCTGAGAGTGCTCGTCGCCGTGTGGTGGATGTTGATGCTATGAGTGATGTGTCCGACTTCAACCCGGATCACTACACCTAGGCGGGTGGGCTGATGCGTAAGAGGTGGTTTCGCCAGACGCAATATGAGCTCTTGTAGCTACGATGATCCCAAGATATGATGAGCAGGCGTTCGGCGATTGGGAACGCAGGTAATGCCTACGTGCGCGGGTTCGGCAGGCGGGCTGATCACATGCATGTATCATAGTGTGAGGGTGTTCACCATAGCCCAATCAGACCCCAAACACTCTTTATTCTCCAATATCCGCTTCTTCTCATCACCTGTCCCCGTGAGAGCAGCTCGAAGAGCTGCTTTAGCCAATCGGTCTACGGAGATAGAAGGCACCGTGGCTTCCCAGAGAATGGTCCCGATTGCATCTCCAGGCTTGATGACTTGGCCAGAGCGAAGAGCGATGGTTTCGAAGCATCTATGGCCTTGGATCATCTCGGAATGGTCGGCAACGTCGAACAGACCCTTCTCAGCAGCACCTATAGGAAGTCAGCTTCGTCCGACACACGGTCATGCTGTCTGGACCATACCCTTCATCTTCCGCCAGTCGTTCCACATCCACAGACTCCGGAACTGATCCTGCTCGGCACCATACGCACTGATAAAGATGAACCTGAACGGGAATTTTCTCTTCGGCATGAGTTGTGGGCTCAGAGCCGTAGCAAGATAGCCAGAGAAAACCTCTGCAGCAGCGATAGGATAGCTAATCCTGATCTTCTCTTCCTCTGCACGCTTCGCCGGATCGGGATGGGTCTTCGGTCCCATACACCAGATACAGCCCTCCACCCCGGCATCCTTCAAAAACTGCATCAACGAATCTTCATAGTTGCCAAAGTTCTCGTGGATGAGCTCGGTGACTTTGCCCTTGGCGGCTTTTGCAAAGTATTTGCGGTCGAGAGGTTTGCGAGTGATGCAGTAGATGTGCTCGATGTAGTTGTGTGCTATTGCTTGGTCGAGGATCTCTGTGCCGACGTAGCCAGTTGCGCCTGTGAGGATGATCTTCATATTGCTGGTAGGCGTCGATGATGTGCTGTGGATTTGATCGCCTTGCTGGGAAGGAATGGGACGACAGTAAGATCTTTGTACAATGCAAAGGACAACTTACGCTGGCAAGAATGGAAGTATTGAGACTGCAATCCTCGAATAAAACTGGTACGAGTGTGTCGAGCAAGAGCAAAAGAGCCATCTCATCGGCGTTCTCTCGGTCGTCGTCTCGTCACAGCTTTCCCCACCAATGCTTGACTTTCGTCAATCAACCAATGGAGCAGCGACAGCAAGGTCTGAACTACAGCAAGAACTACTCATACTTTGTGTACTATGGAAATCCTGCTTCTCGCATGGAGATGAGACAGGACTAGTAGGTAGAGGCAAAGCTCCGGGAGAGCCATAGGCTGAGTTCCATTTGTCCAATATCCGCAGTCTATGGATTGAGTAGTGTTCATCATTTGATGGCCATCCTCTACCCGATTGGATTCGGCCCAATTCAAGCCTTCCTCCAGCCCTTCGAGTTCACACCTCCTGACACCAGAATGCTCTCACTAGGCGCCTCACCACCAAGCAGCAATCTCATCTCAGGATCACCCTTCTCCATCGCCTTCTGGTACGCCGGTCTCGCACCACAGTCCTTTAGCCATCGTAGGACATTCTTGTAGGGTGTGAAGTCCATTTGAGGTCCAAAGTATCGCTGCGTCGTCACAGGGTAGACAGACATAACATCTGCCGCTGTGAACTCTGAGCCGGCCAACCATTTGGTCTCTGCCAGCCTGTCGTCCATCACCTGCACTGCGTCTTCAAGGCGTTTGTTCGCACTCTTGGCGAAATGTGTATCCGCCATCGGACGGGTAAACATCGAGTTGACCATAGCAGCTTGCAATGTCCCATTGGAGAAGTGCAACCAGTACAAATATGCCGCATAGGTCTTTGCATCAGCCGTCGGTGGTATAGCGAATTTACCACTCCCATATCGATGGATAATGTATTCGCATATCGCTCCGGATTCGCTCAAGGTCACGCCAGTGTCGGAATCCGCCACGAAAGGTGCTTTGCCAGTAGCATTGCCAGGGACGTTCATCAGGCTCTGAGGCGCCAGGGCGGGTGCTCGGACATGTTTGACGAGCTCATATTGGATGCCGAGCTCCTCCAGTAGCCAGAGTATCCTTTTTGATTGGGAGATTCCCAGATGATGGACTGTGAGGACCATGTTTGCTGAAAGCCGTTTAAGGTATCGCTGTATTGAATGCCGTCTTTGAGAACAAGTCCTATGCCAATGTGAACGGGGTGTTCTAGGGATATCGAGAGATGAACTGCTATTGTGCAGCTCAAAATCGCCTTGAATATATACTTTGGCCCATCTTCTAGCCTAGATGTTCCTGCGTCGTATTCTCTCCACTCGTGAACTTCACCTACCATCTGTATTATTCCCGCCATGTCAAAGCACAAGCCAACCTGCCTTTATCGGCCGTAGCATGTTCCTCGCATACGTTCAGAAACCAGTTTTGATGGAGCTGGTGAGTCAATAGTCTTGGGAGGAAGAAATGAGAAAGCGAGTCGGCATGATATTCTCGGTACCGAACCTGGGACTCGGTACGGAATAGGATGTTCCCGACTTTTGAACCTCACCTCTTCCTGGCTTATGGATAGCCAATTGTCCAGCCTGGCAGGTTCAGATATTGGAACAAAAGACGTGCTGAATACCTAAGTCACTTACCATCTGAGCGGCGGGTCCGATGGGTGGCTCTCCACGTCTGTGCACTACGCCACAACCTTTGACTGGACGCCGAGATTCCAGGAGGTATCGACTTTCGGCATCACAACGATGATCTTGAGCTTCTTCGGCCGCAGTAGTCCGTTAACAGACACCTGGGTGCCTACTTATTACCTCGCGGTGTTAGCACAAAGTCCTGTCAAGATTGTTAAGCAGCCTTCGCGCTGCCTTTCCAGTATCGACTCTCAATTGCACTATACCGCGATACTATATCGAATGGCAATGCACTTGCGGCTTACAACTTGGCTATCTCGGAATCTCTTTGGCTGCGTTAGAGATTTGGTCTTTACTCGCCTTCTCAGTAGCTCGTCCCGAAAGTAGCGCAGCACGATACTATGCTGGAGAACTATACACTGACTGATTCGAGCCTCTTTATCTTGGAATCCCGCGTAATCAGAATCCACATCTGGCCCCCGTGCCTTCCTAATTGGGAAATCCTACCAAGAAAGGATAATATCGCTCTGGATGCTCTCTCATCGTCTAAACAGCTAAAAACAATGATTCTCTCTCACACGACCCACCTCAGTCATCGCATACAACCGCCAAACATCCGTCAAACACCAAAGTGAATCACCACGGAACCCTGACGTCGTCCCGTGACTCTTCCCGTGCCTTTCCTAACCGGAACACGTGCTCAGCAAACGGACAAACCAAGCTAGCGTCGATCTCGCAACCGCGCTGCCATTTTTCTCCTTTCTCCTCTCCTTGATTGCTCGCTTGCTTCTGCTTCTTACTTCAACCGCAAACCCACTGCACATCTGCTCCTGCAACAGGTATACATACATATATACATACGACAATACCACCAGTACCACCACCAACACCGCCACTGTACGTTCAATCTGATTCCACAGCTTCCCAGAGGACTCTACTGACATTTTCGTGCCTATCATAGATGGTTCTCGGCCCTATCCACGACAGGATCATCCTGCTTCTCTTCCTCCGCCGCGTAATTACGCTGGCAGACTGTGCGACTCTGTCCGCGACGCTTCCTGGTGAGTCGTACCACTATTTCCTCCCAAACATACAGTACAACCAACATAGCTGATTTGTACCCCTACTCCCCAGGCTCCCCATCCGCCCAGGACATCTTCGACCGCGCTCTCCTGCTGCGTGGTCGTCGAGACGCAGCGCAAGCTGCGCTGAAACCAGGTGAGCTCGACCCAATCGATGTCAACGCGGCATTGATATTGACGAGCATGCAGCGTGAGGACAGGAGGTTGGGAGCGGAGCAGGAGGAGGGGCAAGGGGAGACGGGGGCAGATCTTGCGCGTGGTGGTGTGCCATTGGCCGTCTTAATGGCGGCACAGGAGGAACTGGGAGAGGAGGAGGAGGAGGAGTAGGAGTGAGAACAGGGCCAGTTTGGGGCGGTCGAGAGGACTGTTACTCTACTCCGTAGTCGCTCCACTCTTTCTCCCACTTAACTTTGTCTGTACCCCTCCTGAAGCCCGTATGTGCGTATCCCAACAAGCAATGATACATTTGCATACCCGGCCACCGACACAGCAGCTTAAGTAACAATCATGTCGCTGGGACAATTGTTAGAATACTCCATCTCACCTTACCTTACCTTATGTATCGAACTACCTCTGATCTCTCGAGATATCCTAACTAGCGATGATACTCTCTATATGGCTGAAGGCTGACATAGCAGCTCAAGATATGTTATCCCGCTGCAATAGCTGCAGGATCGCCCCAATGTGATCTGCCTCAAAATTTCCAACAAAGGTTGTGGTTGCTGTAATATCCCAGCGACCAGTGTCGATTTTGTGTAGGCGGAACGCAGTACAAGAGCTGAAATCAGATGAAGATCCCGCCGGGGTCGCAGTAAGGATACTGACAAGAAACTTCCCTGTACGATACAGCATCCCAACTCCGGGCAGCAGTAATTCAGCCCTGTAGGCCGATACAGTCTCCCAAAGAGAGACTAAGTTCCCAGGAATGGCAAATAGTATCCAGCGTTCGCATCCCCGGGCCAGATAATGGGGGCTGGCGGGGGTGCGATATCATCAGCAAAATGAGGTGGATATTTGCTTGAGGCGTGGTTGGAGGTCGTATGAAAGGGGTGGAATTTTGATGCATAGCCGTGTCAATCTCATCCTTGTTTGGCACTGTACACGGGTGATGCGAGAGCTAGAAGGTGCAAGGAAAGGGCTTCTTGATAAGACCAGCGAGGAGAAGCAGTGAGAAGGAGATCATACTTGACCATTTTCGACTACTTACCCGCGCATTCATATCATCACTCCTCGCTCCCTCACGCCTTCACCGCCGCGGCTTCCTTCACTCCTTCACCGTGGCCGAAGCAGCAGCAGCAGCCGCCTCCTCAGCCCCTTCCTTCTCCTTCTCCCTCCTCCTCTGCTCCCGGAACGCCTCCAATTGCTCAGCACACTCTTCCACAATCCCCTTCATCTCCCCAAACATCGCAACCTGCGCAGCCCAATTCCCCGCCTCGACCTTATTCTTCCCCTCCCCCTTCCCAAGCAAAAGTCTCTCCTGCCCATACCCCGTAAGATAAACAGCGATGAAATGACGATTTTGACCGAGCATATCACCCTTCAGCTCGACACTCTTCTGATAAGCCTCATAATCCAACTTCGTGCCCTTGCCACCCAGGATAAGTTTCTGCAACTCCGCCTTAGCAGCCGGATTATACCTCCGCACCCCACCAACTCCCTCCCCATCATCATGCCGAAGCAGCGTAGAAGCAGAGAGCAGATTCCGATCCTTCCCCGCCGCCTCCACCAACTTCGGCGCCCACAATCCAAGCATCCACTTCTCCACCACCGCCCACCCTTCGTCCCCTCCAGCTAAAATCACAGCAGCGACATACGCCTCAAACACATCCCCCAACACCTTATTAAACCCCTTATTCCCCTGCCTCGCGACCGAATCAGCGACCATACGCTCCATATCCGCCACCTGGACCCTCTTTTCAAACTCATAGGCCCGGGCAAATTCGGCCAGGGTTTCGTTCTTCACGAGCAGCTCACGGAGTTGAGATTGTTGACCCGATGTGAGGTGGGGGTAGCGGGTGTATAAAAGGCGAGAGGCGAGGAGTTCGAGTTGGGCGTCGCCGAGGAATTCGAGTTTTTCGTATGTGATTTCTTCGGTGGTGGTGGGGTTGGTGGAGGAGCGGGAGTGGGTGGTTAGGCTGGATTTGTGGCGGAAGGGGGCGAGGGATAGAGATGGGGAGAGGATTTGGGGGAGAGGAGGGAGGGTGTGTGTGGGGACTGTGAAGGGGGTGTAGGGTGGGATTGGGGGGAGGGTGGTTATTGGTGGGGGGAGCTTGGCGATGGCGTCGGTGTAGTCTTGGGGTTGTTCCGGCCTTTCGTTGTTGTCCTGAGAGGAGTACTGAGGTTTGCCATTCTGGCTATAGCCTCCTCCGTCGTGCCTCTGCTTCTTGTGGTTGCCGTAGCCCGAGCGGCGATCGTCTTGAAAGGGACGTTTGTTGTTCATGATGACGGTGTTGACAGCTCTCCTCAGCGCTGCTATAGTGCGAAGCGGCAACGAAGGAGATGAGCTGTTGGTAGTCAACCAGTAAAGAAGTTGTGGTGGATGGATAATTGTGTATTTGAGCTCTCATCGGCCCGACAGTTTCGCCGGCGCATACCCTGATCATCCTCTCAGAACATCCTCACACAAGAACAACCATTATTAGAACCAGCACAATCATGGCCGTCCCACGCTCCCGAATACTAGATCTCATGAAGGTATCCCTCGCCCCTGGGTTCCTCCCTTCACAACCACCACCACTACACACCACCACTGACATACCCCCCACCAGGTCCAATCCCGCATCTTCTCCACAATCTACAACCCAACCAACCTCCGCCTCGGCAACAAAATCCTGCGCCAACGCCTCAAAGGCCCTTCGCTCGCCGCCTACTACCCGCGTCGCGTAGCCACCTTCAAAGACCTTAAGGCCTTATACCCAGGCTACGAGATGTACGACGCGTTTGAAGAGGACCGGTTGGAGCATATTCAGATTGCGAAGAGTAGGGGCAAGGGGGCGCCGAAGAAGAAGAAGGTGGCGGATACTAGTAGTAAGAAGAAGAGGCGGTAGAGCAGTAGTTGATTGGGAGGTGTATGATATGGTTTGGGATCTGAGACGGGTTGGGATTCGATTAGCGGGTTGCATGGGTGTGGGATGGTTGATATGCTTGTATAATGGTCCAATATTGGTCATCAGAAATATGCGCTTGCCTCGGTCATATAGAACTTACGCTGACGATAGAGACCCCGGGTCACTTTGTCATAAATCCTGCTGACACGGTGGCAAAAAGAATCAGTACCGATTTGCGAGATTCTTGCTCACATTTCTCTAGTCAATCACCTGTAAGATTCCGCCATACAGCTTTGGGCAGCGTACCATATCTCTCGACAAGCCGATCTCGCCTCAGCTTCAATACTTTCGCCTTGACCAGAAGAACCCTCGCTTCCGGCCGCCTTCCTGGCTGGACCTCCGAACAGCAATTCATCGCCTCCTCCAACTCCTTCTTGACCTGCGCAAACTCATCGTAACCTGGCGGCAGCCTAACCCTCTCCCTCGCCTCCCCAATCGACCACAGCGCATACGTGGCCAAGATATACATCACAAGATCCAACTGATAAATATCCGACTTCGTGCTCATAACTGGCGAATCCTTCACCCGCTCATATCTGGCACGATCATTCTTCCTCAGCTGTAGGAAGGCCGCAACTTCCGGACTATCATACCCCTCCGTCCCACAAACCCCCTTACTCTGACTCGCCACCTCCGCACAGCCGGAATCCGCGAGTACAATAAGGAGCCCGCAATATGGTTTTCCCTCCGGCCAGCGGAGGAGGATGTTCTGGGGTTTGATGTCGCCGTGGATGATGGGGATATGATTCGGATCAACTTCATGCAACTCGTCCTCTTGCTCACTGTTGACTCGGTGAAGTCCATGATGGATGTAAGCTAGCGCATCGACCAAGCTGATGAAGACGTGGAGGATGAACACGATCGGGACATGAATCTGCGGCACCACCTTCACTCGACAGGAATTACGCAAGTTCTTCGCGGCCCAGACGGGATCATACCTCTGCACCAGCGCATAAGATCCCAAATCCTTCACACCAAGTCGTGCGAAGAATGCCATCTGCTCGTTTAGATCCCCGCCGGAACAGGATTCGAAATACAATTCCCACCTTCCTCCGACTATTTCTTTAGCGCCGAAAAGGTGGATGATATTCTCATGCCTCTCCCCGCCTCCTCCTCATAAGACATCTAGAAAGATCTTCGCTTCCTGGGACCCAGCGCCCTGACTTCTAGGCAGGGAGAAAAAGGCGTGGAGGTGTTTGCACACGAGTAGCTTGTCTTGACTAATTGAGCGGACGAGAGTAGTGTGGCCTTCGGCTCCTGAGGCGAAAGACTTCACTTCTTCGTAGGTGTCTCTGTGATCAAACTCTCCTGGTTGCAGGAGTTTGAGTTTGAGTTTGTGTACGCTGCGCTTCGAAATTGGCTGTGGAGGAGGCAAAGGCGAGCGTGGGCGGGTGCTGACGAGGGAGCATTTGCGTTTGTGACCGCAGGCGGTGGTGGCAGTGGTGGTGGTGGTGGAGCGGGGTGATGTGTTGGAAACTTGCGACTTACTGGTGTTGCGGGTCCAGAGGGTTGCCAGGGTCATGGTGCTTACTTGAGAGGGTGAGTACAGATATGACGATCTATTGGGGTGCATCTTGGATTGGGTCGGGTGGGTTTATGTAAAGGTCAGCCTCTCCTCCTACCTGGAGACAATGCCATTGATGGTGTGGTGGCAGATGGAGATCTGGTGCCATGAAACATGTCTGATCGATAGCAATAGCATTCTTGATGAGGGACAAAGCGAGATCTACTCCAGATGTCCGGAAGCAAGACAGCCACTTCACTACATGTTTGATAGAATGTCGGTGCCTCACTGTCTTTGACTCTCACGGAGTAGGTTGCGTAGTGTGAAGGACTATTGGCGGAGCAGAGCAGAGCAGCTCCAGTGGTAGGGTGAAGTCGTCCGAGGGGTCTGCCTTCTACTACCACAGTCAAGTTGTCGAAGATCTACGTAGCCATGAGAACGACTGCTGTAATCGGCAGCACGGCTACCAGCATTTCGGACCCCCTTCGTTACCAAGCTGCTACTTCCCTCTTCCTGCCTTCCTTGCTCTGTACTTCGCTCATCATGAAACGTACACGAATGCCGATGATTGCAGTTGAGGACATGTCTACAGCAAATGAGCATGTGGGTATGAATGTTTCTATTCACAGACCCAGCTGTTCCCGTACGCAGCTATGCACGATCCCGGCAAGGCGGCTTGCGGTCTCGAGATGCATTGCAACGAGACTGTGCCTCCAGGGATCGGTAGCCTTGTGCATCCACCACTGTTGGCAATGCCCCGGTGAGGGCGACAAAGTTGAGTGAGTATCCTCACGCTTTTATGTTCTGCTGAGGAACCGTACTCGTGACCGCACCGGGTTTCAGACTACTTATGTTCTCACAAACGTGAACAGCTCGACATCATGCCAGGACAATACACTATTGCAGGGTCTTCTAGGTCATCCTGGGTCTCGGATGCTGGAGGTCCTGGAGAAGCCATAGAAATGGCGAAGCGACCACAACATACTGCGACGCGTGACACCGTCGACGAAATGGAATCGGCAGCTGATGCTTCTCTGATACAGAAGGCCCGAGTAAACACTATATCACGATACTTTCTTTCCACATGGATCCGACTGCAGCCGATTGCTGGCATTATCGCTCTTTGCATAACCATCGGTAGCATGTTCATCTCCCTGATGATACTCGTAATATCCAATGGCCAGACTACCTCAAGCTGGAAGATTCAACCCACTGTATATCTGGCCATCGCAGCGGCGCTGGCGATTATCGCCTTGAATTTTGCATATGCCCGAGCAGTACCTGTGGCTTGGTGGTATCGAGCATCCCAAGGCACTACTGTTCGCGAACTCGAAGAGCAATGGCAAAGCAGCTTCAGCGTGATGCGTGCAGCCTTCCACGGCCGCAGGAAAATGAGCACGATTATAGCGGCATCTATTTGCGTGCCGTTAATGTTCATTGATGGCGCGCTGCTACAACGTGCATCCAGCGTCCATAGTGCTGCACACAGTGGACTGATGACGATGAACATCACCCTTCCACCGGAACTTCCGAAAGGCTTCTCGGGCATCATCGCTGACGGTACATTCGTGCCAGGGCTTGGGGCTCAGTACGCGACGTATACGTGGCTTACTGGCCAGACTGTCATTCCAAGCTTATCAAGGCAAGACTCTTTAGCAAGTTCTAAAGGAAGTTGGAATGGCAACATCGCCGGTCCAGGTGTTGCGAGGAGCAATTGCACAAGCGATACATGGCAAATCAGCAAGAACACTTGGCATGATGCCAACGCTACCTGGGGCTACGATCTCGCAACCCGAAGACTTCTACGGCACACAACCGGTCTTTGTACTCTCGATAACGTCCAAGATCCCTACGGATGATGCCAGCTTATCTCCCGCGCCAGAGACGATGCAGCTCACGACCGGCTTTATGAACAATATCAATGGCTCAGGCAACTACACCCAGACATCATGCGTGTGGAGACCCGCCATAGTGGAATACACTATGCAAGTCCTCGATGGAAAGTTTTTGTACATAGAAACAGGCGATACATTATCGCTTGTCAACAACACTGGTCCTGCATTAGGGACTGGCGACATCGATTCAAAAGACCGACCAGACACTATGAGATATTTGTACCAATACCTAGCCTCCACGATCCGGACCAATACAAGTGCTGAATGGATTGGCACCCGCTAGAATCCAGCAAACTACACCACTGAGACGATGAAGTACTCGGTGCTCACGGCCTTTGACGATCCGGACATTGTCCTATCCTGGATGGATCCTACGCCTGCCATCATCGACAGCTTCCACGACATGATGTACCGCGCAGCAGACGCATGTGCCTTCTGGGCGAACTTGACCGATCTGATCGATCCAGGACTGAGCATCAACCAGACCTTTACTGCGCACCAGACGACAGAGCAAAATATCTTCCGCTCCGACTTTCGCTGGTTCGCAGGAGTCGCACTCCTCGAAGTTCTGGCCGTGATGATCGTGATACCGTTGTACTGGGGCTTTTGGAAGTTACGGGAGGATCTGGATCTGTCGCCGTTCGGCATTGGTGTCGCTCTGCAGGCGCCTTTGTTGCAGGACGTGGAGCCTGCGAGGGGCGTGGCGGGAGTTATGGAGGAGGTGGGCGATGTGCATACGAGATTCACGGATGATGTCTTTGTCAGATCATGATGTGATGAAGGAGATGTTTCGTGAATTTGTCAGATCATGATGTGATGAAGGAGATGTTTCGTGAATTTGTCAGGGGCTCCCTATAGTCACTGGTCGAGGAACACTTCTTGTGACATTCGCGATTGCCAGACACATCTCGGTGACAGCATCCCGCCTAGTTATAACGACCCTGTGCTGCATGCATTACCATCGAAACCAAGCTGACAAGCAAGAACACCTTCAGAGAAGGGTCTGCCTAGCCAGTCTATTGAATCATCAAACTTCGGCAGCAGGACCACGGAAACTCACATAAGCAACAAGATCGAAGCATTCGAGCCTCCTTAGACCTCCTGAATGATCCTCGACACCATCAGCCACACTAACACCCGCATCCCAAACCATACCCATCATCTACGTCGACAACATGTGCCGCGTCGTCGACGAGCAATATGCCTGCGGCCATCTGACACCCCACGGACGTAGTTCGGACGGAATCCTCTTCATACATTGTCAAGATCGACGCGAGGGTCGCGAGTGTCGTGGTATCGAAGATGGACTGAGCATCGGGGACTGCAGACCTGGCTGCCAAGGCAACGCCGTCGGGACTCGATTTCCCTGGTTCCGTCAGCTACGCCCCGGGCATGTCGATCGTGATGGTGCTGGTTCTTCGACAGTTGCTCCACCGCCGGAGGTCACAGGGAGGCTGACGGTTTCACTTGGTGCATTCGCCTCCGATCATAGATCTGGACGTACCGGAATTGAGCCCGTCGTCAATTCTCGTATGATCGGTGATCGACCGTTCAGACCATCATCTGATTACCCAACTACAGCGGCTTCACGATCCTCACGCTACTACCCGTCTACAACGTCCTCATGCGACAGCGAGCCTCATACGACATCCGGTGCAGTCGACACTAGAGGCACTTCAAGCCGTCACTCCGCTATGCCAATGCCGGGGACGGATCGCGGCAGTCGCTATAGCACCACTTCCTTCTACAATTCTAGCTCTCGCATGAACTTCTCGTACGACCCAAGTACCATTCGTCGTCCTCCCGCATCGCAGGGTCTCCCGGTGACCGCAGGCCCGTCAGGTCGAATGGGCAGTTCTTGGGATCGCAGCAACTATGATCCACCCGCTCCACCTTCGAGTAGCTCGACATCCAGATACATGTCTTCTAGACAGTCGCCATATACAGCAGGCGGACTTCGTTCGGCCTCACCGCAGCGCGATATCCGTCCTCCGCCAGCATCAGATCGTAGTGAGACGACTCGATCCGGTCATACTTCGTCGAGATCGAGTAGTAGAGCCTCATATTACGAGGACGATGGCTCACTCGGTAGGTCGGAAGGTGGATATGGACACAGAATTAGCGAGCATTGACATGGAGTGACGCTTGTACGCATGGGCGCACACGACATCAAAGGGGTAAAATTAAGCAAGCGAATGATGGCGTAATGGGTATGACAGCATAGATCGTAGGTTAGCAGGCGTACGTACCAGTACACGCGGATAGCTGCGAGACCGATGGGCGTAGCCGGCAGTATAAGGTAGATAATCATGACTTAGTCGCCGCAGCACGCATACCTTCAGAGTTGAGCCAATGCAAGGCAATACACTACAATTTAATCCGCCAATGCACTGGGACTGTCACTATCTCCATCACAATGCATCGTGAACTCGCCTCTTTGCGAAGAGTTGCCTTTCTTTTTCGGCTCGATCTACGTTTTGCGACCGGTCTACACGGACAAGTAATCCACTTATGCGCCACCACCTTCACCTCCCACTAGATGTCTTTCTTCCTTCGCCTCTCGCTGTTCCTGGCCTTCATTATTGCATTCGTCCTTGTCCTCCAATCCAGGAGCGTCGATCTGACCCCCTTACCGACTGAGATGTCTCAATATGACGAGGACGAGATCATATCCTTGATCACGAATCTGTACTTCGTACTTATCCGTCTCGGCCACTATGAGGACAATGAGATACGCTTCGCACCACCGGGAGGCTTCGCGATCGATCCGTCGCAAGCCGGCAACTTCAGCCCTATCAGTGCTCCGGCTCAGTCACTGATGAGGCGCCTCCCTCATGCGCCTTCGCACAAAGCCATCGGCATGGCTATGAGGCCAGTCAACTACGACGAGCCGGAGGAACTCGCACGCAGTCGTGACATAGACAAGCTTTCGTACAATCACCCACATCACCGGGATGGCTGGGCAAGGCCAAGTATGATCCTACTCGCCGAAGGCCAAGACGACATACATCCTCAAGTAGTGCTTGACACAGCCGACGGTATGGAATCGCCGTCTCTCCCTATGTAGACGTCCCTTCTGACTTCAAGATCTAGGCACAATCCATGAGATAGGTGACGAACTGGATGACGGCGACAATAGACAAGAAGTGGACTCCCAGGGCGGCGACCTCTTAGATCGTTATCTGAACTGGCCGAGAGTGGACGCACAAGTCTATCTCCGACGTATGACTTAGCGGCTACTGGATGCAGACTGGATCCCAGACTATGTCAGCGGTATTCTACCAACATACGATGAGAGCATGGTATATGAGAGCTATCTAGGACGTGTCCGGTCAATCGCTGACCATCAACAGCCGCAAACTTCTAGTATCAAGCGAGCACTCTTGGAAGATTATGGATGGCCTGGTCCTGCTTTCAGGCGTGCAGACTGGCTACGTGATGCACCCAATCTTCTTGCTACCGCTCTAAGGAAACGGAGACTAAGCTGCACTCCTAGCATTCTCGGGGTCCAGGAGATCAGAACGGCAAATCATAGGTCATCGGTCTTTGCTCATTCCTGCTGCATCGGCGAAAGTGCCTCATACGCAAATTCTGGCAAGGGCTCCACGCGACCGCCTTTCACTCTCCAAGTCGAACTCTTCACGATCGCCCCAATCATAGTCCTAACATCCTCTCTTATGAAGAACTCGTACGGCCACCACCCACTCCTGGCCATCTTCTATGCACGCTTGACGTCTTCCGCAGTCGACTTATACAACTTTGCCACCTGCAGAATATCCAAACCCGAAATTGACTTGTCTATTGGGCTTTGCGAAGCGCCCGAAAAGATGCCTCCTGTTGTAGGATACCGGGCGTCTATACTTCTTTTAACAAGAACGTGGTCTTCGATACTTCGCGGCATTTCTATGCCTTTGTCCCAGGAATCGTAGATTATGATCGAGCGGAAGTCGAAGGTGCTATTCTTCTGAGGCTGTAGAGCCGCACCGTGATAGCCATTGTCTGGCGTTGGTGCTGATTGCACTCACTGAGCTGCTCGAGGGAACAGATCGACGGCGTAGTCTCAATGCTTGCATCTGTCGCTGTATCAGCCGAAATTACTCTTGACAAACCTTAGTCAAGTCATTACTTACACCAGGTCCATCCGCGACTTCAGATCCATCCCGTCAAATCTTCTATCACGAGAGCTCTTCACTTTCTCCTCGGCCTCTGCATATCCATCCACGGTTTGGCAGTGATAGTCGAGTTGGCCGAATGCGTCCGGCCTCTGATGCTGTATTAATTGGTAGTGACAAGCAGTGAGAACCTCGTAAGAGATCACTTATCACGCATCAAGCCGATGGTGTGACCAAGCTCATGCGTCAATACATTCACGAAGTCCTACGAATGTCCATCCAATTTCTCTGGACTCAGTGGTAATCTGATATTCATCTTGATCCAGTTATCTTTGAGGGCATGGCCGACAGTGGCAAAATGATCCAGTGCATGGAGCGACTCGCAGACGACTATATGAGTGTCTGCTGGTTCTTTCGTATATGATACGGTCTTGGTTCCAGCAGGCTTACTTGCTTCATTGACCTGTAATCCGTTCATGTCGATGATGTGCAGTGTGTCCTCAGGCATGTCAGCGGAGCATATACCAATTTTACTTGCCATGGCACTCGGGAGTAGGCTGGATCGTCAGACTCGATCCGGTGTATACCGGGAGCCATCTCGCGATGGCCTGTAACATATACCAACTGAGGTTATTTGCCGTGTCTTGGGTCTTGTAGCAGATTCGAATCAATCTCTCCCGGGCGACAGGGGCTTTATACGGGCCACGGGTAGAGACCTGACTCTCCAGATTCTGTATTTGGCCAGTATTGACCCTAATTGGTTTCTTTGCCATACTCGCCTAGTCACACATTGCGCAGCGTCGGCCACAGGCCACCCCACGGCCTCTGTCGCTTGTTTGAAGTGGCAATAGCATATGATCGTCTGATGAGACTGCGACCTGAGCCGGCGTTGTCCCTGCTGCACCTGTCACTCCATAACGCACCTGTGAATGGTCAGCTCGAACTCACAATACCGCCGCAGTCATCGGTTTTGAGAAGGATAGTCACCCTCTAGCGACGACCCCTCTGCTACTCTTTGGACGGTTGTTGGTATGCTTTTGCAGTGAGCAATGTACAGAGCCAAGATCAACGCTGACCAATGTTGTAAAATTTTTATCGTTATTACAATCTCTGAACTGTTTTGGATCGAGAACAAGTACATTCCGAGTGGGGGATGACCAAGTGTTGGAATAAGGCTGAGCTGGATTCATATCTGGGGCCCTGCTGCCACAATCCTCAGCATCGACTGCTGCGCTGGAGTACGCACAGCCATAGGCATGCATCTGCACAAAAGGGACCAAAGCCTTCTGCACCCCATCGCTGCAGCCTAAGCAATCTTAGAAGTGCTTCCCGCAGTAACAGCTCTTCCTACAGTCCTCCCTGAAGCTCAAGCCATGGATAAATCGCCTGTCCAAGAACCATACACCGCACCACATACCAACCTCAAAACGCCACCTACCCACTCCCCCCCAACGTCCCAATCCCCTTCTTCCTCCCCCTCCCCCTGGCCCCTCCACTTCCTTTCCCCTTCCTCCTGCCCTCCCCCTCCTTAACCACCTTCTCCTTCATCTCCGCCGCCAACCTCCCCTGCCTGGCCAACTCCCTCTCCTCCTCAAGGGCAACCTGCATAGCGACCTCCCTCTCCCGAAAATCCTCCCGCATCTCCCTCTGCGCGTGCTCATATCCCTCGTATTTCGTGAACTCTTCAAGGGAGCGGCCGGAGGCCGTGGCGTAATGGGTGAGGGACATTTGCGGTCTTAGAGGCTTGATGGAGGCGGGGATAGGAAGGATGATGGGTGGGGCAAGGGTAGGAGGAGGAGGTCCTGGGGTCGTGGCAGTGGGCTGGAGCTGGAGTGGGGGAGCCAGAGAGTCGTCAGTGAGACCCGGTGTTGTCAGGCTAGGTAGGACAGGCATAATCGATCTCTTCTCAAACCGCCCCAACAACGCATCCCCAATCCTGCCCGGATCCGCCCTCTCCTCCCGATTAAACTTCATCTTAACCATCCTCCTCGACTTCCCGGGAAACATAGCCGCCAAAAGCTGAAAATCCGTGCCCCACCGCGCCAACTCCTCATAAAACCTCTCCGTATTCTCCTCGCCCCACGGATCGGACTTCTGTCTCCATTGCGGCACGCGTTCCGTAGGTGCCCGACGGCGATCATTGAGGTAGGTGAAGCGGTTGAGACGGAGCGTGAGATCGTTTTCCTCCTCGATGACGCCGTCGAGGGCGTCGGAGGCGGTGGCGGTGGGGTGGTTGATTTGGAGCGAGGTTTCGTCTTCAACGATTTGGCCGTTGACGACGCGGAGGCGGAGGCCTTCGGCTGGGGGTTCTTGGTCTGCTTCGGGTTCGGAAGGAGGGGGTGGGGAGGTTTGGTTGCCCTCGCCTTCTGCTGCTTGGCCTTCTTCGCCACCTTCTGTTGTCTCTACCACACCCTCACCCGTCTCACCTTCCTTTCCCTTCTCCTTCTCCTTGTCTTTACCCTTCTGCTTATCCTTCTCCTTGCCCGTCTGCTGACCGGACTCAATCCGCACGACTTCTTCCAACCGCTTCCGTTTGACCTCATCCCAGTTGATCTCAGCCATCTTCCGTTCTCGATCTGACGTCTTGCCGTACTTGTATGTCCTTCGTGTGATGTCAAACATTTGGACTGTATTCGCATCGATCTCATGCAATTCTGGGTCGGATCCTTCGTCCTCTTCGTCCTCGGCCTCTTGAGGTTCCTGTTCTTCGAGGATCTCGCCTTGGTCCTCGCCAGTAGCTGGTTCCTCAACAGGTGGAGCAGGTGCAGCCTTCTTCTTGCGAGGCTTCTTCGTCTTCGGCTTCTTCGTGAGTATTGCTGCGGCGTCGGGCAATTCTTCTTCATCTACTGGATTCTCCTGTGCTGGCGGCTCCTGATCTTCATCCTCTACAACCACTTCAGCACTCTTCGGAGTCGACTTCTTTCTTGATGTCGCTTTTGCCTTGGGTGCTGCTTTCGAAGTCGGTTTCTTCACTCTGCCCACTTTCGTCTTAGTCATGACAGCCTCGGGAGCTGTTTGCTGAATGACCGGCGGACCTTCTACAGACGGCGGAGAGGTACCCGGGATAGCATCTTGGCCGCTAGACTCAGCGGGAGTAATAGGAGCATCCGCATTCACATTGGCCTGCACGGTCTCATTGCTCTTGGTTGAGCTCTTCTTCTGCCGTTTCGGCACCGGCTTGGCTGCTGCTGCATTGCTCTTGCGTTTCCGCGTCTGCTTTTCAGATGGCGCTGTGGGCTGCGCGTCTGTAGTAGTAGCATGTTGACGGCCAGTATCAACAGTATCAGTTGGTACGTCGGTAGCCGCAATAGGTAAAGGTTGGCTTGGCACAACGGGTGGAGTATCGACTGGCGGTACCACTGGCTCAGTCGCCTTTGCAGGTGACACATGGCGTAACTGCTGCTCAACATGCGACCTGCTGCTTGTCGGTGCTGGCTCGGTCGTTGTTCGGACGACAGGTACAGGGTTGGACTGTCGAGCTGGGGGCGGGGTAGGCTCGCGCGGCGGTGGAGGAGGCGGTGTGGGATCACCCCCAGGCGCTGACCCGCTCACTCTCGATACATGCTGCTCCTCGACGACAGGCGTTGGCTGCGTGCGGGGAGGAGTCGGTGGGATAATGGTCGTCGGCGCATCCTCTGAATCCGAGATGGCTATCGGGGTGGATTGCTTTGCGGCTGGTGGTTTGGGCGGCGGTGCCGGTGGAGGGGCTCGTCGTCGGGTCGGTACTTTGGGCGCGACCCTCTTGCCCGACACGCCGGAGCTGATGAGCTGGGACATTGCTGACTATGACATGGTAATTTGTATGGAGATTACGAGAGGTCGTGATGGTGGAGAGAGAAGCTCAATCTTGAATGCTGAGTCACGATAGCAAAGCCACAAGTCGTGGCGCTTCTCCGAACATGTGACCAGAGTTCTTCGTCCCCTTCACTCTGCAACTGTCTTTGTATCATGGTCTCCCCCACACTGCGATTTTTCGTATCAGCCTTCTCATGCGCTTCGAGTCACCTCATCCAATGCCGCTCGGCTATTGGAAATCCATTCATTCGACCATGATGGAGCCACTTTCCTGCCAAGACCGTGCCAGCTTAATCAGCAGGTGTGAATGCCTGAGGCTCCTGCCGCCTCGTGACCTCCTTACGTGCAACCTCGAGTTCTGCAGATTTTCATCAAACCTGTTCTCACTTGCGCCTGCCACCACCATCTCCGCCACCAAATCAACCACAATTAACCAGCCTCTCCTCTCCATACTCATGTGAGAGCAAGCGCAATACACAGCATGAGTACAGACCGAGTCACTGGGGCATAGATAGCACGCACGCACCACTGCCTTACCAATGACCACCGCCCAAGCACCACCCCCCGCTGCGCTACCATCCTTTGACAAGATCAAGATGGATGAGCGCAAGCGATCTTTGGCGGCGGTCGAGGCTGACGACCTGGCGCCGCGGCCAAAGCGAGTGGTCAAGGATGAGAACGGGCAGGCTATGCGCATGGACGCTGAGAAAGAGCGCGATGTCGAGGTGCGTGGCCTTGCATAATCATTCTCTAGCATTAGATCGAAGATCACGCTCATACTAACACGTGACTCGTAGAACTTCCAAAAGGACGCCATCATGCGACAGATGAAGGACTACAAGCGACAGCGCAACTCACTCGACGAGCAGCTGAGCGAAGCCCGCGCCAAGGCCCGCTTCCACGACGACCACCTCCGCATCCTCGACGCCTGGTTCTCACAGGTTCTGGACGAGCTTCGAGTCCTGGCTCGCCGATTACTCCCCACCCCACTGCACAGCGCCGCCTCAACAGCCGGTATGCATTCCACAATACACACCGCGTTCGTGACATGAAGAGAAGACATGCTGAGAAGATGATAGGAGAAGAACTCTATGGCTCCGCCCTCCTATTCGAGACAAGCGAATTGTTCAGTGAACATTTATCAGGCCGAGCGCAGAATATCAAAAACACCATCGCAGAACTATTCGGCTCTTTACCAGCATCTACACCTGAAACTGAGGAACTACGAATACAACTCAACGACACCATGGCCAAGCAGAAAGAACAGACCATTGAACTACGTCGGGCCCTGGACGAACAAGAATCTCTGGGTAGTAAATGGCAAGCCGCTGTAGAGCGCTACATGACTGCGGAAAAGAAGCTCGACCGTGCCAAGAGCCAGCAGGTGCTGAAGCTGGAGCGACAAGCCATCATGGGTAGCAATGGCGAGTCTGCGTCACCCACGGCTGTCAAGAAGGCCGGCACACCAGTGAAAAGCGACCTCGCAGAAGTCAACGGCGAGCTTACAAACGGGATCTCCCACCAAGAGGCTGAGGCAGCAAGACAAGAAGCTCTGGCTGTGGCTGAGAGGCAGAGAAGACAAACGGTGGATATCGAAGCAGACAACGACCGCCTCACTAATGCGTTGAGTGCCTCGCGGACTAAATTGGCCAGCCTGACGGACGACGATTATGCCGAAACGGCCCTTTTCAAGACTTTGAGATCGAAACATGATGATGCTGTCAAGCGGGTCAATGATCTGGAGGTTACTAATGTGCAACTGCGTGAGGAAGCACAGAAGTTACAGACCGAGAGGACGGCATATCGAAGACACCTGGACGATGAGAGTCGGGAATCTATCAGCGAGTCCGAGGCGCAGATCGCAAGGGCAGAGACCGATCTTGCACGAATTCGAAACAATCGTGACGAGCTAGCGGCAGAGCTGGAGATTCGAAAACGAGCTGAGGATACTCGACGAACGTCAGCCGACCAAGCACGACAACTGGCTGAAGCACGCGATCACAAAATCACAGCCATGCAGTCGGAGGTCGAGCGTCTACAGCTGAAACTCGGCGAGATCGCACCTTCGGACGTGGATGAGAGCATGGAAGATCTAGACCACGGCACTCTCAAAACCAAGCTCCGAACCGTGGAAGGCCAATTCAGCATGCTCAGCAACGAACTCTCCTCCATGGAAGCCGCCTGGCGCAAATCCTCCGCAATAGCCTCCCAAAAAATCGCTGACACCACCACGCAAGAAGAACTGATCTCTCGCCTGCAAGCCGAAAAAGCTAAAGCGGACCAGAAGTACTTCGCCGCGATGAAAGCCAAAGACATGAAGGAAGGCGAACTCCGCTCCTTACGAGCCCAGAACAACCGCTCCTCGGAAATCGTGACCCAACTCAAAGACACCGATGGCAAAACCCGCGAGCTCGTCTCGAACCTCGAGCGGCAACTCTCCGAAAGCAAGGAAGCGTTATCGAAACTCGACACACAGCATCGAACCCTCGATCAGCAAATCAAAGAAGCGCACCTGGAAAGTGAAAGGTTGAGGAAGCAAGGGGACGAATTAAGGGTGTTGACGGCGAGTAAAGAGAAGGAGGCCCTCGCGGACGCTAAAGCTAAGCGCGAGGCGGAGGTTGAGTTGGAGAAGTGTCAGATTCGGCTTGAGGAGTTGCGGAGGCAGGTCGAGGGGTTGAAGAGGGGGCGGGCGGCGGAGAATAGTGCTAGTAGTGATGATTGGCGGGTGAGTCTCTCCATCTCCCACACGCACACACACCCACGACGTTCTAACTGACGTGAACGAAACGGAACGAATGGGAAAGCTGACCATTTGTGTGTGAAAATTTACAGAAAATCTGCATCTGTCCTGTCTGCAACCGCAACCTACGCAACACGGTCATTAAACTCTGTGGGCATGTGTTTTGTCAGGAGTGCGTGCAAGGGTTGATTGCGAATCGCAGTCGCAAGTGTCCGAGTTGTGGGAGGGCGTTTGGGCAGGGGGATCATATGGGGATTACACTTACTTAAGCTCCCCCGACGTCGATTCGGGCTCGAGCTCAGGCTCAGGCCTAGGCTCAACTACGCCTTCGACATGTGAGCGGTCCATACAGAAAAGTAGCATGCGAGCTGCAGCCGGATCCCGCGACGACCATCCTCATGGTCGATCGTGTACTTTGGGCCAACCTTCGTCCAAGATCTGACAAAAAAAAACCCCGAAGCCCAACGAGCAGGGACGAAACTTTTCTGGACTTTGGAGGAGGAGGGGACACGCTCTCTTCCTTCCTTCTTTTGCTTCCCGGGCCCTACTTGACACGACCCAAGGGCGTTGCGCGAGCATTCACTGGGTTTCTGCGGCGCTGGGGCCTTCTTCGCTCAGGTAAGGAGGTTAGCAGAGTTGGGTGGTTTTGCGATGGAAGGGCTGAGGGTTTCGTGCTTGCGGGTGCGGGTGGGGACTTTCACACTCTCGGTCGCTAAAGAGCGGGGCGGGGATGTGCGATGGGGATGCGCAGGGGCGATGGCCACTGGACTGGACTGGACTGGACTGGACTGGACTGGAGTGCTGTTCAACTGCGAACGAAAACGCATTGCGTAGATGAAATTTTGTCTGTACTATTTTCTTGATGGGTCGGTGGGTGGGAAGTTGTATGACTAGCGGGGGAAAATTGTAACAGCATGAAAACGCTTCTGATCCACCTCCATCTTTCTTCCTGCTCGTATCTTTCTGTGACTTCCATGGGGCATTCCTTAATCAGTAGTGCGTAGGGAGTTCTTTTGGGATATCGTCGTTGTTATGGTGAGCCGTGAGTAGCGGCGCTTACGGCCGTGGTATCGTGTCGTGGTGACGAGGAGTGTAGGTGAGGGGAAGGGAAAAATGGTTGAGGAGGGAGAGTGCTACGGGGACGTGAGAGAGCGGCGAGGTCTGCATGACTGTACTTGCTTGAGCATGGTCGGGTGTGCATCAATCGCAGGGGCCGTTGCCATCTGAGTGGGTGCCGGCTGCCAGAGGCGACGAGGTTTTGATAGCCGAAGAGTGGATAGCCTGCTTATGCTCGCCTGCCTGCCTGTCTGCCTTCTCGCTTTTTTGCCTTTTTTTTTGTCTGACCACCTATTTGTCTTTCTACCCTGCTTGCATGTCACGCTCGTGTGCTCTGAAGGATTGCTTAGGGAGAGGACGAGAGACTTTCCAGAGGCCCTCGCTGCCCAGGAGTCGTGATGCCTCATAAGGTGTACGGTCGATTTTCGATCGTGCTCGATCATTCGGGACGGTTCGGGTTGTCTGATGCTATGTGCTCGCTTAGATCACTGGTCCTGATGGTGTACTACTGGATAAGTGCGTTGCTCATCACGACGCTATACGAGGAGGGCAGCGTACGCTGCTTAGAGTGGAAGATGGCATTGATGACCTAGGATTGCTGGGGTTGTTGGCTCAAGTGCAGTATAGTGCGAAATGCCTTCTGAGTAAAATAAAGGATGTGATCTTGCGAGGACGGATGCTCGCTTGTCTCAAGCCATCCAGGCTGTGTCGAGATCGTCCATTCAGGGACAGCGCGAAACGTCCTATCCAACGAAACGGAAAGGCAAACCGCGCTGTTCTTTCTTACTTACCTCTGAGCAACGAGGTGACGCAGATCTCGTACCAACGGAGCGCAACACGGCTTGACCTATACTTGTGGTATCGACCGGTCTGTGGACATTGGTTCTTCTGCTAAGCCCATTGCAATGCGGATGAAGTTGTGACGCTTGATCGCTACTCGAGGCTTTTCCAACAATCACTGGTCTTGTCGTTCGACGGGTAAAGCATATCGCTGCTCCTCGTCTCCTGGAAGGTCTTCCGTGTCAACCTGTCTGTCCCAGGTCGTGCGAAAGAAATGTGATGCCCTCGCCCGGCCTACACATCATGCGCGAGCGACTTCGTCCATGGCGCTCTCCATCGTGATAACCCGCCCATATGGATCTCTCGATCAGTAACATCAGCTCATCCTCGTCCTAGATGACCAGTTTGAAATGAGGCGGAAGACCAGCATGGCCTGTTAGGCTGTCAATAGGAATGAAATTTGGACAATATAGCGGATGTGGTCCAGGCTATTATTGATCCACCATTGATGAATAATGATATTACTGAAGCATGGTGGGGATTGCACCTCTCATTTCCCTGCCGATCATGCATGGTCCGACGTGTGCCTGGGGAATATATTCTACGCGTTGCGAAGTCGTGATTGCAACCGGATGGATCGGCTTGAGAGGCCCGCCAGATAGAACCACAAGCTGAAAAACATATGTTATCGCTTGACATGCCTTCGTCTGCCTCTTCTTCCAAGAATGCTCGAGCATGTGAAAGACCGATCCAGGTGATTCCCGTCATCCGACCTCGAAAATGTGGCACGCGAGCTGTGCATATTCCAATGAAACGACATGAGCCAGGGCCATTCTTCCGGGCACGAGGACCGAGCAACCGAGCCTAGGAAGCGAGATGTAAGAAAAATGCACAAAGGACGCCACCGTGCCACACGATTCCTCGAAATCACGAGGACCAAGGGCGTTGACTCGCTGGCACCCATGGGGCACGACAGCCTACCTGAGTAATATCAATAAACGAAAGGGAATGGAGCTAGGGTCGAATGCGTTCCACAGGACTGCCCGAAAGAGAAGTCCAACGAGATCTGGTCCTGCTTGGAACATGCGATCGTTCTGCCGGCCTGTCGTCCGCGGGCAACGGTAGTCGAGTTGGCGTGCGACCTCGACAAATCATGCCTAGGTGGTCTGTCTAAGACACGAAGCGGCGCTGCACACGTCCATCGATCACGCGTTCGTATGGCGGACGACTAGAACAAAAAGCTTGGTTAGATGTCGATGTCTCCCGGCTAATGTCAGTCAAACTCTATAGAAGATGCGCCTGTCAAGCTGGAACCGGCGCCGACGCGTGACTGAGAAGCGATCCACCCAGACCGCAGCGTTGGCAGTGGTACCAAGGCGGTAGAATGCGAGAGGCGTCGCATCTGGCCAGTCGCCGGCGAGGATAGATTGAATGCCGTGGCCTTAGCTCATCTAGCCTGCAGCAGGCTAGATGGCTTCTTGGCGAAAGAAGCTCATGCGGCAGATGGGTGCGAGTCTGGGGTTGGGCGAGGCGATACACTTCTGTCAAACGCGGATCGTCTTATTGCATGTTTCGCGACTGTCTGAACAACACAATTCTTAACACAATAATCAAGAACTGGCCGATCACCATCTTCAATACTAGTCAGAACATCTGTATCCACCATCGCATGATGCCCCATGGGGCGTGCTGTGGTCTGGCCCACTGTGCCCACAGCAGCCTGCGGGGCCAGCCAGTAAAACCCAATGCGGCTCATGAGCCTCAATCTATTCAGCACCGACCCAGTCCCGTGCATCTTGGCTCCACATTTAGCCTGATCTGCAAACCACCAACAGCTCGGTAAGATGGAGATGCATACAGCACATGGCCATGCGGACCGGCCTACCTTGTCCCTGCGCAGAGCAGAGCAGAGCAGTCTATATATCCCCTGGCCTATCCTCACCACCTCTCCCTTCTCTCGCTCCAGAGCCTCACGTCTCAGCACTCGCTTCCTCTCCTTCTCCAACCCCATACCGTTGGCCGGACACGACAATCGCTATGGCTTCCAAGCTTGCAAAGGCTCCTCACCAGGAGGAGCGCGAGGAGGCGCTCGCTGCTGCTCCAGAGATCCCCAAAGTCATCTGGCACAAGTCCCCTAATATGCGCAAGCTGTATTTCTACGCCATGATCCTGTGCATCAACTCCGCCACCACTGGCTTCGACGGTATGTGCAGCGGAAGTGATCTGAGTTGTGATTGGAAGACTGACAGACGATAGGTTCCATGTTGAACGCCATGCAGTTCTTCCCCACCTGGATCAAGTTCTTCAACGACCCCGAGGGCAGCAGACTCGGGCTACTCTCCGCCATGTACTCCATCGGTTCCATCGCCTCTCTGCCATTCGTCCCGATTTTGTCTGATCGATTCGGCCGCAAGGCTCCTATCATCGCTGGCTGCATTATCATGATCTTGATGGCTGCTGTTCAGGTGAGCACAATCATTGCACCAACATCTGAACAATCTGGCTGACACACTTGTGCAGGCTTCTTCCCAAAACCTTGCTCAGTTCGAAGCTGCTCGTTTCTTCATGGGTTTCGGCAACTCGCTCGCCCAGCTTTCCTCGCCTCTCCTCCTTACCGAGATCTGCCATCCTCAGCACCGTGGCCGTGTCACCGCCGTCTACAACTGCCTGTGGAACGTTGGTGCCCTGATCTGCTCCTGGGTCTCCTTCGGCACCCAGAACATCAACAATGACTGGGCATGGAGGACACCAACCCTCCTCCAGGGTCTGCCATCCGTCATCTGCATCACCTTCATCTGGTTCGTGCCAGAGTCCCCACGTTGGCTCCTGTCGAAGGACAAGGGTGACAAGGCCAAGAAAATGCTCGCCTACTACCACGCCGACAACAACATGGACGACCCCACCGTGCAGTTCGAATACGAGGAGATCAGCGAGACCATCCGCCTCGAGTTCATGGCCAAGAAGAGCTCCTCCTACCTCGACTTCTTCCGCACCAAGGGCAACCGTTACCGTTTGTCGCTCATCCTCACCGCTGGGCTCTTCTCTCAATGGTCCGGAAACGCTCTCACCTCCTACTACGCCAACAAGGTCTACAAATCTGCTGGTGTCACGAGCCCCCGCGCCGGTCTCGGTCTCGATGGTGGAAACAAGGTCCTCTCCCTCATCGTCTCCATCACCTGCGCTCTTCTCTGTGACCGCATCGGTCGTCGCCCACTCTTCTTGGCTGCCACCGGTGGTATGCTTCTGATGTTCATGTGCGTCACCATCTGCTCCGCCGAGTACGCTCGCAGTGGCAAGGCCGGTGTGGGATACGCCATCATCCTCTTCGTCTGGCTCCACGGTGTGGCTTACGCTTTCGCCTGGTCCGGTCTCCTCGTCGCCTACACCGTCGAAGTCCTCCCATTCAAGCTTCGTGCCAAGGGTCTGATGATCATGAACGTTGCCGTCCAGGTCGCGCTCGTCATCAACAACTACGTCAACCCTCTCCCATGGGCTGGTGCGTGGAAGCACACCGAGTGGAAACTCTACTGCGTCTACACCGCCTGGATCGCTTTCGAGCTTGTCGTGGTTTACTTCCTCTACGTGGAGACCAAGTACGTACACTCCCACTGTCATCATATTGGGTCATTGCTAATATTGCTTCCAGGGGCCCAACTCTTGAGGAGATCGCTCGTCTATTCGATGGTGACCGTGCTGAGGTCGGCGCTGTCCACACCAAGGCCGGTATCTCCAACGATCGCTACGACGGCTTCGACAAGGAGGAGAACTTTGGCGAGAAGAACGAGGTCATCACTGATCACCGCGCGCTTTAAGCTTGTGTGTTTGTTGAGTCTGTTTGCGGAAAGGAAGTTCAGTACACCACTGTCAAGGCTGATGTCTTTCGTTGATACTTGAGCAATGGAAATATCAACAGTCAGCCATGACCGTCACTTTTCCTTCTCCAACCTCATCGTCGAACCTATTTTCCTGGGGTGTCATCTCCAGTGTGTACACATTTCCAGTCACCCTTGTCTTAGAGTATTGTAACGCACCTCACCTTCCCGGCAGACTCCAAGAAGGAGGATCAATCAAGCCAGTCTCCCGTCATGTACCTCGACTATCGTCTTCCTCACCCCAGACCGCAGCAGAACTTATGATGAACGCTCAATTGGTCGGGGAATCGTCTCAGACCTTTTCACCGGCCTCTATTTCGAGAGCCACAGCAAATTCCTGATGGCTGGTCGACTCGGTTATTCCGTCGTCCTGCGCCTTGACAGCTGCGGCTCTTCTTCTAACTGTGGCAGAAGTCATGCAATAAATATGCGCCGTCCCGTTCCACCGCTGCTTCCAGCCGCACCTTGTCGTCCTTTCCCTTTCCCTTCTTCCCAAGCCACGACAACCTATCCTTCCATTTCGACTTGCCTTTGCCACTGCTGTCCGTTGCAGGTTGCTCATCGATCCCGAACTCGCCCATGCTCATCGTCAAGGCATCAAAATTCAGGTCCGTTGTCTTCTCTCGGTTCTGCTCTGATAATCCTGGGATCTCATGGCTAATACGCTTGAGCTGCCTATTCACCACGTCCTGAGCATTGGGCTCGATCTTGCCTGAGAACAATTCACCGCTGTGGAGAGGTATTCAGGGGTCTACCGCCTTCCACGAATGATCTGGTCCCAGAGCACTGGCTGCGGCTTGCTGGCTCTCCGTCCCTAGATATCTCGCAGCGATTCTTATGACATCCATGGTCGAGACTCGCGTATCGGTGGTCGTGCCACCGCTTTGCAAGATCATCCACGGCCGTTGCCCGTGTACGCCCTTGCTGTCAGGAGCTGTATCGTGAGGGAGCTTTCGTATCAAAGGCGTCTTCCCCTCCCGTACGCCCTCCCGCCCAAATCGAGGAGCAGTATGCGAGAGAGATGTCATGATCGACGTATAATCATAATCATCGCCGTAAGGATACCGAAGTTCTTGTATAGTTGGTCTAGGCGAGAGATATGCCATGGCATTAGGAAAGAACATTCCCGCATAATTCGGTATGGTACAACTATGGACAGTGAGTTGAGTCTTATTGCTGAATGCGGATGACGGAGAGTACACACATCAGCTTCATTCGTCCTGCCTTGGGTGGAACCTTCACGAAATATTTGTCGTTCTTGGGTCCCATTACGGCAATCTCCATTGTGAGCACCATATAGTATGAGGTCGCGGATATAGAGACCATGGCAATAGATGCAGACTAACCTCCGAAGTGTCTCCCTATATGTGAATAGATCAACACAGACATGTCGATACATCTGTTGTAGAATAGGCTCTCCAGCCACGACCTCATCTGGTCTCCTAGCTTGCAGAGCCAAATGATGATCGAGCAGCGTGTCCTTCGGATACACGATACTATCCATAGAAAGCTGACCGCCATTTCGAACTTTTTTAGAGCCGTCGACCATCCACCAAGTCTTTTAGTATCCAAATATTCTCCTGAGACCATCAGGACCTGGATCGGGCTCCCCGCCAGGGTAGAACAACTTCTCGTTCCACTTGGACTTGCCTTTGCCTTTGTCTTTTGGTTGCTCGAACATAATTGGGAGGAGATCAGGCCCGACTACATCCACACGATCTGCCCACAGGTCTCCATCATACAGTTTCAATCTGTCTAGACCATTCAGAGGTAGCTGAACGTGCACCCAACGCCACGTCAATGATGGTAGTAATTTCTCGATCTCGCTTTTTTGCTCGTCTATGCCTGGGTACGGAGCAGCGATCCTCTTAACATCTTCGGTGGATATCTTGGCATTGCCTTGTCGGGCTCCGTGGTGGTGGATGAACCAATTCGGTAACCCGTCGGGCCTGGGAATACCAAGGAATTCATCGGGTTGGACCTTGCGCAGAAGAGGGACTTCCATACTGTTGATGCGAGGATCATCGTCTTTATGAATACCTCCGACCAGGGATCCATATATCATGATGGAGCCGTAGTCAAAGCCCTGGTCAGGAGCTGAATTTCCAAAAGTGGCTCCTTCAGGCAGCTCGTCGCCAAGAATATAGTCGGTAGCTGAGGGAAGGTACTTCGAGGCCAGATCGAAGTCTGAACATCTTCGCAATAGTCAGCACGTCACGAGGATTAGAGTGCTGGGGTTTGGTCTTACACCCGCGCCATCCTTCTCTTCACCGGGATATTTTGACCCCAGTCTGCTTGGAACCGGAAGTCTACTACCTTTGCTTCTGCTTCTGCGTAGCCTTTGAGATACTGGCATTGAAAGGTGACGTAGTCATCACGATCAGGCCGTTGATGTTCGTGGAGCAGACCCATGGCGTGACCTGAACAAGTCAGCACTACAAGCACCACACTGCCATCGCAAATAGAAGTCTCATCATACCGAGTTCATGAGTCATTGTGCTAACCAAATGAGCGAACTCTTGCACTCCCATTTCTTCCGCGCCTGTGACTTCGTCGAATGCGCCGAAGTTCAGCTCATGTCGACCAGGAGTATCCGAGTGGTGATTGTAACCTATGGTGGCTCCGGTCTCGTGAGACCATTTTCTTGTGTCCTCACTTTCATCGCGACCGTCACTAATGATCAACGCATCAGACGCTGTGGAACCCCCCTTGCCAGTCGGTCCACAGACACAACCGTGATCGAAATTCCCATCGTCGTACATGCAGGCCAAATCAGGGACGATCAAGGCGCTCGAGTACTGGAAGGCCGGATACCAGTTTGCTATGCCGTGAGCAACGATCTTTGTCAGATGCTTCGCGGACCCAGGATCCTTGAAACAGTATCTGATCAAGTTTTTACCGCTCATTCTTCCTGGTTTGGACTCTTGTTTGGGCCATGGGCTGAACCTTGAAGGCCAGTGATGGCTGCTACGAAGCCACTCCTCGTCCATTACGCTGTACCATCGCTTGGTGTTATTCTGCGCATCCGGTCCATCATCTCGTGGGATTGGATCAGGCACCACAGCTGCCGGCAAAGGGTACACGGAGGCTGATAGTGCCAGTATTGCCCAAAGAACGCAGATCATGGTGCTGATCGCAAGGCATGTAACAAAGAGGGTGTGCTTAGGGCCTATGAAGACTCCAAGGCAGATTGCGACCATTAAGCGTCACAATATCGCATGGGATCTGACGTGGTAGTGCTGAGCAAATCACTGCACAAGCCTGAGGTTCATGTCCTTGTGCCTTCTTTTGTAGGACACCCTCAAAAGCTCTGCACAGTTGACACGTCAGCACAGATAGGCTTCGCAGGTATACCCATCTCGCAGCCCTCTCCGTAACGGTCGCCTGAGATGAAGACGTTAGTATAGATCGTACCAGCTCTGAGCATATCACTTGACTCCAGAGGCCTGGAGCTCTCGCCAACAAATTCGCAGACCCAACCCTCGACATGAGATAACCGCAGTGAAAGTTCATCCTCGAGAAAACCCACCGGTGCCCTCTCCGAGCAGAGTCGGCGTCTCGACGAACTCAAGCTTCGCTGTGTGTCTAGCAACGTGCCTCCACATTAGCAGGCATGCACGAGCGAGGGTTACAACTAGCAAAGGCGTAAGTAGTAGCTCGTGCCGCGCAGTCATTGGCACACCAGTGGTCATGAAAAGCAGAACTTTTGAGTTAGCATCGAAGAACATGATAGATCAGCCATCGATACACGGTGTCTACCTTACCGTATACCCACCATCCAATCTAATATCAGCGCCATTGATATTCAGCGCTTTATCCAGCACCAGAAACTCAACAATCCGCGCCACCTCATCTGGCTCCGCGAATTCCCCCGTAGGCACGGAAGCCTGATACGCTTCCCTCGCCTCCCGATCCGCCCAAGCGTCTTTGCCCATTTGAGTCCATACCGGACCCGGCGATATGCTGTTCGCTGTTATGCCTCGAGGACCCCACTCGCTAGCCTGACTTCTGGTCAAGCCTATGACACCAGCTTTGCTTGCGCAATAGACTCCATGAAGGTGAAGAGCGATGTGTGCGGCTTGTGACGCTATATTGACTATTCGACCTCCGTAAGGCTTGGTACCTGTGTCTGCTACCTTCTGGCGAGCGGCGAAATACATGCGCGCGAAAGCTTGACCGGTTAGAGTAGGTCCGAATAAGTTGATATTGAAGTGTCTCTGGATCTCCTCAGGCGATGTGTCTTCCAAGGGCGATAATGTCACGTAGCCTGCGGAGTTGATTAAGAAGGCCGGGAACGCAGCATTTTCTTTCTCTATACTAGCAAATGCGTTTTTGACGGATGAGGGCGAGGTGATATCACATTCATAGGGTCGGATGTCGTCTGAGTCTTCGCCGTATGTCTCCTTAATACTGCTAGCGACCTTGCTGGCCTCGAAGGGTGCATAGAGCAGTGCTAGCTTGCTTCCGTGTCCGCGTAGTAGTTTGCCAGTAACGGATCCGATGCCACCTAGAGGATATTGTATCAGCACTAAGCTTACCAAAATGTCAGCACATGTAGGCTTGTTACGCACCCATGCCACCAGGAATGATGGCCAGTCGAGAAGCCAACGCCATAGTGGAGGAAATGGGCGCATGTGCGTGAGATTGTCATCAACAGTCGCCTTCCAGTAAATAACCAACAACATGACGTTTGATTTGACTTAAAATCGAGATCGCCCTACACATCAAGAATGCGGTATTCCCGACACTACATTACCGGCAGTTTGAACCTTAAGAGCGGCCGCACGAGTTCCATCGTCCTCCAGTCTAGCAAAGATACCATCATCTCTTACTAGGTTTTGTATGGTAGTTGGAACGTTCCGAAAGGATGACAATTCGACGGAAGACAATATATACATGCACGTGGTAATGATGGTAATAGCGACGAGGTAGGAAGAAAAGGCGGACAAAACGCCGCTTCTTCGTACGTGAACAAGAAAGTTTGCACGTCCAACATTTTGGATCACCAAAGGCATCAAAGCACAAGCATCCATGGAACCAGCTAGAGATTCGAGAAGGTGACAACGCCATGGAGATCCCGGCTCAAATCAACTTTCACCAGAAGGCCACCAGCCCGGATCACGGCATTGGCCTCCTGGTCTTCTTCATACCCGGAAATCCTGGCAGCATCGAATACTACCGTGCCACTCTCGAAAAAATCTTCTCCATTCTGAAAGCCCAAGACCAAGGCGAATGTAACGACTTGACAGTATTTGGCAGTAGTCTCGTCGGCTTCGACAATCATGCAGACGATGGAACACCGTATATCAGGACCGATCACCAATACAGGCAACCACTAGGTCTCGAATCTCAGACCGCATTCGTACTGAAGACTCTATTCGCGGTCTTGGATTTCCTTGAGTTGCCACATCGTGTGGTACTGGTCGGGCATTCCATAGGAGCATACATAGCCCTGAAGCTCATTGAGCAAGCTCGCCACACGAGCTCCATACATAACAACGCCAATATCGTGGGCGGAATCAGCTTATTCCCCACCGTAGTAGACATAGCCAAAAGCCCAACAGGGCTCATAGCAGCGGTATCACCAACCCCAACCCCAAACCCCACGCCCCGTCAAAATCCCAAAAGCCCGACATGCTAACACAAAACCCACCTAGCCAATCCTCCGCTTCCCGCTCTTCCCAACTCTAATCCACTACATTTCCCGCCCACTACAACTCCTGCCTCTTTCAGATCTGATAAGGATAGTCCGCTACACAACCGGCATGCAACTCCCCGCCGCAACCACCACGGCAAAATTCCTGCACTCGCCACACGGCGTACAACAAGCACTCCATCTCGCCGCGGACGAAATGCGGAGTGTCACTACGGATCGCTGGGATGATCCATTCTGGGGTATGTCTGCTGCGAAGGACGGAGCAGTAGCCACGGGCGCGGCGGTCGTGAGGGAGGTCCTGCGGAGCACGGAAGCGCAGTCGTCCAAGTCTCCTGGTTTGTTTTTCTACTGGGGTGCGGAGGATCACTGGGTGGCGAATTCGACTCGCGATGTTCTGATCGCTAAACGTGGACGTGGTGCAGTGGCTACGGCGGGTGAGGAGGGGAAGCCTGTGATGGAGATTGATGGGCATGGTATTCCGCATGCGTTTCCTGTAAGTCTCGCCATTTTCTCATTCGCCGACGTGCTCGTCAGTATGACAAGATTGCGCTGTCGGTGGCTATTGAGAATGAAGATCACATGTGTTTGATGGCATGTAGCAGCAGAAGCAAGCAAGCTGATATGCCTTTCCAGCTCAAACCGACACACAGCCGCATCGTGGCGAAGAAAGTCGCAGGCTGGATTATTGAGATCCAGGCGGAGAGGTAGTAGTGCAGGCGTTCGACCGAAAGCCATAGCGGGGATCATGAATAATGATACAGACTGTATAGAGATACAACATACACTTAGCGTGCTGCATGGCGTCAGCCCTGCATACTTCACAAGCACGAGCACACAGCTCCCTTCCTTTTCCTCCAGCCAAAGGCTCTATCCCGCCCTTAGTCCAGATTAACAACTTCAGCACCATTCATAGGCGCACTCGTAACCCCCACCATCCCATTGCCCTCCATCGCGGCGCCCATCATACCGTTCGCAGGCATGCCCGCACCATCAAGTAACCCAGCCATGGTATCAACACCATTACTCAGACCATTCATCCCATTCAAGCCCGCACCCATACCCAACGTCAACTCCGGCGGCGGACTGAAAAGCGAGTAAATCCTGCCATCCAAGCCCTCGCCATCGAACAACCCGAGGTTCTGGATCGGCTGCTCCCTCATACCCAACACATTGATGACATCTTCGCTCAACCTCCCACCCACGAAAGCAGCCGTGGGGACGATCTCAGCCCCTAGGTTTTGCATGAAAGACCTTAGGAACTCTGATTTGAGGGTTTCGGGTGGTAGTTGCAGTTCCCGTGACTTGGTCGTGGCGAGGGTAGTAAAGATAGCCAGATCCTGCGCCTGATGCGTTGGTAGACGAGCATAAGTACGCTCGAAATCGAACAAGGCACGCAGACAAGGCAGCAGAGCAGGCACAGCCTTGAGCTTGCGTCTCGAGGATAAAATGTCCGGACTCAAAGGCGAGCTGTTAGCAAGGATAAGCGGGCAGTAAATCTCCCTCTTCTTCACAATCTCAATAGTCTTGCCACTACTCTCCTTTCTATTCGTCACACTCAGCACCGAGCGCGTCAGGGTCTCCACACCGGGAGCAGTAGCGATATTCGATTTCTCCCGCTCAACGACAAAGTCATGCGAGACGAGGTCGGCGAAGATGTAGCCGTAAAAGCCGTGGATACTGGCGGCGTAGAAAGGGATAGAGGCGAAGCGGGCGGCGGTGTTGATGCTGGAGAGGGTGTTGAAGTCGTGGTCGCAGGCTATGACGCAGGAGAATGGGGCGTAGTAGGTCTGGTCTTGGGGGAGTAGATTGGCGAGACTGCCGCCGGATTTAACGCTGACGCGGGGGTTGAGCTCTTGGATGCGTGGGATGGCTGCTTCGGCTCGCTGGAATAGGAATCAGTTCATGCTACTTCGTTTGTGGCAGTAGATGCGGAAGTGCTTACGGATTTACCAACGTCCCCCTCGCGCAGGAAGTACTGGGCACCCAGATCTTCTTCTGTCACGATCTCGTCGTCGATGATGGTAAGTGAGCTGATGCCGGCCAGAGTGAGGTTCTTTGCGATTTCCGTGCCGAGGGCCCGAAGTGATACGAGTAGAATGTTGGCTGAGCGGATGCGTTCTTGTGCTTGAGCACCCCATAGGCGTATTTGGCGGTCGTAGAGCGCGATTTCATCCGCGCTTAGTCTTGGTGCAGTGGTCGTGCTGGTTCCGTTTTCCGTTGGTAGTGATGCATTGCCATTGGCGACTGGCTGGCCAGCCATGTCGCCATTGACCAGCAGATCGCTGGCGGTGCCACCCATCGCGGTCACGACAGAATCTGCCATGATTATGTTGATCAGGATTGTGCGATGAAGCAAGAAAGAAAGTATCGAGCTGCCTTTGCTGTTTGATGAAAGTGTGGTTCGCAGGGGCTGCCCTTAGTGGCCGTGCTACCGTGGGTGCTTCCAGCCAAGCGTGTACAACGGATGGTGCCAATTCTCACACATGCACTGCGAAAGGGCCAGAAGTTCGACTTCTGATTTAGAAGTGAAGGTGATGGCGGTCGAGTGCTTGATATAGAGGTCGTTTTGCAGGAACAACGCTTGTGGCTGACGCTGGACGGCGCGGCCCGCAAACGTGTCTGCATGGATCGACGCCTCACATACAGCCCCTCCTTGTTGACGGAAGAGCATGTTTCGGCTGAATAGGCTCATGACATGACATACACTCGCCCATATCGAACAACGAGTACGACAATAAGCATGGAAATTACTGCAAGCTAGCACATCCTCTGCATCAGCACAGGCGTCAAAGAGGTCTTAAACAAGAAGAGGCAATGCCAAATCCGCAGCCACTCTCGTACCAGGTACGAACAGTCATATGACCTTCACATGCACTCTATCTGGCCTACTTACACACTACTCAGTCCGGCTCTTACGACAACCCGCCTTCGTCTGAAACATCCACACCACGAACTCGACGTGAAGGTTTACATCGAGCAATCCGCAACACCAGTTTCCTCGCCCGCGAGGCAGGCAACAACAGCATGTCTGACCAGGACCGCCGACCACGATCTACTCTCCTCAGCCCTATCAACCGCCGTCGATATCGATCTCCGAGCAACGCATGGGAGTCGCCGAGGGATACACCCGAGACATCCGACTCGGCCCAAGGACGACGTTCGAAACGTAGGAAGCTTGACGGGGAGGACGGTGCAGTAACGTCGACACCTGCCATCAAGTATGGTCACTTTGGGCAGGTCGAGCCGGGGACATTGAAGCTGGATCTGATCAGCTGTGACGGCGGCGAGCATGTCGACCCACGAAGTCCGGGACTATATCTGGGCGTCAAGAATGTGCTGCAGCACAATAAGAGCGTGTACTGCTCGGAACGACCAACTGCGAACATTATTCTCAAGCATGCGGATGACACCGTTTTTGATCTAGAGAAACTACATATCGTTGCACCGGAGCATGGCTTTACGGCGCCGTAAGTAACGAACCCAACCTCTTGCTACGACGGTAGAGCATGTGCTGACTGAAAATTCGCAGCGTCCGAGAAGGCCTCGTCTACGTCGCAATGACACTCAAGGATCTAGAGCCGTATCTTGAACCACCGCCACATGCTCGACGAGCAGCACCACAGCGGTATCCCTCGCCTCGAAGACAACGTCGGTACATGAATACCCTCCGTCAATCCCCGGAACGACTTACACTCTCCGACGCACTTCGTGACCCTCACATAGACGCCGCACTCGGCCGACGAGGAACAGACTACGCACGAGCCGCAGACTCAGCCCACGACCTCGCCCAAGCAGAAGAGACCTACTACGGCACCGACTTCGGCTTCGGCCGCGAAGAAGCAGAAGCCCACTGCGAGATCCCCTCTCTCGACAACACCACCGCCACCGAACCCAACTCTAACATCATCCTCGGCCACGACGACGATGACGACTCCCCATCCCCCATAACAATCCTCAGCGACGAAGACGCCGGCCCCGAAGAAATCTCCAGCCAAGAAGTCCTCGACTTCCGCCAATCCCGCCTCCGGCTAATGCGACGACGCCACGAGCTCGAACTCCTCGACCGCGAAGAAGAGCGTTGGACTGCAGGATTTCCTCCTCCACCGCCGCCACCACACCGGAATGATGCGCTCCGTGAGGAGAGCGCCGCTGCGGGTGGAAGAAGGACTAATATGCCTGCCCTCCGAGCCCGAGCCCAAGAACTATGGGAGCGACATACGACTGGCCGACGAGGAGGTGACCCGCACCCTGAATCTCCGGCCCACGATCTCGTCTCCAGCAACGCAAACGGCTACACCACCACCTCCCTCCCAGCCACCCACATGTCCACCACAGAATCCCGCACCCACCATCCCAGCAGACCCCGAACCGAAATCAAAGACCCCAACGTCACACACGCCCACTTCTCCATCAAACCGGGCAAACATAAAGTCACCCTTCACTTCGACCCGGGAGTCTCCGGGCAATTTATTTTAGTGCGAGTCTGGGCTGATGGAGGACCGGCAGGGTTTGTTGGTGGATTTGGTGGTTGTGGTGGTGGGAGGAGTAGGAATGTGGATGTGCAGAGCATCATTGCTAAGGGGTTTGGGGGGTGTAAATTTTTCCCGGCGAGGGGGGTGAGGTGAGGGTTTTGGGAATGTAATCGGGATACGGGGATACGGGAATGCGGGGATGAGGTGGAGGGGGGGATGGTGGGGAGGGATTGGCATGATGGGATGGGATGGGATGTGATGTGTAGTGTTGTTTACGCGATCATGAGGACTTCTGGTGACGATTGGGCACGGGGTGCAATGGCTTATGTACGCATCTGTCTGTGATGCGTAGTAGTTGGTAGCGGATCCGAAAGGGACTGTAAATCATGAAGACGAGTCGATAGGACGAGCACATGAAGCGTTTCAATGCGCTACGCTAAGCATATCCATATTCATAGCGCGGTACTCGGCATACCAGCCAGCCACCAGCCAGCCACCCAGCAAGCGACTCATCAAGCAAGCAAGCGAGCAAGCACGCACATCCATCACCCGGCCCTGGGCGCCACGCTAATCACAAACTCCCAGCCCACCCCACCCCATCATCACCTCATCAGTCATGCCGAATTATCAACGCATTCATTCACTCCTCCATAACCTCCCCCTTGACACCCATAACCTCCTCACCCTCACCCATAGGCGAATCCTCCTTCTTCGCGGCCTTCTTAATAGGCGTCTTACGCTTCCTTTTGGGAGAAGCCTCGTCAGCAGCAGCACCCTCATCATCATCGCCCTCCTCCTCGGACTTCTTGGTACGTTTCTTAGGCGTGGCTTTGGCTTTCGGGGTTTTGGGGGTCTTGGGGGTGGCTATGCAGAGTGTCAGCCGTACAGCAATGTTATGTCTGAGGAGAAGAGCCACTTGCCTGGCGCATCAGCACCACCACCATCACCGTTGGCTACACCGATAGCAGCCAGTTTCTTCTTGATCACGCCCCAGGTATTCGCCGCGGTCTAAAAACACAAAATCAACATCCAATCACAGACAGAAAATCCAGAAACCCGCATAGATAGAATGAAAACAAACCTTAGCAGTATTAAACCCCCCCAGCTCCACCAACTTCGCGATATCGATCTCAGGCGCACCGCCTTTGAGACACGACCAAGCGACCTTGAGGACGCGCTCCTCTTTGTCCGTGAAGGTGATGCCGCTGTTGTTGGCAGTAGCGGTCTTGGTGGCTGTGGCGTCGGAGGCGGGGGTGCGTTCTTTGGTTGGGGTGGCGGAAGCCATTTTTTTTTTTGTTGTTGTGTGTGAGCTGTGAGGGGGTGGAGGTCAGTGATTGGGTGGGGGGGTGGGGCGATTGTGTGATATGGATGGGTGCAGGTGGGGTAGGTTGGGATATGATGTGCTTACTTGGATAGGTGTGGGATGTGTTGGACTTGGAGATGGGTAAGTGTTGTGGTCGGTGGTTGATTGTGCGGGAGTCGCCAAGTTTGTGTATGTCGAAAGATGGAAAGCCAAGGGGCAGGTGGGCGGGCTTATATAGTTGGTTCGCAGGTGGAAGCTTCGGGAGTCCCTCCTTCAAATCACCAGCAAGCTCACACTGCAGCACTAGCGCCCTTTGTTGGGGTTCGAAGTTCACTTGCAGCGCCTTATCTCTGCTGTTCGCAGTAAGACTCCCAGCTAATTGGGCAGGGATCCCATTGTTGCAAGTGAATTTAATGTGCCTGCCCCAACCGCGAGTCAGGTGGACCGGTGAAGCGTAGGATGACACGTGAGCAGAGCGGGTCCATTTCCATGGTTGTTGAGCGCGGATCAGGAAGGAACGATGGACTAGCACACCTGTATCCCGTTGGGTAAAGGCGGATCGTAGCGTGATCGTGGTAGCGACCTGGCTGCCAGCACTGAGGAGTAGAAAATCGACTGCATCAATCGTTCGTGAAAGCCATACCCACCCATCTCACGTCTCTCAGTCCCGCCAATCAACGAGCACCTCATCCGTCCGAAACCTCTGCGTAACCCCACTCCCCCCCAATGGCGTCACAAACCCCTTCCTCCAAGCCAACAACCCCGCATGCGCAATCATAATCCCATTATCAATACAGAACCTCTCATCCGTCTTAAACACACTCCCGCCCCTCTCGGCAGCCATAATCCCCATCATAGCCTGCAACCGCTCATTACACCCCACCCCGCCCACGATCAAGACCTGCGAGGCCCCGACGTGCGCCATGGCGCGCTCGGTGATCTCGACCAGCATGGCGAAGACGGTCTCTTGGAGGGTGAAGCAGAGGTCTGCTGGGGTGATGGGAGCGGAAGTCAGGGGATCGAGCCACGGGGTTGCTGGTTTGGATTGGGCGGCGGATTCGAGTTTGAGGGCCATTTCTTCTACGCGGGCGAGGATGCCGGAGAAGGAGACGTCCATGCCTTTTACTGCGTATGGGAGCTCTAGGAGTACGCCCCCGGCGTTCTTGGCGAGCTGCTCGATGTTATAGCCCGGCGCCGGATCATTGGGGATCTTCAGGACGCGGGCGAACCGATCTAGGCAGTTCCCTACTGCTATATCTAATGCCTCGCCGAAGATGCGGTACCGCTGAGCACTGTAGGCGATGACTTGCGTGTTTCCTCCACTGACATACAACACGACTGGGTTCTCTGCACCTGTGATCGCTCGGCCCATTTCGATGTGGCCGACGCAGTGATTAACGCCTACGAGAGGTTTGTTCCATAATTGGCTCAGTGTTCGCGCGGCGATGGCGACGGAGGAAAGTGGAGCGCCCATCCCTGGTCCGCGGGTGAAGCAGATACAGTCGATATCCTCAATGCGGACCCGTGCCTGAGCCATGGCTTGTTTGACTAGTCGGACTACCCATCGCCTGTGGTGTGCTGCGGTGTCTTTTGGTAGAAATCCTGTTCCTGGCGGGGAGTTGAAGGTGTGTCGTAGGTTCGCTAAGATCTGAACAGGAGGCGAGCTGGACTTTTGCTTGCTGGTGGGATGTGAAGAGTGGAGTTCGTCGTCTGAATATGCGCTGTCGTGTGGTGAAGGTGGTGACGAGGGTTGATGTGGGGGGTGAAGGATGATGCCTACCCCGAGCTTGTTGGCAGAGCCTTCAAGGCCGATGGCGATAGGCATGGCTGTGGTGTTGTAGTCCAAGTGGACGTAGATGTCGTCTGGATAATTCTAACAATAGTTGTAAGTGAATGCATGCGGGATGCGGGGCGAGCGGCAGGGAAGGGTAGATTAGATCCGCTGCAGGTTGATCAGCTGGCGTAATGCTCAAGCCTCAGCCACAGTAGTAGAACAGGCACGAATGAAGACAGCAAACAGGAAAGGAAGTGAACAGCTGCAAACCATATCCGATTGCCTTGCTCGACATCCCCCCTCGATAGACTGGAAGCACATCCACTACATCATCCAATAGCCACGCCGGCTCCATCTTCCACGCCAAACACCCACCATGTCCTGGTCCGGCTTCAAGAAAGCCGCCTCGCGCGCCGGAACCCAAGTAATGATGAAAACAGGCCACGTAGAGAAGACGACAAACCGAGAATACGAAGTGGAAGAACGTCGCTACCGAACCCTCGAGTCCGCTTCACTACGGCTACAGAAAGAAGCCAAAGGCTATCTGGACAGTTTACGAGCCATGACAGCGAGTCAGATGCGCATTGCTGAGACGATTGACGCCTTTTATGGTGAGGCCGGAGCGAAGGATGGTGTGAGTCGGAGTTATAAGCAGGCGGTGGAGGATCTGGATGCCGAGACTGTGAAGGCGTTGGATGGGCCTTATAGGTGAGTGACTGTCCGAGTGGTGTGCTTGGGCAGTGTGATGTGGTGGAGCCCTGAGTTGAATGCCTCCCACGCGGCGAGTTGAAGGACATGGACAATGGAGAAGCTGCAGACGTGCTACTGGACAAGAAGAATGCTGACACTCCATATGCAGGACGACAGTACTTGAGCCTATAGGTCGATTCTGCGCATACTTCCCCGACATCAACGAGTGTAAGGATAATGCAGTCTCTCTGAAGGTCCCTTCCGGAAATTTCAATGACTAATGGCGTTTCTAGGCATAAAAAAGCGCAACCACAAACTTCTCGACTACGATGCCGTACGAGCGCGAGTCAAGAAGTTGACTGAGAAGCCGGACAAAGATCCTGGCAAACTTCCTCGAACCGAGAAGGAAGCAGAAATGGTGAGCACGCTCCATGATTATCTCCAGCAGACTTGGGGAATCTCCTCACCGAGCATATCTTTCCCTACCGGACCGGAACCCCACACGCCACTTCGAGCGCCAAAGGTTGCATTCCATGCACGGCCCGATCTGGACGTGGATCTCTCTGTGCCTTCGCCGCCGAAGAGACTGAAAGGAGACGATGCGGAGAAGATGAGACTTCTGCAGCTCGAGGACGAGGAGTTTGTGCGCCGCCACGGTGGCTTGAAACTGAGCTCGAGCAGATACGCCAGATCATCTGCGCCTTCCTCGCTACCACAAAACGTCCAAGGCGACATCCCTGGCTTGCTTCGAGGCGGACCTGTGAGGTTCCACCACACCACTCCCGGATCAGCACTCCAGCATGGATCTTTAACAGATCCGCGCAGCCCCTACACTTCATTCACACTGTCACAAACCACGCAGCCATTCACCACGCAAGACGCTACGAAAGCAGGCCATACAACTTCCACTACACCAACCACAACCCAAACCCGCACCCAAAAGGAAGGACGCAAGCCCGACCACTCCGTCAAAACACCCTTCTTCCAACCCTCGGAACTAGAGCATATCATGGCACCCATGAAGCAGCAGTACCTGCGAGACCAGGCTAACGGAGCATCACAGGCCAAAGTCGGCTACGAACAATTAAACGACCAACTCACAACCGAACTACCACAATTGATCGATCTACGGTATCTACCCCCCTACTGACCCCCTCCATCAAGACGAGAAACATGACACTGACATTGATTGATTGATTGATTGATCAGGGTACCCTACCTCGACCCCTCCTTCGAAGCCCTCGTCAAGATCCAATTACGATTTTGCGCTGAGGCATATAGTCGGATGGCACAGGTGCAACAGTATGTTCCCCCCATCCTATCCCTCCTCCCTTCCCACTCATGCAGATGATGTGCGGCATGGTGTGGCTACATTTGCTCATATGCGACGACAGATACCTCGACGCATCGACACGGGACTCGTACGCTAGCGGCGATTTGGATGCACGGGTTGAGGATGTTTTGGGGCAGATTCGGGAGTTGAGTATTGCTGGAACGGTGTAAGGTGCGTTAGAAAGCACCGCGGCGGCCCATAGATAAAATAGTAATGTGATGAGTGAGACACTTGAGCGTGAAAGCCAGGGGTATAACAGCCGCGGGTACGTGGTCAGGGCTGCTGAGGCTGTAGCTTGGCATGAATTTCTATGCATACACATACTACAATCTCACCATGACTATACAGTAAAAGTACAGATCCATTACCTGTGCCTTCTAGCTCAATCGAGTAAGATCTCCTCCACTATTAGAAGTTATGCTACTCAATCTGCACAAACCCAGCGTTTCGTCATCGGGCATCCGGGGTCCAAATCAATTCCCGAGTCGTACAGACTACGAATGTCACTAGTACTAGTAGTACTACACGTACTCAACTACCCACCTCCAAATACACCAACCAGAGAGCTTCGAGTACTACTCAAAACCAAACGCTCAAAGCTCGTACTACTGCGCTCCTGACGTAGTGGCCGAGGGTGGGGGCGCAGAATAGATGAACTCTAGCTTCGCAATGAATGCCGGATTTACATGTCGTGCATGACATAACACTCGAGCTTGGGATCTTCACCACGGATACTCGGACGAGTTGTGATACTAAAGCTCCGGGCTAGAATGTGGGCTGCAAGATTCAATGATGATATAGCTTGGGGACGTTACAGGTAGATCTTGAAGCTGTTTCTTTCATCCTCACTCGCATTTCTCATTCGACAACTGCTGGCGCATCGCGGTTCAAAGCTTTACCAACCATGGACTCTCCATCAGTGCAGAAGACGCCATACCTGACGATCTACCTCCTACCAGCCATCATCCTAGCCCTCCTCGCAGTAAGTCCAATCCCAAAGATCTCGAGCCAGGCATTCCCAGAACTAAAGAATCCTCCCCATCATAGTACAAAGCCTACACCATCGCCACCAACCCCCTCCGCCACATCCCCGGCCCCTGGATCTCCCTATGCACCAATCTCCGCCTCAAATACGCCATCCTCACGGGTGAACGAGTCCGCTACATCCACTCCCTCCACTCACGCTACGGTCCCATCGTCCGCATCAGCCCCTCGGAGCTCGACCTCTGCGATGCCGCGGCCGCCAAGACGGTCTATAAAATGGGTTCCCGCTTCATGAAGACCCGATTTTATTCTGTGTTCACGGGGAGTAAGGTTGTGAATGTCTTTTCGTCTCAGGATGCTCAGTGGCATGGTCAGCATCGGAGACTTACTAGTGCGAATTTTTCTGAGCAGAGTGTGAAGAAGATGGAGCCTTTTATTGCTCAGAATGTGCAGTTGGCTGTGCGGAGGATGAGGGAGGAGGTGCAGAGGTTGGGGTATGTGGATGTGTTCAAGTGGTTTATGTTTATGGTTTGTTAATGCTTCTGTTTGCGCCTCTCGTGAGCAAAGCTAATTTTGTTGTAGGCGACGGATGTGAGATTTCTGGTGTGGGAGTGCTCTGCAACACAGAAGCTTACGCGATTTCTAGGTCATCGGTGAAGCATCCTTCGGAGAGTCTTTCCGCATGTTAGAGACGGGCAAGGTATCATTATCGAGCCTCCTCGCTAACACAGCAGTCCCGCTGATATTTGCTCAACCTGCAGGAAAACCAGTACATCTCCGACCTCGAGACTCTAGCATCCAAGGGCATCTACCGCGTCGAACTCGAAGGCCTCGTGAACATCGTCGCCAAGCTACCTTTCGGTCCAGTGAAAGAAATCCTCCGCATTGCCGCTCGAATGAATGCTTACGCCGAAGATTCTGTCCAGCGTTACTGGCGACTTTACAGTGCAGATCCGGAGAATGTCAAGCCCACTTTGCTAACGAAAGAATACGCGGCGGTCGAGGACGGGACCCTAGAGCCCCTCCAGCTTCGCCGCGATGCCTCGGGATATATCATTGCGGGTACGGATACCACGGCCGTCACGGGGACATATGCTGTGTGGGAGCTTTCTAAGTTGCCGGAGGTACAGGAGGCATTGTGTAGAGAGGTAGCCGATCTGCCCGAGGGATTCGATGACGAAATTCTCAGGACGCTACCTCTATTAGATCGTGTGCTCCAGGAGACTCTACGCCTCCACCCGGCAGTCGAGCAAGGCTTGCCCCGAGCTGTTCCGGACGGTGGTGCGGAGTTCGGCGGCTATCATGTTCCTGCTGGTCAGGTGGTGGGCATACAGGCTTACTCCATGCATCGCGATTCAACAGTCTGGCGCGATCCTGAGACGTTTGATCCTTCGAGATGGGAGGAGTCGACGAAGGCTATGCAGGACAATTTCTATCCTTTTGGTGGTGGAAGTCGAGGTTAGTGACGCTCTGTCCCCACGTCAAATCGATACTGATGCGGCTATGCTACAGTCTGCCTCGGGATGCACTTTGCCAAGGTCGAGCTGCGGCATGCGCTGGCGAACTTTTACCGCACGTTTGACGTGGGCATGAAACCGGCATTCGTACAAGGCTTCACTGAGAAGGATATGGAAGCTGTTTCGTATTTCTTGTCGCCGCCGAGAGGGAAGAGGTGTTATGTGATGCCAAGAAAAAGTCTGTCCTAGCAAGCAGATGTTCTGCTGAGTCCCTAAGTGAGTACGGCTACGTGGATCTGGCCGGCATGGGATTCTTGCAAAGGACAGTATTCGACTCAAGCCTTTTGCAGCTTCACTTGTGCCTGTACTGCTGCGGTAACAATGGTATCTATCATTAAGATTGATTCTCCTGGAAACGACTTGCTCCGTCCCTGCAGCTAGCAACTTCACTGATCTACGAAGGGGTGCTGGTCCAGGGATTCCATAAGCCAGTGGTCTTATAGGTCCCTCACAATACTGCACTCGTGGTATCATCGAGCCGTCAAAGGCCAGAAGCACCTCACTTTCACCGGCTGCTGTTCATCGACACCGCTGCCAGCTCGAGGACCGGCCAACCATGATCGGGCTGTACCACTCCCCATCACCTGAGACACTACTAGCACGTGGATGGGGTCGTTCCTGCCCAGAACCAGCTGGTTGAGTTGTCCTTGTGACCACCCCTCATTTCACAGTCTCCACAGTAGCTGATAGCTCATGCATTGACCGCGAGTCAGCGAAGGGTATCTATTTCTTCCGGTATCATGACTTCCTCCTTCACGCCCTGCCCTTTTCCACCCGCAACTTCAACACCGATTACCACCAACCTTCTTCTCACCACACTCTCAACTCAGACCTCCGTCATACCTCTCACTCATCCAGCGTCCCCAAGCTTCATCATGCCGAGCAAGGGTAAGTTACCGCACCGCCACGTTTGACCAGAATCTGCAATACCAGACTTCTCACTGACCCTCACACTGGTTACGATGGTGCTCACAACAGCCTTGCTGCTCGTGGGCATGGTCAGCTCCTCTCCCATCGGTGACCCCGACCTCGTCCCTCGTGCTTACCCGCAGAACGGTGGAGGACCCGGCAACTATTGGCACAAAGATTTCTTCACTCTTACCTGGAAGACCCACACCCGTCAAATCCTCACCAACGTCACTGAACACATGCCCGGCTGGAACCCGTCATGGGCCAGCCACTTCGCCGTAGACTCCCCTCCTACCAACCAGGTTTCGTTCGGCACCGGCATCGTAAGGTCTTGCGAAGAACGAAGCTTGTTGCAGCACACTGATTGTATCCATAGTTCGGCCACGTCCAGAATAACTGCCCCACCACTGTCTATATTCACACTTCGATCGGTGCGAACAATGGTGGCCCCGGTGGCGACGATCCTGCTGATCCTGTTGCTACCTATCCCATCGCTCCTGGTACAACCTACAGCACCAGCATTCCGGCAGTCATTAATGGTGCTGGTGGCGTCTCCATCAAGATCGGGCCAGACTCCACTATGAACCCCGGCAACATCTACCAAATCGAATACACGCAATTTGCCAATAGCGATGGTAATATGGCGACTGTAAGCTCTTCCCCTTCCCATTTGGTCGGTTCACCGCTCCTGCTAACCCGCAAAGTGGTATGTTCTGAGCAGCGTCAACGGCGATCCGTTTGTCGGGAGCGCTCGCTACATGCAAGTCACCAGCAACAGCGGCGCTTGTAGCAACATCTACAACGCCCCAGGCTCTGCTGTCGGCGATTGGCCCAACGTCCAGGGCGAGTGCGAAGCTGCTGGTGATCTCTACTTCTACCTCTGCTGAGGTCGATGCCATCGTAACGTAAGTAACATGACACATCCCCAAGCATTACACAAGGCATGACATGGCATGGCATGGCATGGTGGCTGGCGAATGGCGCACGACGTGAGGCGTCGGATGGATTCATGCAGTGAGCGGGCTTTCGGGGTTTGAGATCACTGTGATCATGAAGCTAGTTAGTCCAGCCAATTGACCTTGCTTATCAAGCGCACAACAAGAATGCCAGTCCATGGCAACTTCTCATCGTCGCGTCAACTTCAGGTCTGTCGTGAATGGGCGGAGATACGATATTGTCTGCCAAGTAGTTGTCCCGGCCCCGATGGCACGATATCACGGTAAACCCGTGACGAAATGGCAACGGCATGTACGAGCAGACGTATATAAGCAGCGAGTCTTCGCACACGCTCCATCATCAGGGACATCATACATGCAGAATCTCACCAGCGAACATACCAACAAACATCTTCACTTACACGTCCTCCCACCATGGCATCAACTCCGATCACAATCCTCATAGCCACCCTGGGCCAATACGTCTCTCCCAGCCAAGAAATGCTCGACCGCTACGGCGGCAACGAAAACATCCAGAACATGATCGCACGCAGCGTCCAGCAAGCCAACTCCTCCGGCTGCAAAATCACAACCATTGCGCTGGATCCGAGCGATCATTCGGACAGCATCGAGCGCTTGACCGAGATGCTGAAAGGAACATCTTTTCAAGGGATCATGGTTATCTATGGTCTTCGAGCTGATCAGGAGTATACGCCACTGTTCGAGAAGGTCATCAATACGGTTAAAGATCTCTGGCCGACGACGAGGCTGCTGTTCAATAATGGGCCAGATGACTTGATGAAGACGTTTGAGCGAGGCCTCTCTGTTCGAATGTCATAGGAGCAGAAGCAGAAGCGAATAGAGCAGGACTGCTGTATGCGGGCGCTCCTTGGTGCCATAGTCGTGTTGAAGGGAGTGGGATAGTGCTGTAGGATGAGCATCGTGAGCGTAGGTGTCGTGAATGATGGTAGAGCCCAGAGCACGACACAGTTTGAAATTCTGTGTAGTTGCTAAAACAGCGGCATATCCAGATCAATACACAAGTGATGCTGCGAATTGTCAGCAAGATTGTCATTTGTCTAGTTGTGTTGATGTGTACTGGAATGATGATGAAGGAAGAGCCGCGTAAGTTGAGCTTTGACCCCCGAGCTTCAGCCAGCCAATGAAGACTATTGAATTTCGGCACGACGTGCCACCGCGAAAGTCCATCACCACAACACGACTCCGATTCCTCACTGCGTTGCCATCGAAATCATCTCGACCATCATCAAAATTCGACAGCATCTTCCTTAGCCACCAAGGAATCGATACATACCACAATCAGCAGTTTTGAGCGTGCAAATTGATGAGTTTGGCGCGCGCAAAGGCTGAGGAGGCCAGGTGTCTGTCGCAAGGCCGGGGCCGGATAATCCAAACGGCCGAGGGCAGCAAAGAATCATCAACATGTCCAACAGAAATGTAGCTCGGACGGTTCGACAGCGAAAGCTGAACCCCAAGCAAGGACTGCACATCATACGAGAGAGCGAGATCGAAGAGCAACAAGATGAAGAAGGTCAACGACAGGTGCATCAGGTGGAGACCGGTGTGGAAAAGGCCGAGGAAGTGGTGAGTTGCCACTAAGACTTACTGATCGTACGAGACAATACTGACCTGCTCAGGAATACCATCTCCAAGCCGTGATCAACGCCTCCAATGCTGCTGCGCTGGGCGTAAAGACACAGCAGTCCTACATTCCTACTCCAGATGCCATACCAGCCAAGGACGTCAATTATGATGAGCTGTACCCGCCGGTCTTCAAGGAACCGTCGTCTTACATACGCTTCAGCTCGACGGTGGAAGACTGCACTGGTCCGCCGTATTGTATGAACGATGATGACCTTGAGTTCCTTGGCAAGCTGAACGAGGGTAAGGATGTCGACGGTCGAGATCGCAAGGACAAACTCGGCCAGTGTTCCGAGATCGTGTTCGAGGAAGTGATGAGCGTATTCGAGGAGAGCAGCGGCAAATTACAACCGTATGCTAACGTCGACAATGCTCCGATACCTTCGCTTGAGGAGATCGAGCGGTCGCAAGAGGATGAAGTCTCGGATGATGTGTCGAAGTGGATGAAGCCCATATATCGGCATTGGGTACAGAAGAAGACCAACCGTACGCTCATGCCGACAATCAAGGTACGAGTTCTCGACACGACTTCGGAAGCTGACGACGCGGACCCGTATGTGTGCTTTCGACGTCGCGAAGTACGACAAACCCGCAAGACCCGAGGCAGAGATGCCCAGGTCGTTGAGAAGCTCAAGAAGCTCCGTCTTGAGGTTGAGCAAGGTCGGCAAATGCTTCGCCAGATCGTGGAGCGCGAGCATCTGAAGGCAGACAGTCTCTCGCTTGATCGAAGAGTGTTCAATGACCGCAAGGAGCTCAAGCAAGTCAAGGCAGCCAAGAGCATCATCGGCGACAAAGGCGATGATGAGGAGTTGCTCGTTAACCAGAAACCAACCAAGCAGCCAACCAAGGTCCCGAGAGAGCAGCGTCCGAGTACCATCAGGATAAAGTCCAATGGTGATAGCAGGTCTGCTGCGCCAGACGTTGATCTGCCGTTACTTGAAGAGTGGCAAGAAGAGAGCCAGCGCTTCGTCCTCAACACTATCGATGCACGTAAAGAGCAGCACAAGAAGTGGAATCAGCATTGGATCGATGAGACCAAGTATCCTCTTACACCGCCTGCGGAAGAGGACAACCCCATGGATAAGTGGGCACAATTTCCAGCCGAAGGCATTCATGCCTACCCGTCGCCACCACCAAGCTTGCCATCGCATGGCAGTCAGGATACAGGCGATGTAGAAATGAAGGATGCTGTCGTTAAGGTCGAGGATGCCGACCAGACCATGGCCGGTGCTGAGCCGGAGAGTCCTCCGTTCATCTTTCATATTCCAGGATCGTTCCCGTTGTCTGATGTGGAATCAGAGGACGAAGAGTCAGAGAGAGCAGCGCATCCAGCTTGTCGTCTCCGTGTAGGACGAGGTGGCCGCTGCCATCTTGAGGCTCGCAAGCGTAAACCGTATGGCCAGCTGAGCAGGGGTGTGGTGTCCGACTCGGAGAGTGATGATGACGATGGGCCAGATTACTTTCCCTTGTCCGAGCGCATCACATTCGATTATCGCTCGGCCCTCAATAATCGCCCGACTCGTCCAGAGCTGCCGCACCAGCAGTCTTCAGGAAGTCATCAGCGCTGGGCCAGCGGCGACCAGTCTGCTTTGATTGGAGGACAGCCAGGATCGAGTGGATCACAGCAGACGCCTGTTGCAGGCTCTTGAGTTATTGACTCGTTTGGCGACCGTGTTAGAGTATCGTCGGCAGATTGTTGACGTGTACGTTAGACTAGGAGCAATAGATACCCCAAAAACTGTCGATCAGCGCTTGTGCTTCTTTGTCGTTGATAAGCTATCGTCCGTCGCCTTGCGCTTGTCGTTCGCTGTGTTGCTCGACATGGTCCGCAGTGCATCAAGGGCTTCTTGCAATACGTTCACTTCTCCTTTGATGACCTGCGCTGCCATGCTTTTGCGCCGCGCGCTTTGCCCGTCCAGCTCCATGGCACTAGCATCGTCCGAAGAGTCTTGGTGCTGCGTCTGTCGAGTCTGCACCACAGCGATGAGAACAGCGATCGCGGCTGCAGAGAGTGTAGGCTTCGGTAACTTGCTTCTCTTCTTGAATTGTTCGAACTCGCCTTGCGGTAGTGTAAGAGTATTGACGAGAACACACAGCTCGTCTGAGAACTGCGGAACTTCCTCTTGACCGCTTCGGGCAACATCGTATGCGTCGTCGAGGGCGTCTTCGGTTTCCAGATACTGCAATCTTCCCTCGACCTGCGCCTCTTTCGTCTTGGCTTGGATTCTCGCCGCACTCTTGATATCGTGAAGTGGTATCTCAACGACATCGTATTGCGCATAATTAGGTGTCGTGTAGCCATATCTGCGCAGCACATCTGCCGTTGGAAGAGGGCCGTAATCGTTGAAGATCTCTTCTCCGGACTTGATGGCTCTGATAGACTTCATGATCACCTTGTCCTCCTCGTAGAATAGCTTGGCGTTGTTTCGATCGGCGTCTGCATTCAGCATATCTGCCAGTGGTACCATGCCTTTGTGTAGGTTCTCCTCTTCGTCTTCCTCCCACTCCTCGTTGCCTTGTGCTTGTTCATCGTTTGAAGGCTTCTCGAGATCGAAGGCGTAGGCCATGATTGTGCTGCCCATCCTGTGGCATAGTTCGAGGACATCTTCGTCAGAGACGCTAGCAAGTCTGAAGTCGTCTGCGTGTGATCTGACTAGTGGCAATATCTGGTCCTTGAAAGAAGCATCTGCACTCTCTTTGCCGATCTTGGTCACGACCGCGGAGCCTTGCAGCCATTTCAGCTCTTCCTCTGACCAGAACATTAGAGTATCGAACGTCGTTGGCAAGACATCGAAGTAAGGTTTCCACTTCGACTCAGGACCCTGCTGATGTTCAAAGACCATTGCAGCAATGAGGCCTATCCATGGGTCGTCGAGTTTTGCTTTTATGGCAGCTGAAAGGTTCGATGTCTGGATAGTCAAGATTGATGAGCGAGGTATACTGAAAAGCTCCTCGTCGTCGGCGATGTCCTCCTTTGACAAAACACCCCGTCCGGCTCCATGCTGCCGTAGATCTGCGAGCTCGATCTTGTCCGAGATGGTGGTGTTGTTACTGTGCAGCCAAGATATGAACGACGTCGAGGCTTCGTCAAAGTCCTCCATGGCGCCTCTCAAGCACTTGTAGGTAAATAAAAGACTATACAACGAGCGGCGGTGGTGCAGCAAGAAAGTGCACAGTGTGCGGTACTAACACATCTAAGCCAAGCTAATACATTAGCTTTACGGATATACGTCCCGCCGATCGCCGAGAGGTGAAGTCTACCTGACGTCCTGCTCTTTGCATGTCTGTCAAAGTCCATGTCGATACGAATATGCGCTGCTGGGCGCTGGAGATACTCTAGTCTATCAAAAGCGAGCTCCTTTCAACCTTCCGTTTTACTCCAGTACCGACATCAGAGCACTCAAACTCCTCACAAAGTCATCTTTTCTGGCATTCAGCCTACTGGCGTACCACATCTGGGCAATTATCTGGGAGCACTACGACAATGGGTCAAGCTGCAGAACGACGCTGCTCCAGATACGAGACTACTCTTCTCGCTCGTTGATCTACACGCGATCACCGTCCGCCAGGATCCGAAGCAACTGCTGCAATGGAAGAACGAAAGTCTGGCCATGCTCCTGGCCATTGGTCTCGACCCGAAACGCTGCACCATCTTCCATCAAAGTGACGTCTCAGCGCACTCCGAACTCATGTGGATCCTGTCTGGCCAGGCCAGTACGGGTTATCTTGGTCGCATGACCCAGTGGAAGGAAAAGACAGCCAACGAGAAGGAGAATAGTGAGAAGCTGAAGCTGAACCTGTTCTCTTATCCCGTGTTACAGGCTGCTGATGTACTCTTGCATCGAACAACTCATGTTCCGGTTGGCCACGATCAGGCTCAGCATCTGGAATTTGCTAGGGAGGTGGCAAATGGTTTCAACCATGTCTATGGTCAGGATATCCTCATACCTCCCCAGACCTTGGTTAGTCCTGCGAAAAGAGTCATGAGCCTTACGCATCCGGTCTCGAAGATGTCTAAGAGCCATCCCAATCCTAAATCAAGAATTCTGTTGACAGACTCGGACGAACTCATCCAAAGCAAGATCAAGAGTGCTGTGACAGACTCGATCGAGGGTGTCACATACGAGCAAGATCGCAGGCCTGGGGTAAGCAACTTAATCGACATACTGTATCATACCTTAGACGAAAGTTCTTGTGGTAGCCAGCAGGATCTGGCAGCAGACCTGGCCAATATCAGTATGCGTGTGCTCAAAGAACAGGTGTCGAGCGCAGTCACGAAGTTAGTAGCGCCAATCCGTGAGAGGCATGAATCAATAGTGGGCAATGAGTCGCTTTTGGACGATGTCGCCACGCTTGGCGCTGCAAAGGCTACCGAGAGCGCTGCGCCAACTTTACTTCAAGTGAAGCGTGCGGTCGGACTATGCCGCTGATGATCTTATTAAGTATCGTGGAAAGAGACAAAACAGCTGATTGATCTCTACGGCTCGTTCGATGACGGCTTTTGCGCCCACACAAACTCGCTATATACTCATGAGCCTGGAGTCATTACACCGCTCAAGCAGAGTACTTACATGGGGATATAAGCATGAGCTTTCCTGCTGCGGATATCTGCTTCTACTTCGCGCAGATGGTGCTGGACATCATTCTCGCGCCACCCGAGAACCTGGACGAACAACCTCGTGGTGGCAGCATCTAGAGCATTGCAGAGGTTCTGCAATCATGTTAGCTGGTGATCAATGAACCCGCAGAGACAGATCATCTCACCCCTTCCATCATTTCGCCAAGCTGCTTTTGTCTATCGCCGATGGCCCATGGACCGATTGGCCATTTCGTGGACTCGTGGTGCACGTTAACAAATCCGCGGTCACGCAAGGCATTAGGCACATCTAGCACGCCTTTGATATTCCTACCGATCTTGTTCATACCATTCGTCCAGGTCTGGGTCCACTTTTCAAAGGCCGGACATTCTTTCATGCTATCATCGTCCACCCGAGCAGGGAAGTAGAACTCGTGGAATTCGACCCAGCCTGCTGGTTTGAGGTTCTCAAAACAACGTTCGAGGAGCTGCGGCCACGACTTGATGCCTGTACCTACTGCACGGCTGTGGATGAAGTCGAAGCGCTGAGGATACTTCCACTCTGCCATGAAGTCACCCGTGCGGAAGTCGGCGTTAGCGGGAATCTCGCTTGGCCAAACATTCGAGAGATCCATGCCGGTGACTTGGCAGTCTGGGTATTGGTGGGCAAAGTCCAACACCCTGTCGAAGATAAGCATGTGGAACGGAGGTGGGATCAAGCGACACTTCGACTGCGCAACTCACCACATTCCAGGCCCACAGCCAATGTCGAGGGCATGCTTCGGAGCAGTGATCCGGGCGAGGTGGGAATGGGCCTTCAAGCACAACTGCCAAAGACGATGCTGGTATTCTTCAAGGGCATAAGTCGACACGAGAATAGCAAATTCGACTAGAGACCGTGACTTGCCTAATCGCTTCACTTCTGTGGAGTCATTCGGTAGTGGGTAAGTGCTGTCTTCGAACTTGTGGTAGCTTCGCTGCTGAAGCTCTGTGACCACCGCGGTCTCGCTCCCTGCAATCGCAGTCCTTGCTTGTGCCTTTGCTGTCCATCATACCTTAGTGAAAACGTATGAAGGAGAGCACCTGGACATCTTTTTCATACCTCATCGATCTCAATCGGGTCAAACTGAAAATTGGGCATATTGCCACCTGTTGTGGTTCTTAGTATTGCAGAGTTGCAGGCACAGTGCCATATTCACCTTCAGCCATATTTCTCTGGTCTTTACTTCTTGAAACACAAGGAATACGTGTCCTTACTTTGCCAGATGGCGTACCTTTCAACCGCTCGCAGCATGACGCCAACAACGCATACCTTTATATTGACGAGAAGCGAGCGGCAAGCCGACCAGGGTAGCTTTTAGTGGTTCAGAAACTGCACCTTGCCGTCAGAGATCTCGCTTGCCATGATCTATACACGGATAAGCTGTACTACATATGAATACTGAAAGTTTAGTATGACAACCCCTGGTCGACACTGTCTGTGCGTAGTAACGAGTAGAAGCCACGCTCCTAAGCAGACCCTGCTCCCTGTGGGGATTGTCGAGGTTCATCGGATCCACCTCGCATCAAAAGAATGATTCTCGTCTTCAGTGTCGTCGGAGCCAGATTCATCCTCATCCCTAGAACCCTCGCTCATCCCATCATCCAGGTCGCCGGTATCCGCCCGCAACTCCTGCTCGGTGCAATCGGGCGCATCCAAATATTCGCCGGAGCTCACCCGAAGGTTGATACAACAGCTCGAGCACCATGACGAAAATGGGAGACCTCAATGAACCGAAATCAACAATCTGGGAGCAATGAGCTGCTGACGAGGTCTGACGAAAGCCGACGTAGCACGAACAGACTCATTCTTGTCATCATGCCTTCTTCGCCTGGCGATTCCCGATCGCCATCTTATCACCAAGGTAACGATCAGCAACCACTGGACGGCCCACGCTTACATGTTTACCACGTCCTCAAAAGCATCGGCTTGGTCACAGCCTACAACTCCTCCATCGATGTCAAACTCATCCTCGCTCAACGACTCGTCCGTGTCTTCGCTTATGGACTGGTCACCCTCATCCTCGCAGCATATCTAGCAGCACTCAAAATTTCCGAGACTCAAATCGGAATCTTCTTCGGCTTGACACTCGTCGGCGATCTCGTGATGGTCATGGCCTTGACACAGATCGCCGATGCTATCGGCCGCAAAGCCATACTTATACTTGGGGCAGTCCTGATGACGATGAGTGGCGTGGTCTTCGCTACATCAGGTAACTACTGGGTGCTCCTAGTAGCAGCAGTCTTCGGGGTTATTAGCCCGAGGTAAGTCTCCAAAACATCTGGCCAATGTGCCTGCTCACTCCTACATTTGCAGCGCCACTGAAGTTGGGCTGTTCAAGAGCATCGAGGAGTCGGCACTTTTCACCATTGTAACACATGACCTGGTCGACATTCTATCATGGTACAGCACTGCGGAGTTCGCATCCGTTACGGTCGGATTGATCATCAGTGGTGGAATCATGGACGATCTTCAACAGACCCTGGCCTGGGACTTCGTGCCGGCTTGTCGCGCTGTATTCCTTGTGTATGCTGGCGTTGGCGTGGTCAAAATTGTCCTGTCATCGTGTATGAGCTGGAAGATCGAAGCATGGCATGACACCAAGCACCAAGATGGCACTCATCGGGACTCTGAGCAGGAGGAAGTCTACGAGACTGCTGCTACCATTCCAGAGCAAGCACCACTTCTACCATCAGAGCCAATACCGGTGACGCCCAAGACATCCGTTCCAGCAATGAGAGCAGGGACATCAGTGTTCAGCCTGGACCAAGAAGAAAGACTTGTGCTTCTGAAACTCTGTGCTTTGCTCGCCGTAGACTCATGCGCTGTCGGACTATCATCTGTGTATGTCTATACGATCAAATGCAAGCTGGAACTAGCTGACCTCGCAAAGCCCATGGCAAACATATATGGTGCGTACACGATTCGACGTCCCCGACGCCAAGCTCGGTGCCATCTTCATGCTGGGCAACGGGTTAGGAGCTGTCGGAACACTCTTCTCGAGCTCACCCGCTCGAAGGCTAGGCAATCTCATTGTAAGCCAACATCTCCCCTATAGATCCGCCTCAGCTCTAATGAAAAGCAGACATTAGCAGTAACATTGCTGCCATCAGCAATCATCCTCCTCTTCTTCGGTCTCGCATTCAACCTGCCACTAATGCTACTACTGATAGCAAGCGAGTCATTCCTCTCCCCAATCTACCTAGCACCACGCAACACTTTCATAAGCCGCATACTCACCAGGAGCAAGCGCACAGCGTCATTAGGCATCATTACCATGGTCAAGCTCTTGACCAATGCCACCGGCTCGTTCTTCACGGGCTTCTGGGCCGACAGAGATATGTTCTGGCTTGCTTTCGTTGTCGCGGGCTCGTTGAAGATCTTGTATGTGTTTGGGATCTTGTATGCTTTCTTGGCTGTTGATCGTCGTCTTGCGCACGAGCAGGAGGAGAGGGAGGATACTGGCAGTGACTGAGCTTTTCGACGTAGAGATACAACTATCCCCGCGTCCTTGTTCATTAATTCTTGGTAAGATCATACACTTGCGTAGGACCACGTTGTCCATGGTCTTGTAATGCACATAGCGCGAAGCATGGAGAAAGACGGCTCGCTATAGATCGCTCATGCTACTCCAAAAAAGTAAACAGATTAGTATGAACAACATTCAGCGCCCTCTGCGCCTCTCGCTCCTCAATGACACACGAGATATTAATCTCACTAGCACCCTGGCTGATCATCTCGATATTCACCCCATGCTCCCCAAGGGTCGAGAAGAACCTTCCGCTGATCCCGACCATACTCCTCAGCTGCCTGCCGACTAGGGAGATGATGGCCATATTGGGGACGAGATCCACGTCTCCCCAGCGGCTAAGATCGTCGACTGCGCCGCGAAGACTGTTGTCTTCGATCTTGAGCTCTTCTTCGCCGTTGCCGGATAGGAGGGCGGATTCGCTGTGCAGGGCCATGCTCACGTGGACCTCGCTACTGCTGATGAGGTCGACGCTGAGACCGTGTTTGTCCAGGATGGAGAAGATGGACATCAAGAAGCCATGGGCGCGCGTCCTGCGCTTGGAGTGCACATTCAGTACCGTAATAGATGGCTTGATCGTAACAGCTGTCGGGCGTTTCGGCCTGTTTGCTGCCGCTCCATTGCCATTGGTAAGGAGGTTTGACGCTGAGCGGTTCCTGAACAGCCCACTCCGTCGCTTCTCCAAATCATCTTGAGGATCCGGAACGATGACCGTCCCCTTATTCCTTGGATTCATGACGTTCTTGATGCGGATTGGTATACTAGCCTTGATCACCTGGTCCATGGTAAAAGGATGTATAACCTCGGAACCATAGAACGTCAGCTCTGCGGCTTCGGCGGGTGTCACAGACTCCAGCAGACTGGCTGTGGGCACTTTTCTCGGATCGGCGGTGAAGATACCATCCACTTCCTTCCAGATCTGGAGTTCGCGTGCTTGAAGTCCTACCGCTACTAGAGCAGCACAGAGGTCCGTATAGCCTCTTCCAACCTGCTCCAGAAGTCCTCCGGGTACCTTGCCAAAGAAACCTGTGATGACTGGTACCACATCGTCGCCCAATGCCACCACTTTCTCTCCCAACACCTTCGCCAGGTTGCGGTAGAAGTCGTCTCCTAGACCCTTGCCACTGACTGGGAAATCAATAACCTCGCTGGCGTCCACATACACAGCCTTTGCACCTCTTTCCTGCAAAACAGCAGTCATATACAGACAACTCAGTTTCTCGCCCACAGACATGACCATGTCCAGAGTCTGACTTGTCACGGCCTTCAAGAATTGCGCCGATTCCAAAATCCTCAGAAGATTATGACATTCCGCATTCACATCCTCAGTATATCTCTCCAAGATCTCTCCATTCTGCACAGCGTCCTGCCCGGCTTTCATGTGATCAAGCCGCAACGCCTCCACAATTTCAACATACTTCCTCGTCGCCGTCTCCGAAGCCGTCTCGACATCCCTCGCAGCACGCAGAAGTCGGTTCGTGGTCCCTTCAGCTTTCGTCCCGGTACTCCTCGCCGAGCACACAACCGCAATGCGCTGGTTCTTCGATGCCGATAGACCTGCCCTGTTGTATTCAGTCACTATCCCGTCCCTCTCCAAGCCAAATACTACGAAGCCCTGTCCACACTTACAGCACAATATCCTCAGCAATCTTCACCCCGAATTTACCCACACTCGTCCCGCCAAACTTCTGCACCACCCAGTTCGCACCGCCGGGAAGGTCGCGTTCCTGCGTATGCGGTATTCTATCCTCGATCGTGCCATTTGTGACGGGCCCATTGCCATTGCGTTCGGGGACGCTTTGCCGTGAACGGCGTATGATGGGAAAATCCATGCTGGATGATGTACTTGGGCTGTGAAACGCTATCACTTTTGGGTAAGAGGAAAGGAAAGGAGACACCTCTATGACAAGGGTATGATATGTTTGAAAAGATCGAGGTCACGAGGAAACAATAATACTGCACGTGAATGACTGTACCGAGGCGGGCAGATTCTTGCGTGCTTTCGAGCCCTCGGAGTCACTTTCAGAAGAATTCAGTGGGGCTTCGTCTCGTTCCCACGATCTGGATCCCTGGCTCCGTCACGGTCCGTTCAGCCGCTGCAGGAACACCATATCCCCGGTACTTGCATAAGTAGCAAAGTGCCGGCGATCACATACAGCACACTACGATCTCGCACGGAAGCAGACACGTATTAGCGAAAGTACAGAGTGAGAAAAAGAGTTGTGTGGGAATGCTAGCGTCGATGTGGGAGGCTACGTATCACGAGTAGAGGTCCTCATCGACATCATAATCCCCAGTCTCATCATCGTCCACCTGCTCAGGCATATCGTCCCCACCAACACTAGGATCCTCCTGCGCCGGCTCGGGGTTTTCCACGGCACTGCTTCCCTCCCCAGCAGTAACCTCAGCATTAAACCCAGATACTGCTCGCAAAGTCCGAGCCTGAACCTGAACCTGAACCTGCGCCTGAGCTGGAGCACCAGCATCTTCACCCGCCTCCTCCGACAGCTCAACCCTCGGACCAAAGCCATAAAGCGTCTCCTCATCCCAAATCTTCCAGCGTTCATCATGTCGGACGCGTTTCCTCTCCCGCTCTCTCCCCTTCTTACTACCGCTGATACGCTCTAACTCAACCTCTCTCCGCTCAGCCAGAATTGCATTAGCTCGCATGAGCTCAGAGCCAGCTTCCTCCACAGAAGTGTAAAACCCTCGTCTCATGAGCGGCGGATCTGGTGGGTCGGTGGCTGGGTCTACGATCTCTGGATGTAGATCTCGCATTCGTCCACGCGATTGAGACGAGAGATTCTGTGCCGGCGCCACCCGATTCGCGTCCACTCTACTGCGAAGGCGCTCGCTACGCCGGTGCTCGCTTGGCAGATCCTGATCTACTGTCCGAGTCTGCGTCTGAGACTGAGCCTTCAGGTGATGGCGATACTCAGCTATTGCGACGACAATATTCGAAGAAGCATCCGAATGCCCCTCAACCTCGTCAGACTCCGTCGACTTAGTCCATTTGCTGCGACGACGCATGGCTGTTGCAGATTCCGAGTGTTCTCCTAGGGGATAGGAGTTGTCGAATTCGTGAGAAGGGTCGGATATTTCGATTGGAGATTCATTGTCTTCTTGCTTTGTCGAACCAAGCAAACGAGCAGACCATTGATGTGTTTGAATTGAAGGTGCTTGTCCGCCTCCACTGTCATCGCGCAAGTCTGACAATGCCACCTACACCTGTCCACGGCGATAGCTCTGTTGACATCAGCACGTCCTCGTGTCTGGTGGTCGGACTCTAACAGCCATCGCTGCGAGCATGTTGCCTATCAGAATCACGAGACACATGTCGACTCAGATAGCCCACGTGGTCCTAGAGCATGATGTGCCAGCATACTACGATACTTCCCTACTGCCGACGTATGTAGAGCACCAGCAATATAATCCGTCTCATCGTCGGTAAGGACCTCTATCCCGATCCACCCCCCTCTCTCTCCTCGTATCCTCTTCCCTCCCCCCTCTCCCACGATCCGGAGACCTGCTCCTCGTCCGCCTCTCATACCCACCACGATCCCTCTCACGGTCACGCTCCCTATCCCTATCCCTATCATCCCGATACCTCGGCGGGCCATCCACATCTCGATACGCCCGCGGCGGCGGCGGAGGAGCATCAGCATCACGATAAGCATTTTCCCTACTGCCACGCCGAGCGCGATCGTAGCCATCCCGCGGCGGTGGAGGCGGTCGTGCCTTGCGGTCTGCGGAAGAGTAGTCCGGGATGTAGACGTCCGTATCTGGTGCTCGGGCGCCTGCTCGCGGTGGGGGAACGTCACGGGCCGGTGGCATATTGGGCCGCGGAGGCAGGTCGGTAGGTCGAGGTGGGAGGGCGTGGCCATTCGTCGGTGCAGCCATGCGGTCGCGGTCGCGGTCTCGTCGCCACTCTGGTTGTCGTGCAGGCGGTGCATCTGCTGGTGGTGGGCGTCCACGGCGGTCATCGTAGCCACGTGGTGGGGGTGCAGGGCCTCTGTCTCGGTAGTCTCGTGGCGCACGTTCTCCATAGCCATGGCCGTTCCTATATGGAGGGGGACCAGAACCGTTCCACTCATCTGGACCCATGCCGACTGTGCCTCCTGCTGGCGCGGGTGGCAAATTGCGCTGCTTCTCGTGGCCTCTCCGTCGGGCATCTAACTCGTGGCTGTCTTCGTAACGCGGTATATCCTCTGGCCTGGACGGGTAAGGCTGTGTCTTGAAGTATTCGTGCTGCAAGGCATCTATAGCATTGATCCGTGTTCGCCAGTCGAGACGTAAAAGCTTCTTCAACAAATCCAGACCCTCCTGTCCAATAGCATGGCCAAACCGGTCGGTAATGTTGCCTCGGCTGGCTTCGAACGTCTTGTGTCCTTCGCAACCCGGGAGCTCACTCCACCCTGGCATAGAGTCATCGGTAGGTGATCCGACCAGCGCAAAGATCTTGTGACATTGATCGACATCCGTTCTGCCTTCTAAGATGGGTCGATGCTCAAACATCTCGGCGAAGATGCAGCCTACACCCCACAAATCGATCGCAGGCGTATATTTCTTCAGTGTGAGGAGCAGCTCCGGAGGCCTGTACCATCGTGTGACAACAAGACTCGTATAATCTCTCACGGCTTCACCATTCCCACGACCGGGTTGGGGTGGTGTACCTTCGTAGTTACGAGCCAGACCGAAATCAGCTATTTGCAGTACACCTTTGTTCGAGATCAAAATGTTGGCAGCCTTCATATCGCGATGGAGGATATGCGAGTCGTGCAGATATCGAAGTCCTTCCAGTAGTTGCTGCATGTAGCACTTGATCTGAGCAGTCTTGAAGACGATGTCCGGGTTCGTGAGCATACCACTCAGGTCGTGATCCATATACGGCATGACCATGTACAGCGTCGCACGCTTCTTTCCAGCCTTGCCCTTCTCGTCGACCTGCTGCCTCTCCACAGCCATTTCCTCCAAGTGCAATATGTTTGGGTGACTGAGCATTTTGAGCAGCTTGACCTCACGTAACGCTGTGATCGGGAAGCCGTCCTTCTCGTTGTGCATGAGGATCTTCTTAAGTGCCACCATCGCTCCCGTCCGCTTTGATCGTGCCTTTGACACCACACCGAACGTTCCCTCGCCGAGCTTCTGATTGAGGATGTCGTAGTCGGATATCTTTGCGCTGCCGCGAAAGCGACGGTGCAGTGGGTCGGTCATGTCGGCGGGAGGTGTAGCGACATGTGTCATCACGTGGAAGACTTGAGCTCGTGATTGAGCAATTTATTTATTATGTGGCATGAGTGGTGTGGTTGGAAAGGGCGTGTTTGCGCCGGCTTCCGTGGTGACGGCAGCTGTCATCGGCCGACCATGATGATACCTGGGTGGGGTAAGAGGATATCTTTCGTTCAATCTAGAGACCAGCTCCCTCCATTCCAGGAAGTGTAGTTATTATTATTATCGCGTTGTGATGTTAAAGTGGAAGTCGAGACTCGCGACTTGAAGATCGACTTGCTTTCGCGGAGTTGTGTCCGCTGTCCCAATCGTGAAGCTGCAGCGACTTGCTCTTGCACCTCTGCTTCAACAACCACACGGCTGCTCCACGACAAGCAGCAGTCCTCGAGGAAGCAACTGTGAGGCAATACACGTACGCTCAGACACCACACCATACATTACAGAAGGCTCTCACTGACCACTCTGAGCAGACAATGGCAGGAGGACACGGCCCAGCACCCGGCGGCCGCGGCGGTCACCCAATCCACATCCACCCAGCAAGACCACTCTACAGATTCGCCGCGACGGGCTTAGGAGCAGCCATGTGGTTCTTCGTACGTCTGGACACCGAGTCACGAGTTCAGTGACGTTCGCATGGCTAATTAATCCACGCAGTTGTTCTACCGTGCGAGGTACGACGGGCCAGTACTGCTCGGCTGGAGACATCCATGGGAGCATTGAGGAGGATATCTACGAGGCATTGGTATTCATGAAGAAGGTGGACTGAGGTCAGAATTGTACATATGAGACGAAGGGATATGGCGTTAGGAGTAGTGCACAATGATCTATGGCCAGCTATCGTGAGATCGTCAGCAAAAGTAAAAGCCTCATACATTTCCTGCAAAAGATACGGCGAGCATGTGCACGTCACTGAGCATCAAGACAGGTGAACATCTAAGGCATGAAGCCAGTTACAAGACGAGCTTCTGCCAGTGTTGCCACTTCGCACGTTTCCTCCTACACTCTTGCAACAAATTACTCGAGAATCTCCCAGTGTCTGCTGCATCTATATGCGCTATGTTCTCGATGCCATCATGTCAGTCATAAGCTAATTATTGTTGCGATTCTGTCTGCGGGCTTATGTCGGCTCTCTTTTGAGAAGAGATATAGTTTGTTACGGCCGCTCCCGCAGCCAGGACAAGACGGATTGTGAAGGGGGACCCGCGACCACAAATCGTTGCTCTTCGAGACGGTCCAAATCCCTCGTGGCGCAATTGGCTAGCGCGTTTGACTGTTATGGCCGCACGGTATAGCCGATCAGGAGGTTGGTGGTTCAAGCCCACCCGAGGGAGATTTTTTTTGCGTCTCGTCGACGGCCTGGTCATCGACGATATCCAACTCAGCAGCTTCGATGGAAGCGGAGTCTTTGCTTTTGGTCCTTGACATGGCATGTCAACCTCTTGAACGAGCGCGATGTTACGGAGGGCAACGAAAAGTATACCAAGCTAGTGACCGCACAGTGTCGTCGTGAGAGCCTGAACATATCACGATCTCACTGTACTTTTCGACATGCTTGAGTCGACATCATGGCACAACGAGCACGACGAGGAGTACGAAGCTATCTCGTGACAGCATTGTAGATACCAGCGGTCTGAACAACACTCTCGAGATCGAAGTCCACACGTGTACTGCGATAGTCGTGCCGCACGTATCGTTGGAGCAGCTGGTGGATACATGTCTGGGCTTCGTGCTGATTCATCTTGCCATTATGGAATTTCCCGAGATAACAGCCGGTGGTGAGGCAAACCACGGCCTCCGGGTAGTCTCTTCCAACTGCGTGAGTTACAAGTAACGAGACACAAATGGGCTCCCTTGGCACTTCTGGAGAGTGCATTATATTCAAACACGGCTTCTTTGAGAACACCTTATCACGGATCGAGATCATTCTCGCCAACGGAGAAGCGGTCGAAGCATCACGATCGGAACGAGAAGACTTTTCGAACGGAGTCGGCGGCTCCTTTGGAACCTTGGGGCGTCATCACCTTGCTTGAGGTTGACCTGATACCTGCAAAGCCTTGCATGAGGCTCACTTACAAGCCAGTGACAAGCTTCGATCTTCCCACCGCAATCGAGCATAAGACAACATCTGAGCAGTATAAGTACCTCGAAGTGGTCATGTTCGGTCTAAAAAGAGGCCTCGTTATTTCTGGCTCTTCCTCCGCAAGTCTGGAACAAGCTGAGCTCGACAAAGTGTGCTTCTGCCGCCCTTCAGATCCCTGGTTCTACCTGCACGTGGGGGATGCATCACAGCACGACACATCCCGAGCCTAAGCAGGACCTTGTGCCCCTCAAAGACTACCTCCTCCACTACAATCATAATACATTCTAATAGACTTGGACTCTTTCGAGTACTTGCTCGCGCCATTCAACGCTCTTACCCGCTGAGCGCTGAACAAACTACTGCGGCAAAAGTTCTTCACCAAGGACTCCATGTGAGCGATCTTGCAGATGAGTATATCTTGCAGGACATCCACTTCCCCTATGCAAATGTTGGGCGCTTCGTGGAATGGCTCGACACCACTTTCGGCTTCTACCCGCCATGGCTGTGTTCACACAACGTTGACAGAGATATGGCACTGCACCCCAAGCAAACTGCCGCTTATGATACAAACGCACGCAGCCCCGGTATGATGCTGAATATTGGCATGTTGGGTCCAGGCCCAAGAGGCTACGCGGAATTTGTGCTTGCGAACCTGCAATCGAGCAGAAGACAAGAGAACTTGGTGGCCTGAAATGCTTCTATGCTCAAGCTTTCTATTCAGCTGAAGAGCTCTGGAGTGCTTACGCAAGTTTTGGGACGACGCTGTACGATCGAAGTATAAGGCGTCTGGGATGCCAACTGTACAGCAGAAAGTCAATGTCGACCTGGCGAAGTGGGGTCCAAGGAGCCAGCTGCCTTGAAGACAATGGGCTGATGAGAGGTTCAGCCAGCAATGGCTGGTGGTGGGACTGTATGGTGCGCTGCAGGTGTTCTCGAACCGAGATCATGTGATGCAGTAAGCAGTCCATCACAGAGCTGACAGCAGTGGAGGACTAACGTTACTCAGCGGTGGGTACGATGTGGATGGCGGACGAAATGGTCATTGGGAATGCAGGAAGGAGGCTAGTCCTTTGTCCTCAGTACGCCTCTATAAATTCCTGTTGTGTTACAGAGTGTCCATACTACCGTACCTTCCATTCGATCACATCAAGCCAATATACTTGCATAGTAGCTTGGCAAGAGAATGTATCATGATCAGTCTCCTGCAAGATTGTCTCGTGTCCCCGATGAATGAAGAGCGATGCTGCGCTGGTGATATCCCATCGCTTTCGCAAGGCTGCCATGTGAAGGATTCCTGTAGCCTTGTAGGTCTGAGGCAACAGTCAACATCGATCAGAAGCCAGGTTTCGTCGGCGCGAGGAACAAAAGTGAAAACGTAGAAGCGCATTCCTTAAAGACTGAAACGACTCATCTGCAGCGAACTACTTCACTGGCCTTCAACGAAAGCAGTCCGGGCCATCAAGATCAGAAACCCATCCATCAACATGGCGAGCGCGACCACCAGCAATAATACTTCCCAAATCCTCCCAACGATAAACCTCCTCTGCATGCTCCCCGAACCCAAAACCGCCTTCCTCCAAGCCGTAGACAAGCACTTCCCCACCCTCCGCCACCACACCACCATTGAAATCCACGAAAGCAGCCTCAAAGCCCTCCCCCAAGAAACAACCTTCGACGCCGTGGTCTCCCCAGCAAACAGCTACGCCCGCCTGGACGGCGCCTTCGACGACGCCCTAGCCCGCGCCTACGGTCCCAAGGACGATTACTCCTGGATAACTCGCCAAGCACAGGAAGTTGTCTACGAGAAATGGAAGGGTTTCGCGCCACCGGGGACCTGCACGATTGTAGACTTGACCACTGGATCCGACGGGATCCCACGGAACCAACAGCCCTGGAAGACGCGATATCTACTCCTCTGCCCCACGATGCGGATCCCGCAGCCCGTGAGCTGGGATCGAGAGGTCTGCTACGAGTGTATCTGGTCTCTACTAAACGCAATCTTCAATCATAACCGGGACGCCCAAAACAACAACAACAACGAAGAGGAGAAGATTAAAAGTCTGCTAATGACTCCCCTAGCCACCGGGGCGGGTGCCGTGAGTAATAAGCGCTGGGCGGAGCAGACTGTGCTCGCGATGAGGCATTTTGTGGAGAGTGTGCAGGATCCGGAGACGTGGAGTCGATTGCAATGGCGCAAGGCGCTGGAGGATTTTCGGGAGATGGAGGGGACGTATAGTAAAGGCAGTGCTTCGACGAGTGGATGACTGAATGAGATCAATGTATACAAGCGCGCCATCTCAAGGCGGCAGAAGGGGAAGACTCTAAGCACCTCCCACTCCAACTCCGGCGTCTACAATATCACCCCCAGGCGTCGCAGCATCATTTGTAGCTCCTTTCCGCTTCTTTCCCGTAAAATTCCCCCTCGCCTCCACCCCGCCCTCCACCGGCAGCACCCTCCTCGCCGTAAAAACAAACCCCTCACTACCCCCCCGGCTCGTCATGCGCGGATGCGTCCTCCCAGGCAAAACCTGCCACTCCCGCACCCGACTCGTCTGCAGCGTAGGCGCCAAAAGCAACCTCGGATCGAGGGGAAAGTCGTCGATGCTGGGGGTTTCGCCTTTGGATAGGTGCTGGATGTAGGCTGCTCGGCGATCTTTACTGTAGAGGTCCATGATCTTGACCAGAGGCTCGATGGTAGGGGAGTAGATGACTATATGGCCGCCTCCTCGGACTAGGGGGATCGTGTGCGGGAGGATAGTCGCGGGATCCATATTCGAAGCTATGATCAAGCCGTCGAAATTTCCGCGTTGGGTATCGTGGACTACGGCTTGGCATCTTTGCCACCGGCGTTGTTTCTTGTGGTAGTTGCCGCGTTTGCCGGACTTCCATTTGAAGAGCTCGGGGTCGGGGACTGTGTCGGGTTGGCGATATGTTGGGTCGTCGGCCGGGTGTAGGAGTTGTAGCCAGGAGAGGCATTTGAGGTGCGTGTGGAGTGGGTGGTCTGTATTTGGACTGTTCGAATCGTAGCCGAAGTGTTTTAGGATTGAGACATTCGGTTGTACGGCAGGATGTAGTAGTGTTATCGTGTTGGATGTTGCTGGTAGTGGGAAGTCTCGTGGTGTGGGTATGTGTCTCGACGCTGGTGTACTCGATTTGCCATCCAGTGTGGCCGACACGTCCTCCATCTCAACGTCTTCTGTCTGGACTGATTCTGCATTCGTCGGTGGATGGTCGAATTGCTCCTCGTCGGTATACTTGTGCAGTATGTCCATCCTTTCGGCCATGGCTGCAACTAGCAACCCACCCGTTTCATCGACAGTGAGCCATCTACCAGTACCTAGCTTACCAAGGGAAGTCTCGTCGGCGGAAGACTCGACGTGCGACCCATGCATATTGCTCCACGCCATGATCAAACCCAGCGTCTCTTCCCGCATCTCCAGTATTCGCGCTGGCTCCTTCTCATGCAGATATAATATCAACGTACCCACGTCCATTGGCAGTACCGTAAAGCGCTTGAGATACTTACTTCTCTTCCGGAGCACATACTTGGCTCGAGAGAAGACCGTCTTCTCGTCCAGTCCCGCATGGTTGGCCAGAATCTTGTCGATGATCTCCTTTCCTGCCGAGCTCTTCTTCAGTTGCTCAATGTCTTCCTGTGATAGTGCTTGCCGGCTCGCATCATCAATCGTAAGGCGGTTGTTCTTCAGCTCCTGCACAACAGCCTCCTCCATTGCCTTTGGGAGCGATGCGCCATCGCTCACACCTGGTGTCGCCGGCTCTGCTCGGCTTTCGGCAGGGGTTGCTTCATCTGCGGCGACCTCAGCGTTCAGTTCGTCAGGCGTAACGATCCTAAGTCTGCTATATGCCTCATCTGCGGCTTTCTCCAGGATTTCATAAGTGTGGTAGTACGGTCGACCAAGTAGGAGATTGGAAGGGAACTGGCCGAGCTTGCCAACGTCAATGATCCTGCGCCATGTCTCAGTATGGACAAGCAGGAGTGCATCGACTTGTGGCGAGCGAGCGCAGATAATAGTTGAAGAATGGTGATGGGTGTGGTACCTACGTGTTAGGCTTGATCTCTAAGCACTTCAATGAACGGGAAGGCAAGCGTAAGAAGAGCCAAGTATTTGGCTGGATACGGGATGTACTCATGCCTTACGTGTGGTGCTCGTTGTCAACCGTTGTGCTATGCATAAGGATATGATCATAGAGAAGTTGCCATGGGCAAAAAGACTTTCTTGCATTCACGTCCAAAAGTTCGGCGAATGCTAGCGTTACAGGCCTGCTGGCCAATCACAGCTCGATCATTGGCTTAGTCTACACAAGCACACAGTGTGTATCGGAAGTGATATCTAAGATCCAGATATATGCGGAGTGGGAGCATATCAGAAGACTTCCATGTTACATTCGAGAGCAGACTGTCATCTACTCGCCATCTGAATATGGCTTGGCATTGGGCCAATCGATAACGGCTTCATATTTCTCCGCGCCCCGATATATTTTCTGGTCGATCAAAAACTACATGCACGATCTGCCAAAGGTTTCGTAGAGATAGTCGGAGCAAGATGGCGTCCTTCAGGAACCCAGATAAGATCCCCAACAAGATCAAGAGACGCGAACAGAATGTCAAGCGGAAACGGTCGACTGAGAATGCCAAACGAGACGATCGATTGCGGCGACGACGACAGGAAGACAAAAACCCGCATCTACGGGAAGAGCGACGAGCGAAGAATGTTCCGGCTACGATAGACAGTAAGCGGACTTGGGATGTGGCGAATGAGGACGCAGAGGTAGAGGCGAAGTTGGGCGTGAGTGTGGACGTGCTCAATCCCAAGCGAAGAAAGGTTGCCGAGGAGGAGAAGCAGAGGCCGGAGGATATCGATCCCGAGGCGCATCAGGCGGATGTGGAGGACGATGATGAAGAGCCGGTTGCTGTGGGGGATCTTGCTGTGGACAGCGTGGGGGAGGATGAAGACGAGGTGGACAGCATGCTGGACTCCGACTCCGAGAATGATGAAGACGAGGAAGGAACAAACGACCCACCCGATCGCGCAGACAGCGAAGCACCTTCCGCCGTCCCCTCAACAGCAACAGCAACAACAACCGCCACAGACCTCAACCTCACCCCGGAAGCCCTCATCGCCCGCTTCCCCACCTTCTTCGCCAACCCCGACCGCGACCCCAAAGTCCTCGTGACCACCTCAATAAACAGCCCCTGCCACTGGGAAGCCCAACTCCTCACCTCCCTCTTCCCAGGCAGCCACTACATCAAGCGCACCGCCCACTACCACAGCTACAAGTACTCCATCCGCGAAATCAGCACCTACGCCACCGAGCGACAATACACCCACGTCGTCGTCCTAAACGAGGAGCGAAAAAAACCAAAAGGTCTCGACATCGTCGCCTTGCCACAAGGACCCATGTTCCACTTCTCCATCTCCAACTGGACCGAAGGCGCCCGCCTCCCAGGCCACGGCAACCCAACAAACCACTACCCTGAACTAATCCTCAACGGCTTCCGCACCTCCCTCGGCCTCCTAACAGCCCACCTCTTCAAATCCCTCTTCCCACCTCGACCCGAGATCCAAGGCCGACAGGTCGTGACATTGCATAACCAGCGAGATTACATTTTCCTCCGACGGCATCGGTATGTATTTCGGGATAAGAGGGCGAGTGAGAAGAGCGTGCAGGGGGCGGATGGGAAGGCGATGAAGGGGGTGGAGGATATTAGGGCTGGACTGCAGGAGTTGGGGCCGAGGTTCACGTTGAAGTTGAGGAGGATCGATACGGGGATTCAGAGGCGGAGTGGGCAGGAGTGGGAGTGGGCGGCTGGAGGGGAGAAGGTGCGGACGAGGTTTTCGTTGTAGAAATATACGTTCTTGTGACGTATCTGTACATTGGCTGGCTAGATCGAAATTACAGGTTCGAAGATCTTGAGATACTACTTTCAGCATGCATTCCTGCTAACCTAACCTCGCCTTCCTCTACCAATCTTCTCCACCCTTCAACTCTACCCTGATAAAACCCTCCTATATCATGCACACCTTCATCAGCAATACACTCTCCCAACGCCACAGCGTCTTCAATAGCAGCATTCGCCCCATAACTGCCTAGGATCGGCATAGCATGCGCACTGTCCCCCAGTAAGACCACTCCATTCTCCTGCACTGCTCTCGTCATCTCGGCTTCGGTTGGTGGTGGCAGGGACCGCATAAGCCAGTTTAGAAGGCGATCTTTACGCATCTTCTCCGCATCGAACACTTCGGCGAAGATATCTGGTAGGCTAGAAAGCTGCGCGACTTCGTCAAAAAGGGCGGTGGGTGTTTCTCTGGCGTCGGATTTGGATCGCGAGGGTTTGAAGAGTGGATCTTGTGGTTCGCGACCTCCAGGGCGGGAGTAGGTGTATGTCACATCCGCCTGCTCAGCCGTGAGATCATCGATTTGGATTTGTAGGAGTGTTTGGCCTTGGCGATGCTGCAGGACTATCCCCCCTTCTTTCTGCACGGCGTGGAATAATAACTGGTAAGCTTGAGCAGCATCCTCTGCAGCTTTTATCAGGCGCTTTCCGCGGTAGACGGCGTAAGGGAGGGTCTTCAATTCGGCTTTCATGGACAGGAGGTTGCGGACGGAGGAGTGCACGCCATCGGCCGCTATCACGAGATTTGCTTTGACTTCTTGGCCGTTGGCGAAGGTAAGGGTGGTCGTGTCACCAGAGCGGGCGAGACTCGAGAGGACGTGCTCGTACCGGACATGCAGATCTTGGGAAAGCAGAGCCTCAAGTTTCTGCCTGTTCGCTCGGAACGCTTGCATAGCAGAAGCTGGAGAGGAGGCGGTATTGCCACCTTGATACCCCGTCCCACCCACACCGCCATCTACGGCCAACCGATCCCGAAAGGCCTTAGCATCGAGATCGAGATAGTCGAGTAGTGGTCTGTAGGCTTGCGGTTCCAGGGTAATGCCATAGCGATGCCTCCGGCGAGCTGTCTCGGCACTGTCGCGTTCGAAGATGGTGTAGGGGATGCTGTGCCGGGCTAGACTGCGGCCGAGGGTGAGGGCGGCTATGCCTGCGCCTATGATACTTATTTGGGGTGGAGGCATTGGGGGGCGGTTTGATGGGGGTGGCGATGGCATAGTGGTGTGGTTCTATCTCCACATCTTCAGATGAAGTATTTATTGCAGAAGGCGGTTGTACAGGAATATCCTTGAATGGCCGCGGAGTATGCTCAGACCAGACGCCCTCCTGTCTGTTGGTTGAACTTGGAAATAGTCATCTCGTTCATCGATCCCTTGGCCTGACGCTCGCCATTGGAAGTCAAAGCGGAAGGCACAGACGGTGGTCCCACCCGCCGCACGTGAGACGTCATCGTGCTTTCCGAAGTCAAGCTTGACCTTTTGATTTAATCATTTTTCACCTTCCCACATCATTGGCAAATCATGGCCACTTCAGCAGCCCGGCCCAAACGCGCAGGCGAGGACTTTGCAAAACAATACGAGAACACGTCGAAGAAGCCGAAGTTCGACGCTCGAAACCCGAGTACACTTGCTCCCGATGCGCCGGAAGAAGACGTCATCCTTAATGCCGATGTGATAGGGAAGTCGGGGCCTCAAACCAAGCGAAATGCTGTGAACATTGACGGCTACGAATCCGATTCGGACAATGATAACTTTGATGAGAGGGCGGCGGAGAGGGAGAGGGTGAACAAAGGTGCCGATGCGGCAAATGGAAAGAGTAAAGATGAGGAGCAGGACGACATGTTTGCTGATCTGGAGCAGGATGTTCAAGGAACAGCGGATGGAGATGACGACGAGGACTTGGCGCGGGAGGGCAGGAAGAGGAAGAAGGACGTCAGGTTCCTTGATCAGACGGAGATAGAAGGACAGGTGATGAACAGCACAAGTGGCGGGCATGTCTCCTCTGATCTCCTTCTCAATCCGAAAGACAAGCGAAGAACGAAGGACGTCGAGTCATCCTCTGAATCAGGCTCAGATGAAGAACGAGATATGCTCCCGGAAGAAATGGAAGATGATCTCGCCGCTGAAATCGGCGCGGGAGGGAAGAAGAGACATGCGCCTAAACTCGATGCTTTCAACCTCAAAGCTGAGGAGGAGGAAGGGAGGTATGATGAGAGTGGGAATTATGTCCGGAAGGCAGCGGATCCAGACGCTGTGAACGATAGTTGGTTGGAGGGGCTGAATAAGAAGGATATGAAGAAGGCCAAGGATGCGCAGGAGAAGCGGGATGCGGAGAGGAGGCGGAAGGATGCGGAGGACGATGCGACGTTGACTTCTGATTTACTTGGGAGGTTAATTGGGGGGTTAGAGGTCGGTGAGACGCCATTGGAGGCGCTGCAGAGGTTGCAGAAGGGGCAGAAGGGTAAGGGGAAGGATGTGAAGACGCCGAAGTGGAAGTTGAAGAAGATGCGGGATAGGATGGATGTTGATGAGGCTGAGAGCAATGGCAATGGTGCCGCTGCAGAAGATCCGGCTGAAGCTGCGAGGAAGCGCGCGGTAGATGCCATTACCGGCGCGGCAGACGCCTTGTACTCCCGCGAACAACACGATATCTACGACACGGAGCGCGAATCTCTCATGCGGCTTTACAAGCGCGAGACGGGCGAGGAGTGGACGGCTAACGCGAGTGCTGCGGTCGAGCCGGTAAGTGGAGGGGATGAGCAGTGGGAGTACAGATGGATTGACGCGAGGGATGGCGGGAACGCGAATGGGCCTTATGATGGCAAGACCATGAAGGCGTGGGTCGAGGCAGGATATTTCGGGGAGGGGGTGGAGTTCCGACGGGTTGGGGCCAGTGGGTGGGATAGGGGGCTTGATGCGCGATGAGCAATTTCTTCCCATGCAACCGAGACATAGTCTGACAGGCCTGTGGGAGGGGTGAGTGCCAGTACGTTCATGTCTTCGCACCCGGGATACCGTCCCGCTCTGGGCTGAGGTGGACGTTATAACTTTATTTGACCCTCCCCGTTCGACCCGCACGCTACCCCCGGTCGAGCGCGAGACGCTTCGAGCAGCCACATGCGATATCGAGTTGCTCGGATCTCTCGTTGAAAACTCTCCCACCACCAGGACATGCTGGGCACCACCCGGATATCACGAAGGCACACTTCACGAAGTCGCTGGACCGAACTGTTGTACGAGATGTGGCCAGCAGTACTCACGACCATCAAGAACTTCGCGGGCTGTCCCAAGCTTGTCATCCTACTGAAGACCTTCGTGGATACCCGTACTCCACAGACTAGACGCGAGGGGCCAACTCACGATACGCCAAAGTTCCTTGCATCGTCGAACACCCTGCTCCCGCCTACTGAGGTCGCTCGCGTGGCGTGCGAAAGCTTGGCTCAGCCGTGTGAAGCTTCGCATGTACATGGACCGCATAAGATGGGCATGCAAGATATTCGGCCGTGTGAGATGCACGCCCGAATGCCATGGACGGTACACCGATCCACCAGCCGTGGTCCCCCCTCCTTTCTTGACTTATCGCACTTGGCTACGCAATCTCAACCATGGCGGTCGCCCCAATTGCCGTCCAAGTCCTTGGTGCGCTCTCTTTTCTCCACTATCTACCTCACTCCAGGGGGACTAACGGTTGTACGACATCGTCCGTCAATGCGAGCACTACCACAACCTCGCTGGCGAAGCCTACATCGAGATTTTTTAGCTTCAATGTTCTGGATCTTTCCGTGGTGGAGGCCGCTGATGAACGTCTTGTTCCTCTCGCCGCTTCGGCAGATTTAGCTAAGACGATCTCGCTCCCAGCACCGACCAAGAATACAAGCCTATCACCAGCCGCTACGGTTCCCTCGGGCGCCAAAGTGACCATTTAGAACGATGACTTCGTCCCCGAATTTTAGATCCTTGCTAGAATTCCGCGCAAAGTAGCACAGGCCCTTGCGGGAGCAATCATTCATAGCGTAGACATTGAGCCCGCACGAGCACGACGCTGGACAGTCAAGATCGAGAAAGCTTGCAGTGAAGAGCGGATCATAGCACTGCACTTATCGTTCGAGACAGCTCTCTCCGCTAGGGAGTCGTTGCCATTTGCCAGATACGCTTTCGATACTGTCGCTGATGATACTATTGTCATGGAGGTGGTCACCGAGATTGTCGCTGTTGCTGTCGCTACTTCCGCACCGGCAGCTGAGGCGAAGGAGCCTACGTCGACTGCCAAGACCTATTCCTCTCCTGACGGACCCTATCTGACAGTCACGCCGTGGAAATTCCTTGGCTTCGACCGCGAGTTCATCGCTACCGCTCCTTCCGCCCCCACGGCGAAAATCCTATGCCATGCATGGACTATCGACACGCGAGAGAGTGGTGCTCATGCACCTAACAGGCATCCAAGCTTTCACGACCCTCATCATCTCTGTGCTCACCTGGTACTTTTCACCCGTCCAATCCACAAACGAACGGCTGAAGGACAAGTCTGAGCACTTGAGCGATGCTGGTGTGGACGATGATGGTCACGATCGAAAAAATGACCAAGTCGAGAAGCACAAGATCGATCCCAGCGATCGAAGTGCTGTGTTCGCACTTATCCTCTTCTGTCCTGTCCTCCTGGCCTTCCCAGTCATCTACAACGGCCTTCTCGGGCTCCACACAGCAGCCAAGACAACCGAAAGTCGCCTCCGAGCCAGGCTACGAGCGGGAGACTTCGCCATCCGCCAACATACCTGGACGTTCTTCAAGGTCTTCGCGCTTTGCGTAGTCTAGTCATTCGTACCCAGAGTTATTCTCCTTATCCTGGCACTGAGCCTCTGGCTCGCTGTCCTGTGGCCTGTTTGCTGTGCTATTGCTCAGCCAATAACTGGATACGTTGATGCTTCCCGGAATCACGACCCACAATCGATACGCTCGAGAGCTTGTGGAAGTCTGGCGTACAGACAGGTCGTACTGCCGGCCGTCGAATTTGCGAGCGACTAGGAGACCTCAGACGTGGAATCGCCGCCCGAAGTCGTTCGATCTGGCTAGCGACCACACTGTTTATCGGTACTGGCGTTGTGGCTATCAGTCTAAAGCTAACCAAGGAGAGGCCTAGTCAGTGCTACTGGCCAACTGCATATCTAAGCCGGCCGATGGGTTTGGTGATGGTGATTACTGTAATTCTTTTGGGTGCCACGGAGAAGCACCAGTCCATACGATTTATCAAGGCCGTGTGTGCTAGTGTAGCTAGCGATGTTGCTGCTGCGAAAGCTGAGTGGTATAGCGACAAGATCCGCGAGGTTATGAGGGGTGACAGCGATGAGCAGCGAGACAAGACCAATACGCCTCATGGCGTTGCCTCGACAGCTCCCGTGACAAGGTCATCACCAGCGACTGCTGCTGCTGCTGCTGCTGCTGCATTAGCTGGTCTTGGATACCATGTCGTGGCCACCGACGCGGTCGATGACACTTCCGACTCTGACCATTTGGACGATGACTGGACGGACATTGAACAGACAGAGGACGAATACAAAATTGTCGAGCGAGATGAGACTTCGACCGGAAAGGCGCCTGCACCACCACGAAACAAGAACTTGCTCATCTCGGGAAGGAATCCCACTGGATAGGAGGTTGAGCAAGACAAGCACGTATCACGACATCAGCAGCATCGAGGGGGTTGAATATCGTACCGTCCAATGACGTTCCGAATCTGTCGCGCGACCGCAGATTCATTGGAAATAGTGGCGTGCTTATGGGGAGAGCGCCGAGGAGAGAGGTATATTAGCGTAGCAGCAAGATTCTATGCCTGAAATCTATAACTACGGTATATACAACTTATACAACCGATATGACCACGAATTTGAACAACATATACAACATCTCATATAAACCCCCTATAAGCCCATCAACCCCTGATGGTTGCGCCAACAAGATCAATCACCCCTTGCATCTCCCTCTCCATCCCCTCCACCCTTCGTCTCAGGTCCTTGTTCTCCCCCCTCAGCGCATCAACAGTATCCCACGCCGCACCCTCCCCACTCCCCCCACTCCCCGCCCTCCGTGCACTAAAGATAGTCGTGCCGGGCAAGTCCCTCATACTGGGTCGCGAAGCCTGCGTCTCGTTCCGTAGGCCGTGATAGCCAAGGGCAGAAGTCCCGAGATCCCATTCCTGCCCGTCATAGGCTGGCGTGAGGACCATAGTAGGTGTCTCCCGTCCTCCGCCCGAGATGACAGAGTCGGCGTAATCGACGTCGCTCTCGAAGCCCGAGTCGCTGCCGCTACCGCCTGAACTCCTCTTTGCTCGTCGAGGCGTGTCATCCTCATCCGCCTGCTCAGCAGAACCTCTTCGCACAAGCTTGACACTTCTGCTCTCCACATTCCTCATCTTCTCCTCCGCTAGCATGGCAGCCATCTCCCGCATAGCCTGATTCTGCTCTTCGCTCTTCCGACTGAGCTCCTCAAGCTGCAATTTCAGGTGCTGAGCTCGCGTCTCCGCTTCCTCGGCTTCTTCAGCTTGTGCGTCGATTTCGGGTTGGATGGAGGCGATGTACTCTACTTTATCCTTGTACGCTGTTTGCATGCGCGTGAGAAGGGATGTGGCGTTCAGGAGCAGGTCGTTGAAGGCGTGGGGCGAGAGAGGATCGGCAGGCCCGTGCGGAAAGAGTGCGGTGTTGAGGTTGAGGGTGAGGAGCTCGTCGGCTTCTTCTTGTATGCGTGGTGGAGAGGCGGGTACCGAAGACTTGCGGCTGAACCAGCTTGACTTTGTGGATGGCGATGTCGTGTTCGTACTGGCTGGAATGAAAGCACTGCTTCGTCTTCTTGGACCAGTGGGACGTTCCGTGAAGGAAGACTTGTACTCCATGACGAAGTCCATCTCTTCTTTCTCCTTGGTTGGCGAGAGTGGCACACCAAGTCTGATAGGAGCAGACTCGCCGCTGAACAAGTTGCTGAAGACCGATTGTCTCTGCTGGCCGTCGTCGAATCTCTCCGGTGTAGACGTTGTAGTGCTTGCGTTCAGCTTGGGCATGAAACCAGCTAACGACTTCGCTCGCGAGTGCAGAACAGATCCCTTACGTGATAGTGCAGCAGCAGCAGGCTGGGCATTGGACCAAGTTGACATCAGTCTTGCGCTCAAGGCAGGTCTGGTTGGTGTAGCAGCTTTGGCCGGTTCCGGGAGCTGCAGAGCATCGTACCCATCTCTGTCGAGATCCAGTGAGAGTAGGCTTCTATCATCGATGTGGCCTTGCGAACCATGGTAGGCCGTGGAATAGTAATCGTTGTAAGGAGAAGGCATATTTGGTTTGGTTGTGGTGAAAATTCGGCGGGGTTATTCTTTTGTTGTGCCTGTCGATCAACAATGCTGGAGTAGATCGTTCGTTGTATCGTGCCGTCGTCGACGTTCGTTCAAGCTTCGTCTCTCGTTTGGTATATTGTGATGTCGCAGTCGAAAACGTCTCGAGAAGCCCCGAGCCCTTCTCCTTGTCCGTATCGTTACAATGGTGTTCTGATAAGATTGCACCACCAGCTGTCTCGGCCCCACGAAGCTACCACTTTGCAGCTTCCGTCGTCGATCAACAACTTCACCAACAAAAACCAGATTATCTCTGCTAGTGATGTTTCCTGGAAGAGCGACAGTAGTGACAGAGAGGTTGCAATAACACGAGATAGTCCTGACCAGGATACGCACACGATTAATATGAAGATCGTCCCAAAATGAAGGTGGCTTTAGCGTCAAACAATCGCCAGCCTCACACCCACTCGCACACACCAGATAAAGTTTGCGAACCGTTACAGCCCTGCCACCACCCCTGTCGCACTCCATCATCATCTCTGCCACTATACGACCGATTGCGCAAGTCTTTAGTAGCAGATGTCTCCATGGACTCGGTCCTGTTGCTGGTCAGGATGATTAAATCTCAGGGACCCGCAGAGCCCAGCCTCACATGCTCACCATTCCAACGCGCCTTGATGGGCTGCTGTCGACTGCATCTCGGCCTGCAAAGCGAACACTTTCCGTCGCCGTGATACCCTGGAGTCCAGGGGCGCGGTCCACGGTAGCAGTTGCTACTTTGCTCTCCCTTGCGATGTTCACGTCCCTCTCCGCCGACATGGCGACTCGGTAGCCAGTAGCCAGCTTACGATGTCGCGTGGCTAAATAAGGAGCTTGTATGCAGCCTTGCCACAAGGTCACCAGAGATGTATCATCGACGCCATCCTCACACACATATATATGTGCATGGGTGCCCAACTCGTTAGTAACGTCACAACATACCAGACATCCACAGACTACTAAGTCGCTTCGTTCTCTCGGTGAACACAAGCACCGCAAACGTATATGTATACTCGAGCCCGAAAGGATCAACTATCTCGACAACCCGGCTCTCAACAAGCCCGCCTTGTCGACGGAAGTAATGACACAATTATGTTCTCACTACCACCATCCCTCCCAGACTGCTCAGCAAGAATAGCAACAACAACCCCGCGTATCGTCAAAAGACATCTACTAAACCATTCGCTCATAGGAGCGACTGCAGCAGCATCAGCTACAGTGGTTGAAAGGAAAGAGAGAGTTTACCCAAACCCTAACCCTAAGACATACACGCCTACCCAATTCAAAGATACACACCCATATATGCATACGAGTACGCCAGGGAAAAGGCGAGCGCAAGACAAACTACCACTTCGCGTGAATGACGCGAAGCTGCTTATGAGTATGACTGATTTTGGTACCATACTTTCATACTGTCATAATTCTGGCGATATCTATTATAGTCGAAGCCGATCTGCCCCGACAACGTCCCCCATCCCATCCCTTTGCCTTCCCTTCGGTTTCCCGATCCAAATCCCAAGTCATAAAGTCATTACATAGCCTCCAATCCCATTTCCTCCTCTCCCTCCAAAACCAGCCAGGGTGCCCGGCGGCAAAGGACTTACGACCCCTTAGATCTGCCCCTACCCCCGCTCTTGCTGGTTCCCCTCCCACGAGACCTACTCCTACCCCTAGACTTCCCTCCCCTAACAACTTTCTCCCGCTGTTCAGACCCCTCGCTCCCACTTCCACTCCCACTCCCTTTCTCCTTAGAAATCCCAGACAGACTCCCCTCCTCCACCCCACTATCCGACCTCACCAAACCCGGCACCTCGATCTCGACCGACGGAATAGCACGGTCCGGATTCTATCCAGCACCGCCATAATCCTCATCAGCCTGAGCATCATCCTCTGGCGCGTGCGGGTCCGACGGACGATATGATTGCATACTTTGTGGTTGTTGCTGCGGAGGCTGTGGTTGCTGTGGTGGTGGCCCAGTGGCGTACATCTGCTTGACAAAGAGAGTACATTAGTCGCCGGGCACCTCAAAAGTCATGTATTGCTACCATGAGGGTTTGTCATGACTTACCTGCTGCATCGGCTGCATACCACCCATCCCATACCCCGACTGCGGCGGCGCATACATACTCGGATCGAACATGGGCTGCCCAGCATACTGAGCCTGCTGCGGAGCCGGAGGCGGGTACATTCCCGTCTGCTGCTGATACGTAGGCTGTCCTTGCATGTGCGCCTGTTCGATGCCCGCGAATTCCTGCCCACCCATGCTCGGCTGCCCGTGCTCTTGCATTCCTGCTCCGGGACCCGCGGGCGCGCCGGCATTGCTTGGGTCGCCGCCGGCGCCGGGGACTTGGTAGGTGCCGACGGGTGTGTATTCTGGTCGTCGCTTATGCTGGGGTGTTGCGTCTTCGCGCGGGACGATGTCGATGAGGAAGTCGAACATGTCGCTTTTGGCTAGTGCGGATGCGATATCGCTGCGTTGTAGTGTTCGGCGTTTGTTTTCCTCCGCGTGGATCCAGGCGCGCATGGTGAGTTCTGTGATGAAGATATCGCAGCCCTTGGCGAAGAGGATTGGAGCTTCAGCACTGATCATCTTGACCTCTGGATCGGCCTTCATGACTTTCTTTATCCGGGCGAGAGGAAGCTGATGGATCTTGTAGTCGTGCTCTTCCGTCTCTAACTTCGTGACCTGATTCTGCCAATACGTGTTGAGGATATCTCGGTACTGTCCATTGAGGCCTTGTGATACCTGTAGCCAGCACGTCAGCTATAGCATCCTCCCACAGTAAGTCCATGTACAGCACTACTGACATTCGCCCACTGCCCTGTAAACGTCTCCGGCGGCGGCGCAGACCCTCCAGCCGCGATGGTCGAGCTGGCACCATAGTGTCCGCCATGCGCGGTGTCGTAATTAGGCATGCCATTCTTCCCGTCGTACTTTCTAGGCGCCGAGGCAGGTTGGGCAGCAGGAGGCGCGGGGAGTCCTGGGTAGGCCTGCATGGCTAGACGTGTGTGGAAGAGATGTACTCATGCAATGCAATGCAATGGTCCAGACAGACGTCGTGCTTGGATGGTTCGCCGTGCGTAGTCCAGCAGTCAGGTGCGCGTCACAAGTGCGATGGCAATATGCGAGGTGCGAGTTGATGGCGCCCTGGACGTGACGTGACGTATGCGCGGCCGACCAACAATACAATGGCGTCGATCGGGTCAAGTCCAATCGAATGGAAGACTGGTAGGCGGTGTCGAGTCCGTCTTTACCAAGTGACGACGATACTGCCTGCATAAAAGCGGTCGCATTAGCACAATCCATCGTATCATAGCTCTCTCCATAGCTCTCTCCATCGCGGGCAAAGCCCCAGCGCAACGACGAGACCCGTCTGTAGTATAGACGTTGTGACAACATACCGAGGAAACTCTTTGTTTATACCGTCGTTATGGCGGCCTGACGATGCGATTGGTTCGTGGGTGATGAGGCCAGTGATTGGAGCGGTGCCAGCGGCCTTGGATCAGGCTCGGCTGCTATTTGAATGGCTGAATGGGTGGAAACCAAGCGGGCCGGGTTCCGCTCCCGTGTGTGTGAATCTGTGGTGCTGTGATTCCCCTCAGATGCACGACGACGACGAGGTTCAGATGATATGGACCCGGTATGTGTGCAAGAAGATAAACAGACAAGAGCGGAGGCTTGACGATAGTAGACATACGCCGATGCAATCCCTCCTCCCATGAAGAAAAGCACTACTTACTCCATGACGCATGCAGTCTAGGCGATACCACTTCGCTGGCAGTGCATATCATAGGTTCGAAGTAGCTATGTACCTTTCCCGCGTACATGCTCTTTCAGCCTCCACATGCTCCTCTGGATAGGACCGCCCCGTGCCTGAATGCGCACGCGGCCAGTAGCTCTCCCCGACCAATCGGCCATCTCAAGCCTTCCATCTGTGGCCCTACATTAGTCCGCATCACTGTTCAGGCACAACAAAAAGCAAGGCACTGCATCCGCATGATGAAACACCACGTGCTCGACATCACAGTTCGACATCCATGAACCGCGACCAGACTCCTCCCATCCCAAGCCGATGCAGCCGACCCATCCCATCCCACGCCTCATCCTCCCCCTCCCCCCATAACCGCAAGCACTCTACTCCTCCTCCACCTTCCCCTCAAAAGCCGGCAACCTCTTCTGCACACTCTCCCAGTTCTCCTTTCCCTTGCACATAGCAACAACAGCATCTAAAATCTCCTCCAGCGAACTGCGGACCTGCTTTGTACTATCCCTCTCCCGCAACGTAACACCCTTTCCCTCCAAACTCTCATAGTCGACGGTGATACCGAAAGGGATCCCCAACTCATCGTTCCGCGAGTAGCGCTTCCCGATCGAAACACCACTCTGATCGACCTTGAAAGAAAGCTGCGCGTCGTCAAGCTTCGCTTCGAGGTCGGCCAGCACGGGCGCGAAGCGGGAGTCCTTTTGCAGCGGGACGAGGAGGACTTTGATTGGGGCGATGGTGGGTTTGAAGGACATGACCTATCACAAATATCAGCGACACGAGTCATCAATACTAATTCGAGGCCGCAACTCACCGATCTCGCCTCATCCTTCTCCCGAGTCCAGTAGCAGTGCTCCATCAAACTATACAAAATCCTGCCAACTCCGAACGAAGGCTCGATGACGTTGGGCGTGTATTCCCGCATCGTCTCCATCCTCGTCTCCTTGACAAAACTGACAATATCCTTGTCGAGCTCGACCTTCCCACCCTCTACACCTTCCACCGGCACTTCGACCTTCCCCTCCTTCTCCATAGCCAAACTACACTTCTCCTTGAACTCCTGACTCAACCCCTTCAACGCCGCCTCAACCTTTCCCTGGTCCTTCTTCAGCCGCGGCCCAGATTTCTTCTTATCCAAATTCGCCACCCACTCCTCCACCCTCACCGGCTCCTTCAACGGCTCCCTCACCTTCAAAAACGTCCCCGTAGCCTTCTCATGCACGCTCAAATCATACGCGCTGCGGTCCGCACACCCAACACACTCGATCCAGCCGTACGAACTCAGCAATTCGCAGTCCCAGCAATCAGCGGCATAATGCGCCATTTCATTCGCCATGTGCTGGCGGAAACGCAGCTTGGCAGGATCGATGCCGATTTTCTCCATGAAGAGCATGATGCGCACGAGGAAGTAGCCGAGCGTTTCATTGTCGACGAGTTTCGAGTCTACTGCCTCACCAATAGTTTTGATCTGCGGGGTTGAGCCGCCTTCGTTCTGGGTCTTGCGGTCGAGGAGAGGGAGTTTTGTATCGCGGACAGAGGCGAATTTGGGGTGGCGCTTACCGCTTTGTGGGTCGACGAAGTGCTCGACTTCTGCCATTAGGAACTCCCTTACACGTAGTAGACCGGAGCGAGGCGAGAGTTCGTTGCGGAAGGAGTAGCCGATACTGGCCGAGGCCATGGGGAGTTGGCCGTCGCTGAACTCCAGGAGTTTCTGGAAGGAAAGGAATTGGCCTTGTGCTGTTTCCGGGCGGAGGAATGCAGGTTCTTTGCCAGTAGCACCGATCTGGGTTTGGAACATGAGGTTCACGGATACAGGCGGCTCGACTTCATTGCCGGAAGTTGGGTTGCGGATATCATGCTTCCTGATCAAGGCACCCATATCGTCACCCGTCTGATCGTCGAGGGTGGCGAGTAAGTGCTCATACTCCTTCTTCGTCGCCTCGTCGAGCCTGACCGCCGCTTTCGCAGCCTTAGCTTTCTTCTTCTTCAACTTAGGATCTTCCTCAGTTTCCTCAATCTTCTCACCTCTCGCTTCTCGATCAGAAGTAAGTCTACTCTCGATAACATCCTTGATCAAATGATCCGATCGTAAAATCTCCCCAGTCTTCGGGTCCTTGCACATGAAATCGGCAAACTTATCCACATGACCAGACGTCTTGAGAACTTCGTAGGGCGTGAGCATGGAGCATTTGAGCGCCATCATCTTCTCGTGGCGGATGAAGTGATCGCGCCAGATGTTAATTACCTCAGCCTCTAAATTTTCGAGCGGAGGGCCATAGTCGAACAGGCCTTTAACGGCACCATAGGGCTCGAATGATTGCCATAGGAATACTTTGCGTCGAAGGAGTGATTCGAAAGCCGCTCGGTCGAAAGGCTGGCCAGCACGGGTCTTGTACTCGGTGGCCATGTTGGGTGCAGTTCCGGTGTTTCTAGATTTGACGGCGACCTGGTAGCGTTGGTGAGATGGGGCAGAGTGGAAAGCCCGGTTGCTCGATATCAGGACTGATTTCGCACAGCGAAAGGTCGAATGTGATAGAAGCTGGGATCCAGTCCTCGAAGCTCGCGATATTTGGTTGCCAATGGCAAACATAAACCGAACGCGACACTTTTGCTTCGATGGACTCTTATCTTGTATGGCAGAAGACGTGCTGCAGATGACGAAGAGACGGTAGTCAGACGGCTGCGATGCTTCAACGAGTGTGTCATGAAGTGATTCCGTGTCACAGAGACCAATTCAAACAACTTTTTGATGGAGCTAGCGAATAGACTCCAACGTCGTCGGTACATCCTTTCTCCATCCCCTACGCCAAGGCCACTACCCGTCACAAATTCCCCTCTATCGAGCTTCAGTTTCAAGCTTTTCCTTTCGATCAACCATCAACTTTCATAACCGACGCCGTATGTACATATCCCCCAGCTCATCATCCGACACCAGACTGACAACCTCATCACAGCCAACTAGTCACTATGAGAGCGAAGTGGAGGAAGAAGCGCGTGCGGCGCCTGAAGCGAAAGAGAAGAAAGACGAGAGCGCGCTCGTATGTTCTACCATCCAAGCCAATGGCTTCTCCCACACATCAATATACTAATCCCGTTTCTCTAGCAAATAAGCGTCTCGCCCCCAATGGCTGCCTAGCCAATCCATGCACACCATCGTCAAGCAAAGTAAACACAACCACAAGAACAGTCACGCGACCAGACCACATCACCTCAGCATCGAAGGAAGGCTCGGAAACCTGACGACGCAATTGGCGGGTGTCAAGCAAGTGACTGGAAGCTATGAACGGGAAATGTGGGAGGACTGTTGCATGGAAGCCCTCATGAACTCAGTACGGGCTGGAGATTGCTCACCTGCATATGCAATGAAGTGGAACGGGAGGTTCTAACACCGGCGGCCTTGTGTTATGTTTAGCATATAGCTGCCTTTGAACGCTTCTGTCTGCTGAACATCTGAAGTCATTGGTCTCGTTCCACATCATCTTGTGATATCCTTATGACCCCACGTCGTAGTATATGCAACTGCCAGTGCGGAAGTTGAAGACGCAAGCCTCCCTCCCTCCATCACCCTCCATCCACTTCTTTCTCCACGAGGCCAAGATATCCTGCACCTGACCAAGATACTGCCGCTCATTGAGCTGTACACTCTGCACCGACCTCCGCCAGCTCTCGGCCTCACTCAGTCGTGTCTCCTTGATAGACTCGAGAACACCATCACTCGTCTCAATAGCCAAGATGGGCGCATCCTTCCACTCGTCCATCTTCTCCGCCCATCGTGTCTGTGCCGCTTCAACGATATGATATTTATTCGACTTCTTGCTGCGATGCTGCGCCATCAGTACTTGGACATTGCCTCGACGATCGGCAGATTCATGATGACTACTATGTCGTGTGAAAGCTGGCGGTCGGACTTTATTGGTCGTTGTCTCCTTCTCTCGCAATTCTGATTGAAGGTGGCTGACCAGTGACACGAGCGGCACATCTACTTCGTCACTGTCGGAAGCAGCACTACGTATACGGACGCTGTGAGATGCTTCATGGCGAACGGATACAATCAAATTGTGCTCCGAAGTCTTGCTGGCCGCGGTGGCCAATTCGGCACTGATGTCGTTGGCCCAGAGAGTGTTGAGAATCCGCAGGCCAGCTACGAGCGCACCGTCGGTCGAAGATGTCTCGACCAATATATCGCATCGCTTAGCGAGGTTAGCATCATCGTCCACTTCCTCGATATTCTTCAAGAATGCTTTCTTGCCAGTGCTGCCTATTGGCTTGATCATATGGGCCACAAGCGAGTCCAGGCCGATGGACACGCCGACAGCGCCTTCACAGCCTTTGCCAAATGTGCCTGTGACACGATGAGCACGGATGAGGCTATCGTAGCGGCCACCGGCAGCGAGGACTGCTCGGTTCGTTTTGCGTTCCAGCACGCACTGGAATAGCATACCTCCCTCGAAGAGCTTCGCATTGACACTGCCAAGCGGCACTACATAGAGCTTGCGATGCAGCGTCATGGCTGAAAGGACGTCCAGGATGTCTTGTAACGAGCGCAGGCCCTGTTCCAGCTTTGTCTTAAGTCTTGTGCTCGCAGGTTCCAGCAGCCCTCGTAAGCGTGGCAAAGCCTTTTCCGGTGTCTCGCGGAAGTCAAACAACTGCATGTCGTCCAGCATGGTGTCCGCCAGGCCGGACTTCCTTAGCTCTGTTCGTACTTTAGCCCAAGTGAAACCGTGGAAGCCAAGTCTGCTGATCGCCTCTCGTACCATAGGCTGCTGCGCTAGTGGCACACGGCAATGCTCCAATATCGTGTCAAGGACGAGAGTGTGATTGAAGTGCAGGCTCACAGTGGCTTTCGAAAAAGATGGTAGCTCGCAGAATATCTCGTCCATCACCTTCAGCATCTCCGCTTCATCCAGAGCACCATCTAGGCTTGGATTGGTGGAGGTAATGTCAAAGTCCACCTCGTCATTGACTTTAGGTGCGCCACCTGTGTAGGCATCTCGATATGCTGAGCCGAAGACAAATGTTCGCTTGACTGGTGGCGCTTGTCTAGCCAATTGTCGAGCATATGGCAACGTAAGGTCGTACGGTAATTGTAGCAGTAGCCCAGACGCATCGAGCATCTGTACCACGTTGGTATTATTTTGATAATACGAGGATCGTGGAAAGATGGTCTCTCGTCGAGTCTCCTCAGCGCCGTGTCTTCGAAAGATTTGCTCCAGTGTACACAAAGCGATCGATCTGTTGCGAAGCCTCGTAGCATCCGGCGCGGTAATCTGTGGTTGTGCGTCCCACGCCAACGACTTCACCCTGTCCGTCCCTTGCGGATCATGAGCGAATAGAGCAGACATCATCTTCTGGTGGTATGGCGAACGAGAGTCGGTGAGGCCACTGAGCGCTTGGCGGATGGTCTCGTCTTCGACCTTGACGGGGAGAATGTCGCTACGCAGTAACTCTGTGCTACTAGGTCGTTCGCTTGGCTTATGTGAAATCAAGCAAGTTATGAGCTTGCCCTGGGCGACTTTGGCTCCATTGGTGCGGTATGCAGGCGGAAGCTCGTGCTCCTTCTCGCGGACCTGCTGTAATGCTCGGATCCGTTCCATGGCCGTGCTGAACTCCTCGCACATCTCATAGAACATGATGCCGAGCGAGTACATATCTACTTTAGCATTATAGGAGCCACCAGAATTGGTCCGTAGCTCTGGTGCGACATACATTGCAGTACCAACGCTGCGCGTCATATCGCCACCCGCGCTACCACTCATTACACTGGCTCGCTCAGTCTGATATTGGGTAGTAGTAGCAAGGCCAAAGTCGCCGATTTTCGGGTTCTCGGCAACATCCAGAAAGACATTGTCTGGTTTGAGATCGCGGTGAATGATGCCGTGACTATGTATATGCGCGAGACCTTCGGTGATCTGTCGCACATATCGCCATGCCTCATCCTCACTCATACCTTTCCGGACCAAGTCTCGTAATGTATGCCGCTCGCAGTACTCCATCTGAATATACAGCATAGACGGTAGCCGAGGAGGCTGCGTGTGAGTCTTCCTGAGCTCGAGGACGGATGATGATGTCCCTTTCGGTGGGACATCGTCCGCAGTATTGTCAGTACCGCTCGCAGTACCATCTCCATCGGCTTCGTCATCATCATCGTCCCCAAACTCGATCTGTGCGTAGCCACTGGAGCTCACAAAGTCAAGACCGCCAGTGCTCTGGTAGCCAAAGTCCATTCGCGGTCCATCCGAGCTGGAATCATTGCTCTCATCAATGACAGACTCAGTTGTAGCCGTGGTCGTCTCGTCCGTCTCTACGTTTAACACATCATTTTCAAGCCATGTGGCAAAGTACCTGACCACGTAAGGATGGTTCAGGCGATTCAGTAGCATGACTTCAGACAAAACTTGATCAAGCAGGTGAGGCGCTTGTTTGATCTTCTTGATGGCATACACACCGCCTAGGGATGGTATGTCAGTACAGCGTAATGTACGTGCTGGAGCACTGGGAAGCGCAATCAGGACCTACCGTCAAGCTTATTGCGTGCCTTGACTACTTCGCCAAAACCACCCTTGCCCAGTCTTCCAAGCTCGGTGAAGTCCATTAGATATCTTGACATACCGACAGGCTCAAGCGCGTTAGAAGATTCTGTCCTCAGTCTTCGGTGCGTGACAACACCAAGGCTGGAGCTTGGCCTTCGTCGCTGACCTTTCAGAGGCATGCTTGTCTTTTCACGAAGTATGTCAAAGTCGGTTCGTAGGAATTCGGCTGGCAGAAGATCGAATGCGCTCAAGCGCTTCGTCGAGTCGAACATCTTGACCAAGAAGTCGCGGAAAGTGTCAGAAAGATCTAGCTGGGCAATCATATCATGAGGGGAGGTGTACTCCTCCACGACATCAACACCAAAGAACATCTGTAGGACGACAACACCGAGCTGCCATATGTCTGCGCGTCTATCCTTCTCTGCTGACCTCCATTTCTCAGGCAAATCGTCTTCAAAACTTGATTGCAATCTCCATTGACCAAGTCTGCCAAGCTTCAGTGCGACAGAAGGGCTACTCTGAACAAAGATACTGCGGCAAGTCAACGCCCCGTGTGTCACGCCACGGCTGTGAAGATAGTCCAAGGCCTCGAGCAACGAAGTTGTATGCTGTCGTGCTTTGCTCTGCTGCATGGTACCTAACGTGAGCAGCTCCTGTAGTGTACCTCGATCGGCGTACTCACTACATAATGAAAATTGTATCTTGGTCGAATCTAGTCGATCAATACGATACGTCAGCAGACCAAGAATACTACTGTGGCGTAGTTGACGGACTGTCTCCAGGTATCTTTCGATCTCTAGGATGTCGTCTCGGTCTTTGTCCGACATGAGTCTCTTCACCGCAACAAGTAGCTGTGGTGCGATCGTTGCGTGGAGGCGTGGCTTGCCAAGATGAAGCTCGTCTGTACGAGTGCTTTCCAGCAAAGTAACCAGCTCCACATCGGTGAACTCGATGGTCCTGCCACTATCGACTAGTGTCGCCGGCTGATCGAAGGACATCACCTTGCTGGCTTCACCTGATGTACTTGAGATAGGAGCAGTGATCTTTGTGGATCTACGCTTCTCGCGCCGCATGAGCTCTTCGTCAACCATCTGCTTTAGTACACGGTCCTCTTCCTCTTGAGCTTCCAGCAGTCGCTTAGACTCGGCAGCTTCAGCTTTAAAAGCCAGCGTACTGGCTACTTCCTCAGCCGACGCGCGCTCCTCTTCCAAGCTGGGCAGGGTGCCTTGCTGGCGAGCCGTGACTGCATCTTCCAAGGCATCCTGAATTTCGGATGCAATGGCGTGTATCATCACCTCACCAAGAAGCTGCTTGGGACGTAGTGTGATGATATTGCTGATACGTCGCTGGGTGCGTTCATGGTAACCCTGGAGACCAGATGTCTCAAGCAGTGGCGCGGACTTGGGATACGTAGCGGTCAGTCGGACGGCAAGAAGCATTGAGCTCTCCTGATCAGAGAAAGCTCGTAGTCGGAGCCTGAAGCTTCGATCGGTGGTTTTACTCCAGGCACCTTTGATCTCGACGTCCTCATAGTCATCCATGTAAATCGCTTTGAGCACTTCGATTTCTTCGTCTTGGACTTCGCCATAATTTATCGTGGCTGTGGCAGTCTGCTCGGTCAGCACTCTCGGTCCTGTTGCTTTTGCGTTGTTGATTTTCTTCGGCGTTTTCGGAGCCATATCAGTTTATGGCTCAGGCCGCTTCATAAGAACGGCAGGTGGAGCTGCAGCCAAAGCTGCAATCCACTACGCGGCGACAGTTGTCATTGCGGACAAGATTTGATCGAGTCCCAAAGTGGTCTGTTATGGTCTGCATAGATAGATACCTAAGGTGAAGAGTAGTTCGTGGTCGGAGTCATCGGCGTAGGTAGGCACGATGTGGCGGATAGTCCCGCAGCGCGACGTGCTCGAAATGGTTAGACAAAAATAGATAAACAATGGGTGCACAACGCTGGACACTGCGCAACACTGATATGCATACCAATCACTGTATACATTCGCACTAAACACCCTACCAGGTCAATATGTTGCACTGGCTGGCTGGCCAGAAGCTGCCAGAAGAAGCGACAGACCCTGGCACAACAGGCTATGTCGACCCGCCAGAAACGCCGGCGCCTGTCTTTGCAGTTCGCGCTTTCAAGCATGCCATCTTTGGCACGCCTCAGACCGTGCAACAGCCAAAAGTTCGACGACATTCGAGTACCGAGCATACACGAACGCGAGCACATACGCGCCCCGAACGACCACAACTGACGCGACCGAAGAGTGCTGGAGATGCTCGTTTGTTGGAGGAAGCTGCGGCGCCTGAAGCTGTCAGCTCGCCGACCAAGGGCATACTAATGACGCCCGGCACGGCTGCTGCGAAGAAGAAGAATGTCACTTTTGGCGACCACGTCCTGGACAACGAGGAGAAGAGACCGTCCAAAAGTGGTCTGCCGGAGGAATATCCAGGCAAGTTCCCGAGCCCGTGGACCAAGCCAATTGGCAGTGATGACGATCTATCGGACGTACCGGACAGGATTGAAAAGACGAAGGGGCGAAGTAGCAAGCTTACAGAAGCGCTGGAGCAGGCTCGCGACGAGTCTGGCAAGCGGACGAGGACACACAGACGTAATAAGAGCGTAGACGAGTCTGACATGACCAAAGATATGCTCGAGCCTGTCTCTGACTCCGGCAAATACTGGAAAGTTCAATACGACTCTTATCGCGAAAACTCGCAACGTGAGATCAGGAAGCTTATTACCAAGCAGAAGGCTGCGAAGACGTTTGCACGCGACAAGGACACGCAGTGCATCGAACTGGCGGACGAGCTCCGACAGGAGCGAAAGAAGGTGGAGAAGCTGGAGAAGAGAACCGCTGAGCTTGAGCGGAGATTGAAGGCAATGCAGCAGGAATTGGAGCAGGCTAGTGCTCGCCCTGCCGCTGAATCTATCGTGCAAGTTGAGTCCGCTGCTCCTTCGAAGATCAAGGAGGGCCATCTTGCTCCAAAAGCATCGGCACAACATACTTCTCAGCCTCTCGTCCCAGCGGCAAAGACGACAATAGAGCAGCTTGCGCTACCAACGACATCGGACGTGCCAGTGCTAGCTATGAGCAAGCATGAGATCGCAGCCAAAGCCGACCCCGAGCCTGTGAAGTCACGGACCAGAACACGACCTACAACATCACGAACGAAGACTGATGATGACATCTGGAACCAATCACTCCAGTCGAGTGGCCTTGCGCGAAGCCGATCCCCGGAGAGATCTAAGGCATCGTGCAAACCAGGACGCAGCATCACAAGCGGTACTGAAGTGACACCTTTACAATCGCTGAGTATCAACACCTTGCCATCTGCAAGTCTGCTACGGCGAGACTCCGTACAACCCTCGCCGCCAATGGATCAGTTCGCGAAAGAGCCGCTGGTGCGACAAGAAGTAATATGGCCGCGTGAGGCAGCAGAGAAGCCCAAGACTTCTCCTGCACTTGCGGCAGGCTTGCCAACAGCACCAGCGCCAAACGTTGATGAAGTCCCAGCGAGATCAAGATCACCGATCAGGACCAAAACTACAACCGTGGACCTCACGAGCGACCTCACCATGCCACCACTAGCCTCAAGTCCCTTTCAACCAAGTCCAATGCTTTCACCACCAGGGGTCGATGTAAAGAAGTCAACATATTTCGATCCGAAAGCGCAGCCGCTACCTACCACTACGGGTGCCACAACCAAAGACGATGAGAGCCCGGCTTCGAAAACCAGACCAGCTCTGGCAGAGAACATCAAGCCAACAGCAGCATGGAACGCTATCAACGCACCTGGTGCTGGTATGCGGCTTTCGAGCTTGACGGACAAGAGTGGCCGAGAACTGAACCAAGACCGTATTGCTGCAGCTCGAGCGCGCATTGCTGCAAAGGGACGTGGGCCTTCTTGATGAGGTTGAGAGCGTTGGCCGTGGTGCTACAGACCAAGGGGATCGCGCGATATCATTCTTTATCTTTTTAGCGGGTTTGCCGCACTATCGCCGGAGCGCCTGCTTATCCTGTCTTACAATCAGCACCCCATGTACAGATACCGTCGTTAAGCACACTTCGCAAGAATTCCTATCAATGGCCTGCTTCGCGTCTTTTACCTCTCCGGATTGTGCACAAGGCAAATGCCTCGGCGATAGGCCCAGGGTCTAAGTTTGGCAACATGCGGGGCCGCTGATCGACAGTGCATGAAGCCAGGCATGACGCGCGCCAGTCAGATCCAACGAGATGTTACAAGTTGTTCAGAAACTCTTTGGTCGTGCCTCGGTCAAACAGCAGGTCGTTGACACTGTTATACATCGTGCGCTGCGTTGGATCTCTCCAGGCGTCTTTGGTCCATTTTTTGGGGAATACCGCCGAAGCAGTGATCTGAACAATGGCAGCAGCACAAGTCGTAACACCTGCACGGCGGAAACAGGTCCTGAGAGTGTTGTTCATCTCCCTATTACTTGACTTAGTAAGTTCTAGCACTACCTGCGATGGGTCGCGTGCTGGTCTGATATGTGCATAGATCAGCTTCACCTTCATCCTCCCTCTCTTCCCGAAGCTGCTGGAGTTCTACCGTAACCTCGAGACCCAGTCATCTGGGACCGTGCTATCGAGGATCTTGTACGGCCTCAATGCCTACAAGAACAGCTTCGCCAAGCCCATCAATGATCGATATGACATAGTCTTACTGGGAGGGGCCATGGGTTCGCTTTTCTCGTTCTGCCAAGCTATTGCATCGCCTATCATCGGCACACTATCTGACCGTTATGGACGGAGAAGAGCATTGTTGTGTTCCATGGTTGGGAATATTGCTTCAGTAGCTTTGTGGTGCGCAGCAACCGACTTCAGGACATTCTTGGCGAGTCGTGTCGTAGGAGGGTTGAGTGAAGGCAATGTGCAGCTGGCTCTTGCCATCGCAACGGATATCAGCAGCGAGCAGGATCGTGGGAAGACAATGGCGATGGTCGGTGCATGCTTCAGTATAGCTTTCACCTTCGGGCCAGCGCTTGGTGCAGCACTTTCGCAGATCAACACAGTCGCAGCCAATCCTTTCGCAACAGCAGCGGGAGTGTCTCTGGCTTTGATCGTGACGGAGACGATATACCTCTACTATGCGCTGCCAGAGACACACCAAGCCATGCAGCCAACTACAAACGGCAATACGACTACCGAGCACGTCCCGGCCGAGAAACGCCAACGCACGAACTCTCACACTCTACTGAACCTCACGCACTTTACCTTCATCCTCTTCTTCAGCGGCATGGAGTTCTCCTTCCCATTCATGACTTACGACCTCTTCTCCTACGGCTCGAATGAATCAGGCAAACTGCTCGGCTACATCGGTCTAGTAGCAAGTCTCCTGCAGGGTGGCGTGACCCGACGCATGCACCCGCTACGCAATGTCCAGATGGGTGTAATCAGCTGTGCAGCTGCGTTCTTCATACTCTCCCAGCTGACAACGCAGTACGGCCTGTATGCTGCGGCAACCCTACTAGCAGTCACGAACAGCACAGTCGTGACCGGTCTGAACAGCCTCTCCAGCTTCGAAGCCGGAGCCGAGGAGCGAGGAGAGAAACTCGGTCATCATCGCAGCTTCGGACAAGTAGGCCGGGCTTTGGGGCCTCTGATCTTCTGCACGCTGTATTGGTGGGCAGGCAGGGATGTCGCTTACATTATTGGCGGAACTGGAATGGTGGGTGTTGTAGCCCTTGTATACGGAGGGCTGAAGGTGCCGGCGGGCTCGCAGATTGAGAAGGCTGCGAAAGCGACGGAAATGCATGGTGAGAAGAAAGTAGCATGAGCCACCAACGTCATCAGCGTAGACCGAGGATAAGCTTGAGCGAACTTCTTTCTTACAACCCATACTTGCAGTGCAAAGAAACGTGATCGACGTGATCGGCGACTAATTTGTCGAGCCGGGTCGCCCGCTTGGGTGAAGTTCGCGCGGTTGCCGATCACTGCCTTTACAGCCACTCAAACGACCTCACCTCGCAACGTGTGTACCAACACAGAGCAAAAGCAGCCATATTCGGCGCTATTATAGCTGGAAAGAAAAGAAGGCTGATGGTAAGGCGCCACACGAAGCTTCCACTCCATCGTCCGGGCTTGGCTGTTGTAATGTTGCATCGTACTGATGACCATGTGGGAGCACAAAAGCACGCGACTCGCACAGTTTGGGAATGCGAGGGCCTGTATTCAATCTATGCTGCATGCAAAGGCAACCCAGTCAGCGGCCTACGCCGATGCCTCAGCGCTGCACAGTGGCTAGCTGAGAGCTAAAAGCAGTTCGCCTGTAGAATGTCACCAGAAGATGTGATCATTTCGTCATATTATGTGCTTTTGGATAAAGATGATCTACCATGAGCCGCTCAATGCCGCTTGAACGCTATCAAATGCAACGATCAATATTTCAGTTCTCACCAATCATGCTGACACGGTGTTCCCATTCACAGTGATTTGAGCGGTGTATAATGCTCTCCCTGACGCAGAGTTTGCATGGAACAGCATGTGCTTGCCGTCTCTGAAGATGTCGGCGGAACCAGGAGTGTTGAGGCCGTCTGTACCAGTGGCGAAGAGTGGACTTGAAGCCCTCGTGAATGGACCGGTGATTGAGGTGGACGTTGCATAGCTGACGGTGTAGCTGCCAGTTCTGCTTGATTGTTAGCATTTCTCCACAAGTGTCACCATATTGAGTGAACGCACGTAAAGCAGCCGGAGCTGAAGAACAAAATATATGTGCTGCCCACTTTCGTGAGGGATGGTGCTTCGACGATCCCCTGATCTGCGGCACCATTATTGTTCAAGATCGTCGTTGGCGAGCCTTGCAGAGTGTAACCATCTTTGGCGACTGGCTGGAGTATGATCGGCGTTGCAACATATGGAGCAACTGATGAGGTTAGTCATGGTGATATCAGGTTTTATCAGATCGTTGGTCTTACCATTGTTGCCACAAGCTCCACCATGGCCCTGGCTGTTGCCGTCTACTTTGTAGGTGATATAACGCTGTCCAGTAGCAGCCTCCCAGTAGCCAGCAGCATCGATGGCACCACCTTGAGAGGTTGGGCAGATCAGAGCGCCATTGCCGACAGGTGTGAAAGGTCCGGTAATACTATTTGATGTGGCGCACCAACACAATGTTGGGCGGTGTTCTGAGCTGTCGTGGCACTATAGTACATCACGAAAGTATTGTCCTAGAGAACATGCATCGTCAGCGAAGGTCATGAATGAGCATCCCGCACGACGTGAGACTCACAATCTGGATGAGATCTGGCGCCCACGTGTTTGGTGAGGCAGCGTTGACCCAGGAGGGCAGGTTGGGCAGAGCATCTTTCTGGGAGCCGTCCGAGTTTCTGACGAGGGTCCAGGTGTTGAAATCGGGTGATGTGGCGATCTGAATGTGTAGGCTACTTCCTATCGTTCTTGTTGCGAAGGCGTACCATACGCCATTGACTTGTATAATGGATGGATCTTGACTGCATCAGTCGGCAATCCTTCGTAGCACGTTGTAGTACGCTGAACTCACCTGGGAAATTTGCGCCTCCAATCTGCGGTCCAGCTTCAGACCGTTTGATCAGACCAACCTCAAGCTTTGGTAAGGGTGCCGCCAGACAGAGCTGGGCCGTCAGCGCCCACAAGGCAAAGCAAATGCTACGGAAAGACATGGTATCCGATTGTGTTGACTATTCGAGAGATTGAGATCGTGGCTACAAGAAGAGTATAGGAAAAAAGTCAGAGTCAAGAGAGCTTACCACATCTTACATACCTTATATGCGCCGGGGGAATGCTCCACCACGCAGAACTATGCCATCGATGTCATTCCTGCGAGCTGATCTGCTGTGAGTGTGTGCTTCTGCGCGTAGTGCCGTACGGCTAGGGTTCCATCGTCTACTGACAGCAGACCAGACGGCGGGCCTTATGCAGGGAGGCAGTGCTACGCTCGGGCTAGCGAGTGCATACGGCCACGGCGAGAGCATCGTTGCCTGTTCCTGAACTCGTGAGCAGAATAGGTGCCAGCTACTCGTAGCTTGATCGGGAAGTAAGCTTATTCGAGAGTTTGCGCTTGACAGTAGACTGGTGAAAAGCAAATCTGTAGTGCCGAGCCGTTGGTTTGCGCTATTAGGCATGCGATGTCTCGGAGAAGGCAGAGGGTGGCCTCGAAAGTCAAGATGAGCAACCCCAGCCAGCCAGTCAGCGATTACTGGAATGAGTACGGCCGTGTGTTCGCAGGGCTTATGCTTGTTGAGTCAGCTCGAGTAGTTGTGGTGGTAATATCAGAAGAGGCTTAGCAAGACTATCGATTTATTGCGTGCTTTAGCATCTTCGACAGGCCTTCTAGCGTGCTCGTTGTACGCCAGCCTCCGTGATGAAGGCCTAGAAGCGTTGGCAGGCTGCACTTCGGGCGGCGCGGTAGCCGCAGTGTGAGAAGCATATCGAGGCGGAGGCACGTTGTCGATTCGCGAAGGAGTTGGCGTGCCAGAAAGCTGGAGCGGGACGGCACGCCAAGAATGTGTCAGCGCTTCTCGGCATCCCGATGGAGCCTTTTCCAGACTAAATCAGTACATTGTTACTGCTGGAACGTTTACTTTATACGATCATCTGAATCCTCACGCGACCGACCGATCGCCCCAAAGCCACCTGGACATGAACATGCCCGTCCTTTGGGAATTGTGCCGGAGCATGCCGCGGGTTTGGCGGTGAGGCGCACATTGCCCTAGATGCCAACAATAATAGTCTGCTCTGGCCGAGTCACCAGGTACGGCCAGCGGCAAGCCACACTCTGCGTTGGCCAGCTATGAACAGATCGAAGTGTACTGCGGCACTGCCAAGGATACGTCGAGAGTTGACTAGTGCACTCGAATCACTCTACGCAGACCTCCCCACATTCGAGCTCCACTGACGCCTAAAGAGATTGTGTCGAAAGGTAAGGAATCACAAGGATCACTCCACTGCCACCGCCACGAGCCTACTCTCATGATCCTTCCCCGCCCATTAGCTCCCTGTCATTTGCCATGCGAAGCTGGCTATTCCTGTCTGCTTTTCCATTCAACTCCACTTGAAGCTACACTGATGTGTTTTTGCTGACTTCGGGCTGGAGGCAATTGCTGTCAGCGGGTGATGGAAGTTTGGAGCTGGCAGTTCCTCGGGTAGTGACAACTTGCGTGCGCCAAGAAAGACTCGACTTCAGTGGCGCTTCGAGACCTCGCATTGCAAGCCGAGTCGCAACCATGGAGCTCGCGAAGCGTGTGTTGCATGTCGAGAAACCGTCCGACCCAGCTGGAGCGATTATTGAAGCATGGGCACAAGGCTACATGGTCGGCTCGCTGATCATCATGGCCTGTGTCGCATTCGCGAACATGCGCCGTGGTGTACTTTTGCATAAGCTGATTCTGATCGAGGTATCACGTGGTCATCATGTAGCCAGTATTGCGCCATGCTGACTGCTACTAGCTTGTGTTTGGAATGTTTCACGGGACTTTCATCTTTACGAATGCGCCAGTGTATAACTGGTATCTTAGCGTCACGGCAATCTTTTTGGTAAGACATGTCTTGCATACTCGAAACTCTGATGATGGTCAATGCCGAGCTAACATAGACCGTCTAGAACACGAGCTGGAGTTTACATAATGTCATTGCATGGATCAAGAACAAACCACTACTACCACGATGGGCTAGCATTTTCTACATCACTACTGTCATATTAGTACAGCCATATTGGATACTGGAAATCGTTGCCAACGTGAGTCTCGCAGTATCGATCATCTACCGAACCAAAAATTGACACGAAACCAGTTCCTCTATTTCAGCAACACCAGTAATCTGTTCGTGTACACCAGGCCGTACGAAGCCCTCTTTCGAGACCCTTGGTGGATCTTCACCATCGCGAACCTACTATGGAACATCAAGACTCGATATGATTTCGGCTTTCTCGAGCTCATGCGTGTCTCACCTCGCTTCGGCATTTTATTCGGCGCCATGATGCTCAGCATCTGCTTCATCTTGGTCGATATTCTGGCTGTCACGCACGTCATATCTGGGTCCGGTCTACCAGACGGCATCAACCCCTTCTGGAAACCGGCATTCGTCTTTAAGTGCTTGACCGACACCATCATCCTCGACGACTTCAAGACTGCTTTGGATCGCTTGAAGCAGCATAGGTTAGCTAGACTTGGCAGTCTAGCGAGCGACAATATCCGAGGTCAGTTTGACAAGCAAGGCAAGGAGAAGAAAGAAGATGTTGCGGATGGTAATACTTTCTTGACTGGATTTCCGATGGTAGTTACGAAGACGAATTCGAAGAAGACCTTTGATCCGGATAACATGGATCTTGAGGCAGCGTTACATATGGACGATTTCGAACCTGGCGTCTCTCCAACTCGGTCTGGTAGGGGCTGAAGAAAGTTGCTGATACCAGTTGCAACGTTGAGAATACGATTGGAAACCATCTAGAAACTATCTTGAGGGATGAGGATATTTTGCCGCGTCGTTGCAGCTGGCACGGCATGGGACCACCCTTCTGGACTTTATGGCCTCTTTCCAGACTACTGAGCTCGAGCTAAAATCTAAGCCCGGGCTTTCATGGCGAGCTTGTGAGTATTGCGAATTCACCTCAACCGTCCACCATAAGGCATTCGGGAGAGACCAGGTGACCTAAACCCCTCCCACTCATCAAACCGGGTTTCATGGTCCAGTGGCATCCTGCCGCCATAACCTTCATCATAAGGATCCTCCGTCCGACCACCACGCCCTCCGCCGCGACGGCCAGTGGACAAACCATTTCCGCCTCCACGATCATGGGCGGACCCGCCAAACAGATCGTCAAACGTGTCTAGACGACCTTGTCTGCCGCTATGGCCGGCATACGGATCCTGCATACGCTGGCCTTGGGCTTGCACCTGGCCATACCCGACGGAAGGATGGTCAGTCGGCTCGAAGAAATGATCTTGGCCTTGTGGTACTCTACGACCCCCGTCTGCATCACGCATACCACCGCCACCATATCTGCTCCCACCATCTCCGATGCCGCCGAACATCTCCTCGAAACCATCATGACTTCTTCCTCCCTGAGCACGCCCAGGACCACGCTGATCACGAGCCACGGCATCTTCTCGATCCCAGCGCCCGCGATCACCGGGTCTAATGTTGAAAAGGGAGTCGAACTCTTCGTCCAGACTGGGTCCGTGCTCGCCGAGTACTCCGCCGTATGTCAGGCGCTTGCCAGACCTGCCACCGTCTCCTCTGTGTCCTTGGCTAGGGACACCAGCTGGACGTCCGCCTGGATAGTCGGCATAAGGGTCGTCGAGGTCATTGTAGTACATGTCACGCGCGCCGGGCTGCGTGGAGTTGGAGTATGGCATGCTGGTGAGGGGGGTGTCTGGAACACGGGATAGATTGATGCAGTCCTGCTTGGAGAATGGTGGATTCGTGTGAGTAAGGGAAATAGCGATGCGGTGCGACGATTGAAGAAGGGTCGGATATTGAGCGAGCTGGGCGAAGGTTTTATACCTGTGTTTCTGTGTTTCTGTGTACAGCAGTGACTCTTGTAAGCCGTGTTGGATTACTTGCTACACTATAGTGACTACCAGAACGAGATGTCGTTCTTCGATACAGGACGATGGCATCGTGTCTTCACTAAGGCACATGACGAATCACTGTGGGAGAGCAGCTGGATCGCGATATTGCTGTTACTTATCTGGAGCTGTTCATGATGTCCTAGCTGGATTGGTGTACTGCGTAGCGAAGTGTCTTCGTCATGGCCGGTTCCGGTGCAGTGAGAGGGGTGTGAGTCTGTACAAGCCGCTTGATAGGCATATGTCTTGTCGGCAATAGTGAGCTGCTGACCAATAGCACGTAAGAAGATGATCTTCGGGAGAGCCGTGAAGCAGCATGTGAGAGCCAGGAGCATGACTGTGGCGAAGCCTGCACGGGTTTGACGAGATCAAGCTTCAGTTCGATATATTTCCACTGTTATCATGTATATACCAACTTCTTGGTGGTAGGGCAAGTCGAATTCTGAAACAACACAAACGGCGCTCGTGCATCTCCTCTTCTCCACAGAATCTCACAATAAAGAAAAAAGTGGAAAGTTTCGCCTCTACTCTCTCGACGCAGGGGGCGGCCGGCATCCTCGGTCGCAGCCGGGACCAAACGCGCGTGTAAGGATTTAACGCGAAGCGGTTTGGTGTGGCCGTGTTATTCGGGGGTCTCCTGCTGTAGGATGAGAGTATAGTAGACAATATCATCCCCTCTCACACGAAAGCGACGACGAGGTCAGCCATGCCATGCTAGCGACCTACTCTTACCACCTAGACCGACGACGCGCTTGTGTCTTTGTTTATTCTTTGGCTGTTGTAGGAGAGTAGCTGCAAGCAGCAAGCAGAAGGCAGCGTGGGGAGGAGATTAGTTTGTTGGCTGCTGATCCCTTAGCGCTGGCGTTATAAGGATTCAGAGGGTTGTCTGAGTGTTCTTCCCATACTCGACTTGGTGTTGGGAGGACGTCGTGGTAGTTGATAACCATGGCCCACCCGTACGATGTTGGGACGAAGGCGTGGCAGCCGGACGTCACTGAAGGATGGGTTGCTTCGGAGGTGACGCAGAAGAAGGTGGATGGGGACAAGATCAGACTGGTGTTTGCACTGGAGAATGGCGAGGTATGGCAGATGGAGGTGTGCAAGGAGAGACTTGATGTTATACTGACCATGACAGACCAAAACGGTCGAGACAACCCTAGCCGCGCTCCAGAACGAGAACTCCTCGACGAATGGAACGCTACCGCCGCTCATGAACCCGGCCATGCTCGAAGCCTCTGACGACCTGACGAACCTCTCACATCTGAACGAGCCGGCCGTGCTCCAGGCCATCAAGCTGCGCTATGCCCAGAAGGAAATCTACACATACTCCGGCATCGTGCTGATAGCCACCAACCCCTTTGCTCGAGTCGACTCGCTCTATGTCCCGGGCATGGTGCAAGTCTACGCCGGCAAGCATCGGTCTTCACAAGCACCGCATCTGTTTGCCATAGCGGAGGAGGCATTCGCGGAAATGCTGCGAGATGGTCGTAACCAGACCATTGTCGTCTCAGGTGAGTCCGGAGCAGGTAAGACGGTCAGCGCAAAGTACATAATGCGCTACTTCGCCACACGAGAACCACCCGATCAGCCTGGTGTCCGCCGACGAGACCGCTCAGGCGACTCCATGAGCGAGACGGAAGAGCAGATCCTCGCTACCAACCCTATAATGGAAGCTTTCGGCAATGCAAAGACGACTCGCAATGACAACTCCTCCCGTTTCGGCAAGTACATCGAGATCATGTTCAACAAGAGCACGGATATCATTGGTGCGAGGATACGGACATATTTGCTCGAGCGGTCGCGGTTGGTGTTTCAGCCGCTTAAGGAGAGGAATTACCACATCTTCTACCAGCTCGTCGCGGGCGCTACCGAGGCGGAAAGGGAAGAGTTGGGCCTGATACCACCGGAGCACTTTGATTTCTTGAATCAGGGCGGCGCGCCACAGATCGAGGGTGTGTATGATGGGAAGGATTTCAATGAGACCAGGCAGGCGTTGACGAGACTTGGTGTGTCGGTTGAGGTGCAGACGTCGCTTTGGCGGATACTTGCTGCGCTGCTGCATATTGGTAATATGAAGATTACTGCGACCAGGACAGAATCCAACTTGTCTGCCTCGGAGCCTTCACTTGCCAAGGCTGCACAACTTCTCGGAATAGATGCTGCTGAATTCGCCAAATGGACGGTCAAGAAGCAGCTCATTACTCGAGGCGAGAAGATTGTGTCAAACCTTACTGCACAGCAAGCAACTGTCGTGCGAGACTCGGTCGCCAAGTACATCTACTCATCCCTCTTCGACTGGCTTGTGGAGACCATGAACAACTTCCTCGCCACAGAAGAGACCCTCGAGCAAGTTAAGAGCTTCATTGGTGTACTGGATATCTACGGTTTCGAGCATTTCGCCAAGAACAGCTTCGAGCAGTTCTGCATCAATTATGCCAACGAGAAGTTGCAGCAGGAATTCAATCAGCATGTTTTCAAGCTCGAGCAGGAGGAATATATGCGTGAGCAGATCCAGTGGGAATTTATCGACTTCTCAGACAACCAGCCTTGCATTGACTTGATCGAAGGAAAGCTTGGTGTGCTTGCACTGCTTGATGAGGAGAGTAGATTGCCGATGGGGTCTGATGAAAGCTTCGTGACGAAGCTTCATCACAACTTCTCCAACGATAAGCATGCCTTCTACAAGAAGCCACGATTCGGCAAGAGTGCTTTCACGGTCTGCCATTACGCTATCGACGTGACGTACGAGAGCGAAGGTTTCATTGAGAAGAACAGGGACACAGTACCGGACGAACATCTGGAAGTGCTACGGAACACATCCAATGGCTTCCTCCGAGAAGTCATGGATGCTTCGACGACAGTGAGAGACAGAGATACGGCTGCAGTCGCGCCAAAAGCTACGCCTGGTAAGAGAGTCGGAGCTGCGGCGGCGCGAAAGCCAACTCTGGGCAATATCTTCAAGAGCAGTTTGATCGAGCTCATGGCCACGATTGAGAGGACTGAGGTACATTACATTCGATGTATCAAGCCCAATGAGGAGAAGCTGGCATGGAAGTTCGAGGGTCCGATGGTGTTGAGCCAACTTCGTGCTTGTGGAGTGTTGGAGACAGTCAGAATCTCGTGCGCTGGTTACCCGACCAGATGGACGTACGAGGAGTTCGCGCTGAGGTATTATATGCTGATACCATCCACACAGTGGACGCACGAGATCCGGGATATGGCCAACAATATCCTCCGCAAAGCATTTGGCGCAGGCAAGAACGACGGCACCGACAAGTACCAGTTAGGTCTGACCAAGATCTTCTTCCGGGCGGGTATGCTCGCCTTCCTCGAAAACCTCCGCACGAACCGCCTGACAGGCGCCGCGATCATGATCCAGAAGAATCTGCGGTGTCTACATCAACGCAAGAAATACCTCGAAGCGCGCGAAAGCATCCAGACTTTTCAGGCCCTCATCCGAGGACTCCTGGCGCGCAAAAGGGCCCAAGAGGCACGGCGGCAAAAAGGCGCGACGACGATCCAGCGCGTCTGGCGCGGACAGAAGGCCCGCAAGAGCTACGTACGCCAGCGCAACCATCTCATCGTCTTTGAAGCAGCGGCACGGGGATGGATTACACGTAAATCGATACTGGACAAGAGATTAGGCGATGCTGCTCGAATCATCCAACGGACGTGGCGACGACATAGTCAGCTCAGGCAGTGGAGAGATTATAGGCGAAATGTGGTCAAGGCGCAGAGTTTGTGGCGTGGCAAGCAGGCGCGGAAGGGGTATAAGACTTTGCGCGAGGAGGCGAGGGATTTGAAGCAGATTTCGTATAAGTTGGAGAATAAGGTTGTGGAGTTGACGCAGAGTTTGGGGTCCATGAGGTCGGAGAACAGGACGTTGAAGGGCCAGGTGCAGAGTTATGAGAATCAGTTGAAGAGTTGGCGGGAGCGGCATACGGCGCTGGAGCAGCGGGCGAATGAGTTGCAGCGGGATGCTAATCAGGCTGGTATCACGGCGGCGAAGTTGACGGCGGTCGAGGCGGATTTCCAGCGCTTGCAGACGAATTTCGAGGAGAGTCAGGGAAGTATGAGGAGGTTGCAGGAGGAGGAGAAGGGGTTGAGGGAGAGTTTGAGGAGTACCAGTTCGGAATTGGAGAGTACAAGGCAGGGAAAGACGGCGAGCGAGACGGAGAAGTTGAGTCTCAGGCAGCAGTTGGCGGAGATGCAGGATCAGTTGGAGCTGGCAAAGAGGGCGCAGGTCATGGCGCCTGTGGCTGGCGATATGGTGAATGGGAATGGGATGGTTGGGGCTGGGGGCGCGGTGCAACAGCCTAGTGGACTTATTAATTTGGTCGCGAGTAAGAAGCCGAAGAGGAGGAGTGCGGCGTTGGAGCAGATCCAGACGGAGAGGTTTAGTGGGACTTTTAACCCGCGACCTGTGTCGATGGCTTTTGGCGCGACGGCTTCGGGACATACGCAGAATTTGTCTGGGTCGACGTTTAATCCTTCGCTGGAGAATGTGGAGATGGAATTGGAGTCGCTATTGGCGGATGAGGATGGCTTGAACGATGAGGTGACTATGGGACTTATAAGGAACCTGAAGATACCTGCACCTGGCTCCACTCCGCCACCCACAGACAAGGAGGTTCTGTTCCCGGCTTACCTGATCAACCTTGTCACGAGTGAAATGTGGAATAATGGCTTCGTGAAGGAGAGTGAGCGCTTCCTGGCGAATGTGATGCAGAGTATCCAGCAAGAGGTCATGCAACATGATGGCGACGACGCGATAAACCCTGGTGCTTTCTGGCTCAGCAACGTGCACGAGATGCTATCTTTCGTCTTCCTCGCCGAGGATTGGTACGAAGCGCAGAAGACAGACAACTTCGAGTACGACCGCCTCCTAGAGATCGTCAAGCACGACCTCGAAAGCCTAGAATTCAATATCTACCACACCTGGATGAAAGTCCTGAAGAAGAAACTCCACAAGATGATCGTCCCCGCCATCATCGAAAGCCAGAGCCTACCCGGCTTCGTGACAAACGAAAGTAACCGCTTCCTCGGCAAGCTCCTCCAGTCCTCCAGCGCCCCGGCCTTCAGCATGGACAATCTACTCTCCCTCCTCAACAACGTCTTCAAGGCCATGAAAGCCTACTACCTCGAAGACACCATCATTACACAAACCGTCACCGAACTCCTGCGCCTCGTGGGCGTGACGGCGTTTAATGACCTGCTCATGCGCAGGAATTTCCTCAGCTGGAAGAGGGGTTTGCAGATTAATTACAATATCACCCGGATTGAGGAGTGGTGCAAGAGCCATGATATGCCCGAGGGGACGCTGCAGTTGGAGCATTTGATGCAGGCGACTAAGCTGTTGCAGTTGAAGAAGGCGACGTTGAATGATATTGAGATTATTCAGGATATTTGTTGGATGTGAGTTTGCCACCCTACCCTGTCCTGAAAGGCTGATAATGGGATGAGATGAGATGAAATGGTGTACTGACTTATCACTTTCCAGGCTCTCACCCAACCAGATCCAAAAACTCCTCAACCAATACCTAGTAGCTGACTACGAACAACCCATCAACGGCGAAATCATGAAAGCGGTCGCGAGCCGCGTCACGGACCCCAAATCCGACGTCCTCCTCCTCCAAGCAGTGGATATGGACGACTCCGGCCCTTACGAGATCGCCGAACCGCGCGTCATCACGGCGTTGGAGACGTATACGCCTTCGTGGCTGCAGACACCCCGGCTGAAGCGGTTGGCGGAGATTGTGTCGGCGCAGGCAGTGATGCAGCAGCAGCTGGATGCGACGGGAATGGGGAAGGTGGAGGAGGAGGATGATGGTGGGGGGTTTGGGGCAGATGGGGAGTGGGAGGGGGATCTGGGAGGGGGGGTTCTGGGAGTTAATGGCGGTGGGATGTTGAATGGGCATGGACGTAATGGGATGGGGGAGGTGCATGAGATTCGAGGTGGTGGTCGAGGGGGAGAGAATGGCCGGGTGTATTCGTCGTAGTATACGGTGCAGTGGTTGGTAGAAAGGCAACCGCGACGAGTTTGATGGTCGTGGCTTGTGGGCTACAATATTCTGGCGTTTCCGTGCGTGCTTGGGTCTTGCATTTTCTTGTACGCATTTAAGGGTTGCGTGGGCGTCTTGGCTTGCATTTCTTCTGACGGTAGCAATTCGGGCAGATGCCAAAGGATGGGAAGAGGCTTAGCGTCAGGATAGGTGTGGTGGGTGCTACCTAGTAGTGTATTTTTGGGGAGCCCGTGACAAGGCTGCCGTAAACCTTCTTCGGTGCCTTTTCGTTCTTGTATCGACTGTCTACCCCGTGAGTTACCACGTATAGTGATGCAAGGCCCCGGCATTGATAGGACATCGAGAGCCGTACTATATCCACGAGGACGCGCAATGGCAAGATCAATGCTAGAACATGTGTCAGTCTGATTCCGCTACAGTATAGTGGGGTGAACGACTCACATCAACATCGTCCCAAGCCCGTCCATGCACGCGATCCAGCTCTTCTATTGTCATCACCTTGCCCGTCGTGACTGTGCCCCATCAGTATGAGCAAAGACATCTCAACGATCAAACGAGATCGCAGAAGAGAGAAGAACTCACAATACCCAGCATGAATCTTAGCATCAATCTCCACCCTGGAGTCCTCAGGAATCATCTCATCCGGAATCGGCACCCTCTCCAGGATCGGGATCCCCTGATCTACAATAGCATCATGCTTCATATCACTCATACTCAACATCCGATCAATCTTTGTAATCCCCAACCAATGCAGAATATCCGGCATCAACGCCTGGAACCTCATATCTTTCACTCCTGCAATATTCTCCGTCCGCTTAAAATACTCGCTCGCCTTGTCACTGCCGCGTTTGCGAGCATTGTAGACGAGGTATTTTGTCACTTCGCCCAAGGCACGACCTTCTTTGCGGAAGTAGATCACGACTCCGCTTCCGCCGCGTTGAGCTTCTTTCACTGCTTCCTCGATGCCGAAAATTAGGTAAGGCCGGCAGGTGCAGATGTCCGAGCCGAAGACGTCGGAGCCGTTGCATTCGTCGTGGACACGTAGAGAGAGCTTGACCTTGGCATCGGCCATTTTGGCTGGGTCGCCGAAACAGTAGACTGTTAGGCCACCAATCGGTGGCATGAAGAGCTTGATGTCGCTGCGGGTGATGAGCTCGGGGTAGCTGCCGCCTGTATTCTCGAAGAGCGAGCGTCGCAGGACGCCTTCGTCGATGCCGAAGCGCTCGGCTACGCCTGGGAGGTACCAGACCGGCTCGACGGCGACTTTGGTCACACTTAGCTCGCCGATGTCGTTAAGACAGATTTTACCGTCTGGCACTAGACGGCCTTTGCGGACGCTTTCTTCGAGCTCGGGGATCTTCATGTGGGCTCTTGTGACTGCTATCGTCGGACGGATCTCGACGTTCTCGGTGTCGATGATATCTTTGAAAACCCAGGGTGCCAGATGACCAAGTGGATCCATGGCGACAATCTTTTTTGGATTGAACCAAGTCGGATTTGGGGAGATATTGGCGGCCGGCTCAGTGTTTGTGTAATCTGGTTTATGGTCTGTGTTCAGCTGCTGTGAGGCTACGGCCAGGGCGTAATATATGCTGTACGAGCCACCATGAGCCCCGATAGCGTTGCGTCGTCGGATCGTGCTTGGGCTGCGTGCTACGACGACAGGCCCACGCTTTTGCGAGTCTGAATTGCCCCAGTCCATAGGTAGAGGGTCCACTCCTGCTTGACCGGGATGGGTGGTGATCACAATCTTGGACAAAGTAGTGCTAGGTCTTCTGGGAGGTGGCGACGTCGACAATGCATGGCCATTTGATTCCTTGTCTTTGCTGAAGCCATCGCTTGAGCTTACGCTCTCGCGAGAATGATGACCGTGTGGCGGTATTCGCGGACTGCCTAGAAGGTACGGCTGAGCCTGCATTCTAGGGCTTGGAGCAGACGCATCGTGGATGATACCTTCGTGAGACTGCTTGAGCCCGGCAAGTACGTTGACACGACCATTAATAGCATCGACAGTATCGGCAAGCTGCTGTTGGTCTTGCTTGAGTGACCGTACAGAGGCTAGGATCTCTTGTAGTAACGCGGAGTTGTCTTGTAGAGCAGCCATGGTCACAAGAGGGAAGTCGAGAGACGAGTTGATTGTCCTCAGGGAGAGTCTCTATGCCTTCGACACCAGTACAAACAAACAATGTCTACCCAGTCATCATGCTTGGTCTTGCAAACGTAAGCTTCGGGGCGGGGAGTTCTGGTGGCACGTATGCCTATATGGTGCCAGATTCAGGAGAGGGAGGGCGTCGGATCAATCGAGAGGAACGATGGAAGCTCAACGTTGACTGTTGGACTCCACACAAGGTGAATACATGCCACCTGCGCTTATCGTCGACCACGGTGATGCACGTGTCTTAGATAAGACAGAGGCGGGGATTTAAGGTTGAGCCGCATGCCGCTAGATGTGGCTAGCGTCGTATCTAGCTCCTGCTGAATGCAGGACGGATAGTATTAATGCTCCAGCTTCGTCACCTTCAAGTGTATCTTTCATAGCACTGTCGCAAACATGGTGTGCACCGCTGTACGCCTGAGATTGACGACCTGTCGCTAATATTAACTAGGGCAAACGTAAGAAGTCATCGAGAAAGCCTACCGGGCCGAAGAAGGTAGCGCGATTTGCTATGCGCCAACAAATAGCCAGAGGACCATACTGATCAAGCACAGCGCGAACCTCTCGCCACCACCTTCAAATGCCCCTTCTGCAACCACGAAAGCTCAGTGTCGGTCCAGATGGACAAGAAGAACCACATCGGCACACTCGACTGCAGGCAGTGCGGCCAACATTACCAAGCCGCGAATGAGATGAAGGGTGCGCACCACACGCGAAGGCACTGTCGCGGGAATGAGCTAAGCTGACCGCTCTGCAGGGCTTATGGCCCCCGTGGACGTATATTACGAATGGATCGATGCCTGCGAAGCGATCGCAAAGGACGAAGCGACTGTCACGCCCGCAGCACCAGCATTCGCTGCCCGCCGACCCATGCCTTCCAGTGGCGCACGAGCGGACTTGGCGCCGGGAGAGAAGTTGACGGAAGAAGATGCACAGTTCATTGATGACGAAGGCGCCGAGGATGCTGAGGCAGATTTTGAGGTCGAAGATTGAAATTACCACGAGGATGTCACGACACACCTCACGCAAGGATCATGACAGAACGGCTGGAGCTACATGCGGGCTGTAGCGTTTCGTGGGTGTGGAAGCTGCCATACAAGCTTTTGAAGATGACAGGAATCTAAGGCTCTACCATGACCACAATTAGCTCGAGGAAAAGGCCAGCTGCAGCACCAGCCAAGGCTTAGGGGAGAGGCAGGTCTGGCGACAATTAGAGACAAAGGCGAAAGACGGTCGGGTGGAGTGAAGCAAATCCACAAATCGTGACAAGACCAGATTCTGTGCACGGTCCCTTTTCTCCTGTCGAAAATGCTCTCCGCGTTTGTTCCATGACTTACCATGCTCTGCAGTGTCAGCACCTCATATGTTATTGGATTTCTGCTTACCACTGACTCAAAGCTCGTGAGGACAGGAACTTACGCTACTCCGCACCTTTCGAGCCAATGCTCATCGACGATGTCTCAACCAACGAGCAGAATCGAGATTGGACCGCAGTTCTACCACCTGACGGAGTCGCCGTTCACGCCAGGCATCTAGATCTGATGCGATGTCATACTTCATGGCCAGGCACAGCTATCGTCAGGGTCCCAAGGCACGACTCGCACATGCTAAACTGTGAGAAGCATAGATAAGGTTCATACCATTATCACGACCTTGACAGGACCAGGCGTGTCTGGTGAAGGCCCAGCGCACGGGAGGACGGCAATCACTCGACACCTTGACGATTTTCTCCCTCACCTGCGCACCTGCTTGGATGTCACGACATACCTCGCTCAGTCGCGAAGCAGCCTTCCCAGCAGAATGCCTTTGTGCGCCTACGCTGGATCACTAAGCACCAAGACTCCTCGAACCTCTCTTCGCAAAGATGAGTGGTTGTACGCCGTAGCTTTGACAGCTGCACTCGCCGTATTGGAAGCACGCCCAGGACACGCGCAGGTGTCATTTGGAAGTCCGAGCAGCGTTTTGATTGAACAGCCATGCCTATCAGCACGAGATCTCCAAGCACTCCCGATATGGCCTTCAGCGACACAGCCAGCTCTACGTCCAGCCGTTACAATCAGCTTGAAGAGACTCATGAGTCCAAGGTGAGCTCTCCTGAGAGCTTGAAAATCAATGTAGGGTCCTCGTGAGCAGTGCTGATCATTGCATAGCCTGACAATATGGACGGGTCTACGCCTCTAGCACGCTACAACGCAGCAGCGCCACAAAAAGACCCTCCTATGCGCACCAGCGACGATAACCTCGACAGAGAAAGACAAAGAGCCCACAACAATCGCATCGCTGCCGTTGAGCTAGATCTGCGCCTGCAAGGGCTCTCCAACAAGGACCGCGCGATCGAGCTTTGCAAGGTCCGCAGAGATCAACACGCTGGCTCAGGCAACGTCTTCACAGCTTACATGTACGACCATTCCGACGACTGGGATCTCCTGGAGAAGCATGCTCCTGGTGGCGAGAAGTTCGGACAGCAGAAAGCGGATGAACGGATCAAGAAGGTGAAAGGCAAGAGCCTCTATCCTTCCAATGACGTTGTCGCACCCCAGCAGCGTGCGGCGATTGCTCGCCACGCACATCCGGATCATTCAGAAGTCGCGTGTAAGCACACGAAATGGCTTCAAGATTTCACGGGAGTGACAAAGGGCCAGGTGATACCATGGAAGGACCGATGGAGCGCTGCGGCCGCCATCAACAAGACCGCTTCAACAAGTTCGCCAACATCCGGGAAGAAACCCGGCTGGCGAAATTCGTCGAAAGTGGACTCCAAGATCTCCACTCAGCCGCCTTCGAGAACAGATACGGGGATTGAGGACGAGGATCCTTACAAGCCACAGTTTCCGTCTTTGCAGGAGCCAGCTTTCCATGAATGCCGTGACTGGACGCAGTGGAGTCTGAAAGACAAGCCTCCAGTTCCTATCGCAGCCGACGTCGGTCCGCGAGACGAGCTGGAGCCTTGTGTGAATGTACCAGAACGGAAGCCGTCGAAACGAAGTCTGCGTAGCTCGCTCTCCTGGCCTTCGATCCGCAAGGATAGAAAGGACAAGGGCGAGAAGAACGAGAATTCAGGTTTCGTACGCAACGTCTCGGCTTTCCTGAAGCGGGTGCGCAAGGTGGTGGGCTCTGCTGTGGAGGGCGGAAGTGATTGTGGTTCGGTGGTGGTGACGACCACGTGATGTGAATGGCCTAGTCCTGGGAATGACAGAATATGAATGATATGAAAGATCTGGAGTTGAATAGATAAAAGCACTTTCACACCATCTACTTCGCCAAGGAGCAGTACAAAGAGGCCGTGAGCCAATACTTGCGGGAGTATAGAAATGCATGGTGAGGCCTACGAAAGCCTCACCCACAGTCTGATCGTATGTATAAAGAGCTTCCCGCCCACTTGTTAACCAAAAGTCTTGGAATGATTGCTCTGTACCCTCTTGCCACTCGCTAGAAATAATATCAGACTCCACAAACATGAGGGTATTTCGCCAGCGCCTTCTATTCTCCCATGTACGCAACCGTATACTCGGACCGCACTCATCTCACAGTTGCCGACTTGTCGTTCCATACATCACTCGTGCTCATGCGCTTGCTCATCTGGCCGTAATATCTGGTGCTGCACGCTCACTCAATCCCCATGCCACTGCCATCCATCGCAGCACGGCGCACATGTGCTCGCCGGGCTCACTCGTCCTATGTGGGTATCCTTCTCACGTGATGACGATGCATCATGTTGTCGTGCACACCACTACATCATTGTGCACTTGCTGTTGCCATCCTTCGGCTGACCAGCATCTTGACCCTTCTCAATCTCGGCCACCATGCCCTCGAAAGCCTTGTTGACGTTTTCATTATATCGTGCACTGGCTTCCACAAACCCACAGCCTAGCTCATCGGCCAGCTTCTTGCCGTCTGCTGCGGTGACTTGTCGTTGCTCGGGTCGCAGGTCAGACTTATTGGCGACGATCATGATTGGTACTGTGTCTGCGCCCTATACACATCCATATATCAGCCTGGTCCTCCACTTGTCTTCCGCATCACTTACCAGATGATTCAGGATCTTGTCCCGGATAATCCGACACATCTCAAAGCTCTGCTTGCTGCCCACACTATAGACAATCATGTAGCCATGGATACCAATGAAGTGCTTGCTATTAAGGATAGTATATTCATCCTGACCCGCCGTATCAATGATCTCGACGGCAAAGTCTTGGTTCCTGTGTCGGATGACTTTACTGAAGGTGTTCTCGATGGTGGGGTAGTAGGAGTCGACGAAGTGGCCATCGACGTATTGGACGGTGAGGGAGGATTTGCCTGTACACGTGAGACCAAGCGGTCAGCATCCTGAAGCGTAGGATCAGATGTTGAAACACATAGGGATGCATTACCAACAGAGCGACTCCCCACAATAGCCATCTTCCTCTGCTTCTGCTGCTGCGGAGCCATAGCGTCTATGTGCCGACGATGTCGTGCTTGCGTGCCTTCCCAAAAGAGTCCGAGTCCGTGACCGTGACCGTGCAGGTGCAGCAGGATCGCGTGCTCAGGGCAGCACAACTCGAAGTAGTGGACCTGATACTCGGGATAGCAAGAAGACCAAGAAGTACCTTTGAACCTTTGCGAAAGTAGTCTTGCCTGCCTGCACCCCAAGTGGGACCCCAAGAATAAGGTTACTGGAGCTCGTGTGCCAAAGCACTACTCGGAAGCCAACCACTGGCTCGTCTCGTGAAACTGTATTGATCGATATGTCTTCGGTTGATTGCCTGGATTCTATATTCTGATTCCCACCTTTTCCAGTCTCTGTTCCTGTTCTGCAGATGTGATGGGAGCTGTGATATTAAAGGCGACTCGGCAGAATAACAGCAACAATGATAACAGCGTTACTCTTCCTTCTTCCCTTTCCTCCTTCCTTCATTCACTGCTGCCCAACTCTGTTTGCGCCGGGCCGGCCTCCGCGAGTCGTAGATGAAGAGGGCAGAAGCTCGGGATCCCTCACTCACTGTCTACGCCTTCGTCAACTATGCGGTGAGCTTGCGGCATTGGCAGGTAAGCAAGGACCGGGGACGACACAATCAGGATCAATATCCTCGCGCAACACCAGATTTACACAGCATCAGCACATCAGTCGATACAACAGCACCCAGACTCTGTTTCCGCTGGTTATGTTAGTCTCGGTCTCAGTCTCGCGGCCCTAAGAAGCTTTATTCTGATTCCCGGACATCAGGCTACGGTAGAAGCTTGAGAGAATCGAGCTTGCAAGGATCAGGCGTAGTGTGTCGTACGGCAATATGATTCGCGCGCAATGAATAATAGAAACTCTGCCGACCATACATTTGCCCCAACCTATAGCTAGAATCATGTTGGCGATGCGCTACTGCTGACGGCCACGTTGGCATGTAGATTGAGTTCGGCATCACAGGAGAAGTAGGTCAACAAGCCGTGGTTGTTGGTGATCGTTGTGCATCACGTCGGAGCTATAGAATGCAGATATAGAGGAGGTACAAGATACATGTACAGAGTACATGAAACATCGGCTCGTCATTGACATGTGATGCATGTAAGTGCTGCGAACGAGATTTATTCGTGCACCGCGACTGCTACAGACTGTTCCACTGCCTTATCTGCACTTGCGCGAGAATGAGGTACTCATGGTCCAACAGCCTCGTAGCTGCGGAGGACGAAGGCCGTCATACTCGCAATGCCTTCAGGCTCACCACCGCTCAATCACAATCCATCTCGTCCTCATCCCCATCACCTTCCTCCTCCGCCCAAGGCACACTCCCAGCATCGACGCAAGTAAGATACGGCAGTGCCTCCCTCCCCTCATACTGCAGACCCGACGCAACCAGCGGCGCAACAATCTCCTTCGCCTTCTCCTTCAGCGCTTTAAGAGTGTTGCGAATATCAGCCGCCTGATCATTCCTCAGCTTGCCCTCCCAATTTTCGTTCCTCTCCCGCGCCTTCGGATCAATGTATTCCAGTGAGTGCTTGCTCCACTTGGTGATGACCTCTTCGGCTGGAAGATATCCGTCGCCTGCTTTGTGGAGTAAATGGCAGAAGCCTGAGATTGACAGGCAGTCGAGAGCAGAACCTGGCTTCGTTCGTGGATGGTCGCATACCATCGTGTCCATGATACTGTCAGGGTCGACGCCTTGCTCAACTTGATCGATGAAGTCGATGTGCTCGCCCAACCAGTCGCGGAACAGGTTGACCGTGTTGTACTTGATAGGCTCGAAGTGCGGGCTGACCACTTTCTCACTGGACTCGTTCTTGACGCCTACCTTCGTATCTGCCTCTTCCTCCTCATCTTCATTGGCGTCCATGTTTGTCTTCGGTTTGGCGCTGGTCTGCACCTTGAGCGTGGTGACCAGCAGCTGCTTATCAACCACGCTACGGCGAAACTTGAGCCCGCCAGACTCTCGCTCGATGGTCTTCACAATCTCGGCAGGTAGCTCCTTCGGCTCAACGTCCGGGAAGCGGCCAACCAGATGCACGAAGGCCTCCTTGTAAGCCAGCTTGTTCTGCAGCTTGATTGCCAGAGCAAGCCACGCCTCAGGATGCTCAGCAATTGCATTGTACAGGCTGCGATTGGAAACCCAGTCGCTTGTGATGGACTTGATCGCGGAGCGAATGACTGGGAGACAATCATAGCGTTCTGCAATAGCAGTGAGACTGATCAAGAGTGGCAATGCTGTCGTTGCTTCGCTTGGCAGCTTGCAGTACTTCGCTGTGATATTCGGGGTGTACACGAGAATGCGGAAGAAGGTCTCGTATGGTGCTACCCAGTCGCTTGGTTGTGGGGTCGGAGGCACTGCTGTCGCTGCGGGAGATGCCAAATCATCCTCCGGCTCGGTCTTGACACGAATCTTGACAGTGTTGACTATACTGTCAGCTCGGTGCTGTTCCACTGAGATGTTTTGAGCCTCGCCTGTAAGATCAGCTGGGGCAGGTGTGCCAATGGGGATCGAGTATGGAACCAGCAGTAATCCCAGGTAGCCTGCATCTCCTGAATTGAGCACAGCAAGGAAGCAGACTTCGTTGCCTGTCCTGGAAAAGTTCTGTTTGGCCTCTCGTCCGCCTGTGAGGACCAAAGCGAGCTGTGGCGCATGGCGCAATAGCAATTCATGCTCAACCCGGATTGTCTTGGCGAGATCACTTTGGTCCATTATCAGCATAACGTCACCAGTGATGAGCTGCCTGCGGTTCTTCAGAGCCATTGCTTCGAGCGCCTTCTCCACCAGAGTGGATTCTTTAACTGCTTCCGTCTCCATGGCGGCTGGAAGATGCTGTGACTCCTCTGTATCTGCTACTCTGGTCACTGGTTGCTGTTCTGCGCAGGAAGCTGTCTTGCTGTTGTTGGAGCCGTGGGTTGAAGGTGACGTGGTTGGCAAAGTGGTCGGAGTGATAGGCGATGCACCGATAGCACTTTGATCCACCTCACCCGCTGCCAACGCCTCTGTCTCTTTCGTTGGAGATTTCAGAGCACGGCTTATGATGTCGTCGCCACTGCTAAGATTCTGCTCCAAGCGCTTTCGCTTTATACCAGGATTACTCATTGCTTGGGGATCTCCTTCGCTGTCACTGACTGTGATGCACGATGAAGGAGTGTTGAGCTCAGTAGCCGAGATTTGATTGTCCGAAGCGGAGCTAAGGACGTGAGAGCTGCGCGCCTTCTCTTTTCGGATCGGCTGCGAAGTGTGTGGGGCTCGTGTATTGGTAACTTGACGTTTACTTGTAGTGCTACGTGGCTTCTTGGTTGGTAACTCGTCCTCACTACCGCTGTTGTCCATGTTGGTGTGTGTGCCGCTGGCTTTGCGGCGAAGTGACCGAGCCATAGGCTGGCGGTGTATGGCACGTGATGCGCGAGTCCAAAGTCTCAGCTTTATGATCTTGCTTGTACGAGCAGTTTGGACGGATCTGCTCTCGCCTTGACCTGTTGCAGCATGGCACGAGGATCGAAACCCTTGGCTGAGCTTGAGGACACCAAGAGCAGCGAAAGCAAGGGCCTTATAAATGCAGCCCTGCGCCACGAGCCGTACAAAGTGAAGCGCATCACCTCAAAACCTGTAACACCATCAGTTCAGCACCTTCACTCAGCACAACGCTCGAACTCACCTGATCTCATAACTCCCCGCCCTCGTCATATACCTCACCCACTTGACACTGCTGTAGTTACTCTTCTCAAAGACCTTCAAATACCTCACCAACAACCCCGAAGACGTGAACATCAACAACGAAAATTGCATACTCAACGGTGGTCTCGACCAAGCCTTCTGATTCGTCATGGCACTCAACTCCGCTTCTGCACTTAGCACGAACTCGCTCTGGCCCGTAAAGCGCGCGATCTTCCAAATCATGGCGTTCTCGCTCGGCTCGTACTTGGCTTTGCCTTGAGAAGTCCGGTGGGTTGTATTGGCTGTATTGAGTGGAGTAGGGATCTTGACCACGACATTTGTGGCGAAGAGTTTGCTGCCGTAATTTGCGCGGATGGCAATGCTGTACTCGACTTTACTCTTGCCGATTTCGTTTACAATGGCTTGGACTTTGAACGGGAGGTTGACATTCTCGGTGGCGCGATAGGTCATGAGTTGGAAGCTGCCGTCAGGTGGGATGAAGGAGATTGTGCGGTCGTTGGTGAAGTTGCTCAGTTTGACGCATTGGTGGAGGGACACGTCTTCGAGGGTTACGGAGCCCGCGGCGGCTTTGGAGGCTTTATTGCCGTTCATGTTGCCCACGGCTCCTCCCAGAGATGTGTCGGCGCCGCCGTCGCCGAGTGTTAGGCGGTCGTTGAGGCCGAACTTACACTCTGGTGTTCCGGAGAGGTAGGCTCGCATTTCTATGCTGCCATTGACGTCTGCGCGAAGGACTGTGCCTGAAGCAGAGACCAGCAAGTTGACATCCTCGATAACGTCCACGAAAGCCTCGTTCTTCCTGTACTTGATGTTATCCCGTCGCCAGCTCAAAGCACCAGTCGCTTGCATTGTGATCTTGCTGCTGTCCTCCATGGCTCGCTCCATCTTGACACCTTCCGTCGTGATATACATCTTCAGCGTCTCCGTCTCCGTATTCTGCGGATAGCCAAAGTCCAAGATCTCATCCAGCAGCTCGTACACCATGACAAAATTGCTCTTCACAGCTTCCTCATCGAAGCGTCCGAAATAGCTCTTGCCCAATGCCACAAGCTTGTACAGGAACTCGAAGACCAAAGCACTATTGACATTACCTTTGCTGACACCCACGACATAGATATTGTCGCTTTTGATATGCGAGAAAGTCGTCGAGCCGAGTGTGAGGATGGGCGATCGGATTTGGGCATTCGATATGACTTGGATGCGGAAGACGTCGGCGAGTCGAGGTCGCATGTCTTGTCGAAAGGCTCGCATGATGAGCAGCTCGCCTTTCTGATTGAAGAGCAAGACGCCGGAGAGCATGGCTATGGCGATGCACCCGGAGGTGACTTGAGTGGGTGGTGGGAGATGAGTGAAAGCGTGCCGATAGACTGTAGCTCTGTTGTGAGCACACGTCGAGGTCGTGGCCGCATCGGAGGAGGCTCGGCTGAAGCCTGAACAGCCATCGATAGGTCTATATGAGCTCGACTTTACACGCATCAATACGATTATAGCATGCAAATCAGGGTTTCAGTGCTATAGTCATATTATATGGAATAAAACACAACGATATCATCTCCCTGAGACAATTGGTGGCAGATACTACTCAGCCCTACTAAAGTTAAAGCCTGGCTAGACAATTCAGACCATGGCATTCTCGATCCTGGCCACGACCATGTCCGACCGTTGGGCATGCCTTTACCATGCTCTCATCACCCGGAGAGGCCACTGTATCTAAGGGCAGCGTTATACTCCGCAGTAGAAGCTCCACGAGCTCCATCACCGGTCCCAGCCTGACCAGCTCCTTCACCATGTCCTTCCGTTCGACTTGAACGATCGTCACGACGAAGAACTTCCTCAACCTCGCCGGACTGGTTTCGAGAAAATTGCTGGATTTCGCCATGGTAGCCGCAAGGTCGCCCTAGATTTAGCGCAGAAAGTGGCGGCCATGCAGCTGGCTCACCAAGGGACCTACCCTCGGGCCTCCTGTCAGGTGGGCTACCGAAGCCAGAACGACGACCACGCTCAAAGGTCGCGACGTAATCATGGTCCACATCGTCGCCAAGCTGCCCACTCCTACTCGGACGATAGCTATCCCACATTCGCCTCCCACTCAGTCGCCTATCCCGCCCGCCACCACGCCGCTCGCTCTGAACTCCGCCCTCAAGCAGCCGCATCCTCTGCTCAATAACATCCAAAAGTCCCATAATTCATCATACTCTCGCAGTCTCTCCCGCCATATACCTTGCAGGTCAAGAAGTTCTGCTGAAGCATTGCGCCGCTCCAGCCTTGTGGTTCTCTCGGGTCTGTAGTACCGCGCTGGTCGATCCTGGCCACGGTGCCTGCTGCACGATCTTTCGCGCTCTGCTCTATCCCGGGTGACACGCGGGTGACTGGTTGAGGCGTTGATGATTTCGCCGTCGTCGTCACTGATAACGGGACAAATGACAGGACCTCGGTTTTCCATGTTGGTGGGTGAAGTGCCTAACATGTTAAGTAAGCTGTCTGGTGGTAGCGTGTCGTGTTTCTGTGGTTGATATATGCCCGGCACTTATCGTGTGTATAAGTATTCGATAATCTGTAGTGAGGAAACAAACTTGTTGTAGGACAGAGTGCGTGCATGGCAACTTATACCTACACTGAAGGTCGTTGGCAGTCACCACGAATTCGTAGTCACATGGAACGCTTCATTCACTGTTGCTCCCAGATCCTGGTTTACTTCACAGTTCCAGCGCAATTCACTGGGATTCCGCTCTACAATGCTTGACCGTGCTCCTTGCTTGGCCTACAGGCGAGCATTGCTCTCGTCGCATATCCTGAGTATCGTCGTTGGAGACGGTCATGTATGAATATACCGGACTGAGTCCTGATCCAGCAAGAATGTAAACGAGATCAGGATCGATGCCATCATACAGGTCCATGCATCCGGCTAGCCAGCGCTCTTCATCGTAGGGAGGTATCAAATAGCACTCACCGCCTCTGTTTCAGTAGTAGTCATACATACCATGACCCATACCGCGGTCGTAGCCGCCGTAGAGATCATTCATCCCATAGCCTATCCATCCGCCACCGTAGCCTCCATAGTAATTATTCACGACCCCACGGCCCCCATAGAAGTCGTCAACACCGTGGCCCAGCCCGCCAAATCCTCCGTAGAAGTCGTCCATATCATAAGCTATTCCGCCAGCACCACCATAGCCTCCATAGATGTCATCCATACCACATGCTCCATAATGATCATCCATCCCATAGTCCGTCTCATCCCCATAGCCACCAAAAAGATCCTCCATACCAACTCCATGACCTCCATGAAAGTCGTCCCTACCATAGCCTCGTCTACCCTCAGCCCGCCTCAATTCCTCCTCACAAAGAAACTCATCTTCTCCGTGGCCTCTGTGGGCCGCGCGCCTTCGACCTTGGCCCGGTGGTGATCTTCCCTCTCTAAACCACCGGTCGAAGAGATATGCATCATTCTCATCCCCATTCCCATAAAGTCGTCGTTCAAAATCATCTCTGTCGTGTACTCCGCCGTATGGTTCGGCGTTCTCTTTCATTCCTCAGCTCCTCGTCGAAAGGGTGTCCATCTCGTTCAAGCCCGCTCCCATATGGTCGTCGTTCCCGCTCCCATATGGTCGTCGTTCCCGCTCCCATATGGTCGTCGTTCCCGCTCATCTCGGACACCTTCGCCGAAATGAAATTCATCGCGTTCATGTCCTCCGACATAATGGCGCCGCTCCCTCTGACCTATAGGTTCCTCCTTCAAGATTCCATATTCTGCTCCGCAAGGCCGTCGTTTTTGTTCTAGTCCGCCAAACACCTCCTCAGAAAGCTCTGCCCCAAGCCCATACCCTCTGCCATATGGCCGTCTTTCTCGCTCGACCCTGTGCTCATGCCCTCCTCCATACGGGCGTCGTTGTCGTTCATCGTCAAACCCTCCATCGATAATCCCTTCATCAAGTCCCCAATCGCCCACATACGGACGTCTTTCTCGTTCACCTGTTGCCTGCTCATGTGCGCTACCGAGTGGTGGCATCCCTCCAAGGTAATGCCAAAGCTCAGACGTGATCTGTAGAGCAATCTTGGTGCGTTGCTGGAGTCCCTCTTTGCTTCTGTGCTTGTGTGAGATATGACAATGATAGGGAGGGGTAGAAGAGAGGCGAGAGAACGAAATAGCGGGTGAACTTATACCTGAGACTCCAGAGGCGTCAGTGCCTATGGCTGACTTTGCTAATCTACCGCGCACGATGTAGTGACTGCCGAAAGAGAAGTTGTACAAGGGTCCAACTACCTTGAGTGTTCTGCGCTTAATCATGAGACAATGTTTGAGCATTTCCAGATAGTATGTTGCCACACATCGGCGTGGTGTGAGGTGGAAGCTGCATTATTCTGGTCTGTATCCTTCGGAATCAAATCCAACATCGAGCTGACACCATTGCCTCGCCGCCACATTATGGTGCGCAGACTCCTTGATCTGTCCCATGTTGCTCGTGAGTATTCCGTGGTTGGCTACCAGGGTCAAGTCGAGTACAATCGTTGAGCTCACAAGATCTAGATCCAATCCCTACCCCAGTAGAATTGTGCAGTCGAGCAGAGACACGTTGCGAAGTTGTCGTCTATCCAGCGTAGTGAGTCGCTCGATCATCGAGGATGCTTGGGCAGCAAGCATCGGGTCAATCTTGAATATAGGGCTGCTGGCGGCCGAATTGAGGGCCTTCACTGGCAAGGCTATAACTTGACCCGGAGCGCGGACAGGATGGAGACCAAGCAGGATGAGTTTGCATGGCGAAGGAGAGTCGCTCAGATCAGCTTCTCCAACCTCGAAAGTGCCTTTGAGGCCACGGCTGGTCCTCCAATGCTCTGTCATTGTGGCTTGGCTGCCGGGAATGTTGATTGCTATGCGACCGCAATGCTGGAAGTCGAGAGGTGATGGAGCTAGCAACTGTGATCGGGCACTTGAGATAGAATGTGTCCAGGCCAAGACCGATAGATCCTCCGAACTCTCCAAGATCAGCTCCTGCAGTCGCGTGAAAGCTTGCGGGCCCTCTCCATAGAGTAGAATCATGTTCACACCGACAATGCCTAGTAGTGAATAGGCTAAATCCTCTGGCTTTGTGGTTTGTCTCTTCGCGGCCCATGAGAGCCTCTGTGCAATACTGTAATCCGTCAGAGCCTTACGACCGGCCAAAAGCGCTGGATCGATGCCGGTAATGTCAGCGACCAGAGCCAGTATACTTGGCTGGCGAAGTGCTCCCAGCCAAATCCACTTTGAGTCGAAGAAGTGAACGGTGTGTGGGGCAATGGTCTCTTGTAAAGTCCATCCTCTGGTAAACCATCGAGACGAACGCACTGCCGCTACGCCCCTCTGCGTCTTGCGTGACCAGTCCGCTGATATCTTCAGTCGCTCGCGTGACTGTATCTGCTGCTCAGCAGGAAACAGCTGTGTCCCATGTTCGACATCGGAGAGCAGTGCATAGCACACTGCGGCATTCCCATACCACGAGAACATCAAATTGATGGCTTCGCAAAGCTCGTTGTTGTTCCTTCGATCAATGCAGCATGTATCAACCCAGACATATTTGAGGCCGTCCGCGAGAGTCTGCGAGCACGCACTGATGATCTTCCGGTAGCCAGCCTTCGAGGCCTGTCGTTTGTCCCGATGCGTGGCAGGAAGCAGCCACTCTGCATGTGATATCTCCTCTGTACCCCAGGTGTGTGAGACAATGGCGTACGGCGGACATGATGACGGGAAAGTTTCGAGAAGCCTCGACTTTGCGTTCAACAGCCGGGTTGGAGTGTTACTGTCATGTGGCATGTCTGTGACGAGCTGCATCGATTTGCGTCCGGACAGTTGTTGCTGCGTGAAGTAGATGATAGATACGATTTTGCGCTCCAGTATTTGCTCGTGTGGTAATTGTTGTTCGTCAAGTCAACATTGCGCTGCGAGTTGGCGCCATATAAAGAGATTCCAGACCGCTCTAGGCGCGCGTCAGCATAGGCGTCTACATGAGACATGGACATCTCAAACGTCGTCGGGCGGACAAATTTGTGTATTGTTATCGCATCGATATATATTGTCGTGTATCATTGCCCTAGACGCGCGCTAGGGTGAACTCCCCGGCGTTTAAAGGTTAGCTACCTCAAGAGCCTCGTAGGTGAGAATTGCCTCTACCACGCTGCGTACAACACATGGAGGACGTCTTCACCCATGCTCGTCCTCAGGCTGCCCATACAATATCTCACAAACACCACCAAGCGGTATATCCATAACAGCATCCGTCCCCTCATTCCACAAACTCCTCCAATCCAACTCAGAATTCATCTGAGCTTTCGTAAGACTAGTCTGGCGACTATGCCCACCATGCTTGCCCTTACCCTTCCTCGTACCATGTCCAGCCTTATCGTCAACCTGCCACGAAGGCCTATCATCTCTGACAATCCTCCCTTGAGCATCTACCACAGCAATATTCGCAGCCTCGTCCACCAGACACTCCACGCTGTTCATCGGCTTGGTGAGGTAGCCAGTATTGTACGATGCCAGCGCGACGTAGATGTAGACTAGGAACATGACCGTCCAGGCAGGCACGGCCAAGGCCCACCAGCGATTCGGGTAGTAGTAGATGCCGAGCTGATGTAAGAACGGCGAAGGTAAAAAGGACCAGAGGACATATGCTATGAACACCAAACTACTGGTGAGATATAGCGTGAAGCCATAGTACTCATATGTCGGTACTTTCGGACTCGCTCGTGGTATGGGCTTTGCTGATCGGAATGTGCTCGTCAAAGTTGACGCAGCGGCGGAGTTCGGTGTTTGAGTGCCAGTATGATCGGCTCGTATCGGTGGTACTCCTCCTTCATCGCTTGACGGGTCGGGTGTCGTAGGTCTACTCGTGAAGGACGGTCGGAGAAGGGATGTCAAGGAGGGAGATGGGGGTAGTGGTGTTCGTGGTCGATTGTAGAAAGGCGGAGCGAAAGTTGAAGGTGAAAGATATGTGTATGACCGAGAGTATTGATGGTGACGAAGCGATGGCTTGGTGGGCAGGCTCGATACGTGCCCATCTTCCTCCTCTTCTGAAACATCGTCGTTCTCGCTTGAGGTAGGTGACAGTGATGGCGGCTCGATCGAAGAGTCCACGGATACATCATCTATGGACTTGCGACCCGAGGGAAGAATATCATCTCCCGCAGCCGTGCTTGGATTGAGTGGATTTGGCAACGCATTCGTATTGCTATCAGTCTGGCCATGTCCGGCAAGTGATCGAAGGGTAGGGAGGTTGGGAGTCGACTTCGACTGGAAACCTGCTGGCAAAGGTAGTGGCGGAGGCTTCGAAGGCTTGTCGCCCCTGCTTTGCGGTGGCATCTTTTTGGATGCATGCTTCAGACGAGCAGGTGGAACATGCAAGGAACAGAAAGCTAATCGTGGCTTCCCGAATAGGCCTTCTCCACATTTTCACATGTGACTGTCTATGTATCATCGCGCTGGGCAACATGACCACAATCACAGCGTGAGCTAGCAGTACGTTACACGACATTCGCCTCAGATAAGCTACCACGATGCGGATAGGAACTCTTCAACTCGCCCCTGCACTAGGTGAGACAGAAAAGAATATTCAACTAGCCAACGACCTAATCAAGGACATCCAACCACGTCAATTCAATCTGCTAGTCCTGCCAGAACTAGCATTCACCGGCTACAACTTTCCAGACCTCTCCGCTATAACACCATTCCTCGAACCAACAACATCAGGGACAACTACACAATGGGCCGTCGCCACAGCGAAACGATTACAATGCCACATCATAGCTGGCTACCCAGAAGTTCACACAGACGACACAACTGGCGAGACGAACAATTACAACTCAACTGTCACCGTCTCACCACAAGGCGAAATCCTGAACAATTACCGCAAATCATTCCTCTACTACACAGACGAAACATGGGCGACCGAGGGCTTCAGAAGCACGGCAACTAAAGCGCCATTCTTCTCCGGTCCATTGGGCGAGCTAGGTAAAGTAGGGCAAGGTATCTGCATGGACATCAATCCCTATCGCTTCGAGGTACCGTGGTCAGACTACGAATTTGCAAACAGTATGCTTCAGTCTGGTGTGCCGTTGGTGGTACTCAGCATGGCCTGGCTCACCCGCCTCGAGCCTTCGGAACTAGCAATCGAGCCAGACAGACCGGACATGGAGACTGTAGCGTACTGGATCGAGCGCTTTCGTCCTTTTCTTGAAAATGATTCTGATCGCGAGATTATTGTGGTTTTCGCGAATCGGTGCGGTGTCGAAGGCAACAAGCTCGGAAGTGTGGAAGTGGGGAACGGGAATATGGTGGAGGAGGGCGAAAGGGTGTGCTATGCAGGCAGTAGTTGTGTGATGAGTTTTGGGCAGGGCCAGGTGAGAATGTTTGAGAAATTTGGGCATGAGGTTGCTTTGCTTGGGAAGGGCGAGGAAGGCGTGTTGGTTATAGACACAGATCAGCCGGCGCGGTTTGTGCTGCAGCAGAAGATGGTGTAAGTCGCAGTACATCCGGTACAGCCGATACTTGGATACTGCGCATAGAAGTGCGGTTCGTGTCTAGCGTGGTGTTCGGCGTCAGTCCTTAGGTTCTGCACCGAGAAGCACAGATACTTGTGAGAAGATTGGTATGGCCATGATACGGCAAGCTCTTTTCACAACCTCGTGCTACTCTCAACTAGCCAGCATCAGCATGCCATTTCCGACCACCACCACAAACGCCATGAAGTCCGCTTCCCATGCTGATTCGTGCCACCTCATGTCTCCACCGTCATTGCCGCAGTAGCTCAGATAATGTTGCAATAATCGCTTGTTCGGTCGGGGGATGTGTTCGTGTAGGCGATTTGTTCGTGGGCGAATCGTCTAGATGCCGATACGGGTCTTGCGCCAATGTCTCCTCTTCGCGTTGTATCTGCACGTGTAATGTCAGTCCCGTCCATCTCAAGCATTTTTCCTGTCCTCCAATATAGGCTTAAAGGTTGTACCTGATGGTGTTGCCAGTCCTCAATCGAATCCACTGTGGGATGGGTCTGTTCTGCTTCTGTGCCTTTGCGAGCTTCTGCTTCGTGCGGAACGACTTGTGGGACTGTGTGCGTGTCAGTGTACTGAGAAAAGGCGTATAATAGTGTTATGTGACATACAGGCATCTTGACGGTTGTCGAGATTGTCTTCTATGTGTCTCCGTGTGGTCTTCGCTGGAAATGATGTCGCTGTCGCAAATTCGTAAGATGCTGTGGGTGAAAGCTTGGCACGCGGGATTCTACGGATCTTGCCGAGCACACAAAGCCTGAGGCGCTACTTCTAAAAAACGTATTAGGCTCGATGATCTTGACATGCATGAGCTCGAACTATACGCAAATGTACTTCTATGCCTACAACGCCCTCGCTGAACCAAGGAGCACCTCGCTATAATTACACTTCATGCCGCTCTACAAGCTCATAATCTTGCCTGGAGCTCGTGAACCGCTTCCAGAACGGCAGTCTATGCCCATATGTTGGCTTGTTCCATTTCGATGCGTCCGTCGATCCCGATGCAAACCGTCGGTACGCCAGATACCCAAGTGTGATGACTGTAATGCCTATAGCAAACCCCACAATCGTGACGAGGATCCAATTGCGAGACATCCAGAAGATGAGTTGCACATCATAGCCGTGCCAGCTATTGCCCAGATGATGTGTAAAGAAGCTCCATTCATGCCCATTATACTCATCCGGGAAGATCAAACGCATTCTCCCGCCTTCTGCACCATCTCCCACGTTCATTCCGCCTCTCAACCAATGCACCCAGAGCACGCTGAGGAACAAAGGTCCCGTGCTGCCCATGACAGTGATGTATGGCAGGATCCAGCTCCGGTCATACTTCTGTATGACCTCAATAGTCTTCAAGAAGAATGGATGCCGAGGCGTGGAGCCCATCACATCGTTGCTGATACCTGTAGGTAGCGTCCGGCGCACAAAAGCTGGGTAGACGAGCAGCGGATCGAGCGATCGGTTACAGCCGTCATCCAGATCGATATAGACTCCTCCATAATGCGACAAGACAAAGTACCTTATCGCATCTGCTCGTTGAATCGGATATCGATACCCCTTGAATGTATCGTAGAACCAGGGATATTCCGCCTCGATGAACTCAGCAGACATCGCATCCGTCCACATCTTGTACTCCCATCCTTCACTCTCCGGGTGTAGATCGATACAGCTGGCTTGCGCCTCCTGCCATACTGGAGGTATTGACTCGTTCTTGTACGTCTGGTGTATGATCTTAGGGATCAACCGTGGTTTCCCATCCTTCCGCGGTGATCCGACGGCAGGCAATTCGGCCTTCGCTATCGCATCTTCGGCTCCGTCGACTACAAGGAGTGTCAGGAGACTCCAGACCTGGTGCACTAGGAAGAGGACGATGGCTAGGTTGACCAGGAGGAAGATTAGGAGGCCGCGGCGCATGCTTGGGGTCGTGTCTGCGAAGTTCTGCTTGACTTTTATGTTTGCGCTTGGGCACGATCCGTCATGTTCAAAGACATTTCAAGTCGCATAGGCCGGTTGGAAAGACTCAGGTCAACATGATGGATTACGGCCAGGGCGGTTTGAATTAGGCAGAGCGATCATCAGAGCGTAAGAATCGCTTGCACGAGTTGCATGCTTGTTCGGAGCTCTTCTGATCCCGAGCCCGAGAAGTCCTGCCAAGACAAAAAGTCGACGCGTTAGGAGACGCGACTTCATCCCATATCGAGACTAAACATCATGTTGTCGCTCTGACACCGACACTGACGACATGGCCATACAACCGAGCGATCATCAATACGTTGCCTGGCTCGTCTTGCATCACTCATTACTGGGAGATCGTGAGATGCAAATGCTGCCTAGTCCAGTGAAACAGTATTGACACCTCACAGGCTTACAAGGCATCAAAGCCAGCGATGACTTCGACCTTGGACGCGAGAATCTACGGGAGTGGTTCGACATTACAGAGCCTTCCATATCAGCGCATCATCTTCGGTTCCATTGCGTGGTATTCGAGAATGGCTCGGACCAAGACGATGATCACGTCGAGCCATTGGTATACATGCGCGTCCTCTCTGCCAATCCTGTTCGTTTGGAGAGCTCGTGTTTCAACAACACGAGCATCTTGCGAAAGCGTGACAGAGACATTCTCCTCAACCACGGGGATGTCCTGGAGCTCAACCCTAGCGTCTCCATCACGTTCCGGACTGCTCATCCTCCAGTGCCTTGTGAGAGCGCGTTGAGTCCGCTGCAGCAGGGAGACATCATGTCCTTTGAGGCTCGATACGCGGTCAGCGATCGCCTTCTCGGCTCCGGAGGCCAGGCATGTGTGTTTCTTGCTACCAAACAGAGCGATCAATCTCAGCTCGCATGCAAAGTGGTAAGTCTGCCACAACAAAGGGCTGAAATAGCAGGCGACCCTCAGGCTGTCATCGAAGCTCGGAGGGTGGCTGTGCAGCGACAGAAGAAGCGCGACGTTCTAGCTCGGGAGTACAGTATACTCAAGGATCTCAGCCATCCCAATATCGTCTCTTTGGAGAAGGTCCTCTGCACGACGTACAACATCTATATCATGCAGGAACTATTGACTGGTGGCGATCTCCTCTCTTACCTAGACCAAACTAACGCTCTCGACGAGCCTGAGGCGGCAGTGATCGTGCGACAAGTGCTAAAGGCTGTTGAGTATCTGCATGACCAGAACATTGCACATCGCGACATTAAACCAGAAAATGTCCTCATGACATCGTGGAGACCTGGCGCGCGGGTTGTTCTCACAGACTTCGGCCAAGCCAGAACTCTTGCAAATGGCATTGAAATGCAGAAAGGCTCGAACATGTTCAGGATGCAGTCTATGGTGGGCACCTATGGCTACGCTGCTCCGTAAGTACCCACTGTCTCGCGCTGCTGGTCGTACTAACGACTGACCAGCGAGCTCTATAAACGTTACAAGCACAACGACGGCTACAGCAAAGCCATAGATATCTGGTCAGTCGGCTGCATTGCCGGCACATTGCTCACAGGCGAGCCTATGCCATTCGAGGAGAAAGGTCACGACTGGAGTCTCGAGTTTATGGACAGCGAGAAACAAAGACAGTGGCGAAAGGTCGGCCACAAAGCCAAGTCCTTCATCCGTGCTTGCTTGACCTTCGACGAGTCCATACGACCATCTGCGAAAGAAGCACTGATGCATGATTGGTTCACGAATAAGCACTATGCGGCCAATCTCGAGGCCGCCTACCAGCGAGCTATAAAAGACTGGGCACCGAGGATGACCAACAGCGGACTAATCGAGTTCATTGATACCTCGCACATCGTGATTGACGACCAGCAGTCTTCTGACTGCGACTCGCGCAGTGACCAAAATTACTCTCACCACTTCGCAGCCAACGCTTCGAGAGCGCCCGAGGCAATGTCGACGATCAAGGAAGCCGTGCAAACCATGAAGCCTGTGCATAATGCCACTTCTGCCGACCCTGAAATGCACATGTTCAGTGAAGACGGCATTCCGCTCTACGCAAGTCCCATTGGTGTACCAGAATCGCCGCCGCCTTTCTCGCAACCGAACAGCTTCTCCGACATTGTTACCTCAACCTACGACGTCGACGCCGAGACGCAACTCAGTCAGTTACCTGATATGGCATCTCATCCACAGTTCATGCTCGACTAGCTGACCAGCTGTTCAACACACTGCAAGACGCATAGCACTCAATCTGCATCTAACGAGGACATGGGTGAAATATGATGAAAGCTCAATATCATTACAGAGCTACGGCTACTATCTACCAGCAATTTGCACGTCCATGAGGGGTATATGTAAAGCATTCTCCATATCGATCGCCCCATATTATACTCCGCTTCTTGATTCGTAACACCCATTTCCAGTCGTGATGTAGTGGTCCTGTACCCATGAGCACCCCAAATGCCGCGAGCTGTGTTACCATATACGCCACCAAAAGCACCAGCCCAATCCCTCAACAGCAACCTTGACCACAACGCCGCAGCCCATCGCTTGTCTTGCCTTGCCTTTCCTCGCCCTGATCTCTCTTGCAAACTCATTGCAGCGACATCTTGACCCCATAAATCTGCAACCTCGCATGAATCTTTCTGCGACAGACAGGACAAGTATCCAGCTTCTCCGCACACTCCTTACACGTAAGCACATGTCCACAATCGTAGAACGCCGTTGTCAGCTTCCGCTCATAGCAGATGGTGCAATGACCTCTATCCTCCTCGGTGACCTTGCCCCGCAGTAAGAACTCCCCATGCTTCTCGCCCTCCTTCCAGCCACCTTCAAACACATTGCCTGTCGCGACTTCGAGCAATGAGCCCTGGCCGTGGTGTTTGCCGCCAAGCCACTCGCCATCGTAGATGTCGCCGGTGGAAGCGTAAACGATCCTGCCGCGACCCTCGTATTTGCCTTGGTAGAAGTTACCGACGTATTGATCGCCTGACGTGGTTACGAGATGGCCTTGGCCTTGATATTTATCGCCGAACATCTCACCGGAGTACCATTCGCGACCGAGGCTGTCGCAGACGGCGAGGTATTTGTGGGAGCGGGAGGGCTTTGTGGGGAGTGCGGCGAGGGTGGTGGATTGTGCGAGCTCGGTGGGTGGCGATGGCATGTCGTCCTCGGTGTCGCTCATGATGACATCGCCATCACAGTCGGTCATGGGCCATTCTGGTGTCGCAGCGCCGGCGGCATGCTGCTGTTGCTCATATGCGAGCTGCTCAGCCCGGAACGAGAGATCCGAGACTTCTTCGGACGGCTGCGGTGGAAGCTTGGCCTCCTTAGCCTGTGGTAGATCAAGACCCTTCTGGATCTCGTTCGGGACGTCCCATTTCTCTGTGACTGGCATGATTCTGCTATAATTGGCACACTTCCTGTAAAGCGCCACGTAAATGACCTCGCTGTTCTCGCTTGGATCGAGAATATCGCCAAAGGGTGAGTCTCTCCTATTCTCCTTCTCTCGAGGCGGTACGCCTTCGTGCTTGTCAACTGCTTGCTCTCGAGTTTGAATTGTCACCCGCCTATCTGTGTAGGCATACCAGACGTCATAGTCCATGTCCGGCTTGATGTAGGCATTGTGCTTGTTCGACTGAAGCTCACCGCAGTGTGTGATCACTGCATAAAGCTCATACTTCACTTCGCGAACCGTTAAGGAAGAGTCAATTTTCACCTTGTTCGTGAGCTTTCGCCACTTGCGTTTCTCGGTATCAAACTCTTGCCTCTGCAGCTCGAGCGTCAGCAATTCAGGGGTGGCGAGAGCAGTGGGATGATTGTTGATAGCCTCCTGGAGAGAAGCGAAGTCTTTGGTCCTTAAGCGATTGTGAGAGAACGCTGTCTCGGCGACGTCGAATGAGCCAAGAGTTGGACATGCCAAGTCCGATCCACACTCCTTGAGAACGTTCTCTGCGATGGTCTTGATGCAAGAGACAGTGTCGATGGTCTCCATAGGATCTGGACGACGCTTGTAATGCGCGGAATGATCGCGTGAGAACATCTTCCACAAGATAGTCTGCAACGAATACATATACCGAGTCAGCTTTGTGTGCTCTCTGACCTCTGTTCGAAACGGTCTGAAGTGCAACAACGCCACCATAGCCATGAGATGTGGAGCCTGACCAGCAAAGGGTCGAAGAGCCGTGGTCTGCAAGCAGTCTTTGTAATGATCGGTATGATCATGTGCCCACATGCTACCAGAAGGGTCTTTCAGTACACGAATATGCGCCTTCAAGGCAAGCTTGTCGTTACGCAGTATAGCTTGACGCTGACCGTGGGAACGAGTCTGCAGCTCAGCAAGCTGAGCAAAGTACCGCCATCCATAATCGGCCGAAGCCTTCGAGAACCGGTGTGCGTCGACCTCAACCTTGAATGCTCGGGGCTCGGCGGGATTGTAAACAATGAGCGACAGCTGGGCAGCAAAAGTACGTCGCTTTCTGATGTTACTAGTGTCCTGACCCTCCAGAAACGGGAACGGGGGCGTCTTGAAGTCTTCGTACTCAGCATACTCGGGATCCTGCATGGTGACACACTCGATATACGCGCTCATGAAGTCGGTGCTGTTGCCTTTGGGATAGAACTTGATGCGCCAGTCATAACCACCTATGTGGACCACGGGTGATTGCATTAGAGTCTGTGTGTTTGGGTCGTCTTTTGTACCGTTGAAGTGCGGAATCGTCCAGTCGATGTGTCCTCTGCGGATGGGTACGAGTCCCTCAGCTTCGACGTCGAGGAATGTCTGCTCATGCCAGTATTCATCGTCTGTGGCTCGGTGCTCGCCTCTTGCTGTAGCGACTGCAATCTCATCTGCGCAGGGCACGCTCGTGTCCTCGATCAGCGGCCTCCATTGCTGCTGCGGGTCCGGTGCTTCCTCATGGTCACTCTCTTCATCGTCTTCTGAGTTGTGTGAAGACGGTGACCGACTACGGCTTCTGCTGCCATCACGGCTATGACTCTGCTCGTTGCGGCTGCCTTGCTCATTCTCGCCCACAAGCAGAAGAGGATCATTCGCTGCTGGTGCTGGTGGGGGTGATGGTGGGTGAGTGCGTGCAATCACTGCAGGAGGTGGAGTCGGTGCAAATGGCGGCACAAGGTGGTTCTGTGGAATTTCGGGATTTGAGGCCGCCATGTATGGCGTGTCTGATGGTGGATGGATCGTGTTTGTGTAGTGGAAATCGGAAGCCTGGAATGACGAAAGATCTGGAGGTGCGGCCATTACGGCGTTCTTGTGTGGACGAGACTTTGCTTGCTGACTGTCACGTTCGGCGTGTTACGAGAGCGGCCAGCGCTGTTTGCTCGGATATGATGTCGGTGGTAGATGATGTGCTCGCGGTGAATGGAAATTGGCAGTGTGGATGTGGAAAAGAGGGAGGATGAAGATGTCGAGTCCGACGTTCGCAGCGATATAGTGGTGGCTGGCTATTGTCGTGACTCAACAATAGCAATTGTGTGAATGCTGATTGTCACATGTGATGTGAGCTTCCATCTTTAGATCCTGCAGCTGCCGAGAGCCTTCACGAGCCGAATGTATATGTTGATTATGTTGAATGTGTCTGAGGTACTGACGAGCAAATGTGAAGGTCGTAGCTATCGGTGATATGACTACATCGAGGCTGAGGTCGCCTTGTGTTCAGCAGGCAGCATACATGTCAGTCGACGATGCCTCGATGAGTCGGCGGAGTGTGAGGTGATCGGCATAGATCCCTGTCTAACGCCCGCTGATAACGTGGTTCCGAGCAATGCGGGGTACGCTAGGCTTAGAAACGCTTTCGCTTCCTCAAAATCCATTTGCCCTTGTGGCTGACAGTAGCAGAGAGTGAGGACGTCGAACGTCTGCCTTGGGAGGACGATCGTCCAACATATTCGAACCTCAGAGCTCGCCACACCTGCCACCATCTACTGCCATCCTGAAACCAGGTCTATCTGCACACCCATCAAGTGCTGATAGACGTGCTTTTGCAGCCAAGTTACTGGCGCAGTGTCCACGTACTATCCACATGCATTGGGCCGCAGACGTGACGCACCGGTGCGGCGGCCTCGTGCGTGCCTGACGCAGGTGTAAAGAAGTAGTCGCCGCCTCAATCGGCACCAGTCTAAGCTCCATTGGATGCCCTCTCTTCGACTCTGGCAAAGGTTGCGGCTACAATGATCGGGAACACCACGGTGGCTTCGGCATAGACCTTAGGCAAATTCTGTCAGCGCATACTTCGAACTATGTAGCTCAAACATCTCAGACGATTGTGGACAGGATTTCTTTCATACCTTGACACTCTCACCGTCCACCTTAATCTTGCCCCAACTGACAGCCTCATCAGGCCTAGCACCAGCATCCGAGCCATCAAACTCATTAGCAGTATTGATAAACACCGCACTTTCAGCACCATTCCTCATCAAATTCGCATTGGCGATATGATGCTTCACGATCCCGCCGCCAAGCACAATCATACCACTACGCTTGGCGCGAACAGCAAGCGTATTGATCCGTCGAATATCTTCCACAATATCGACCCGGAGTTGCTGTGGCGAGGCCTTGAAGGTGTGGAAGTACAGCATATCGCCCAGACTACCATCTGTCAGGGCTGGACAGAACACAGGAATATCGTTCTTGTAGGCCCAGTAGTATACCGATCGCTCGTCGTTGATTTCCTTGCCTAGACGAGCGATGACTTTGCTGGGGGTCCAGCTGAACTCTTCCTCTATACCTTTGGCGGCTTCCTGTTCCTCCAGCATCTGGTCCAGTATTGGCATGATCCAATCTTCAAAGGCACAGTAATTGCTATTGGGTACAAGCAGATTGCCGATGCGATTCATGCCTTGCTTCCGTAGTGCGGCGCCGGCAGTTGAGAACGATCCCAGGTAAGTAGGAGCGAGGCACTTGATAAAGTCCTCTTCCACTCCTCCTGCAGTAGTGACGATTGCCGAGACATGCTTATGTTGGACCAACCAGCGCAGTGTCTCTCGTAGACCAGACGAGATGAGATTTGAGGTATAGCCAAGGAAGATCGTCGTCTTGTCGCCACTTTCAGGATCACGCCAGGCTCGCATGCCGTTGATGATTTGTACTGCTTGTCCTACAGATGTTGCTTGGAAGCCCATACTAGACATGCTGTCTGCGAGTTCCGTGACGGTGATGTTACGTCCACTGTAGGCATCGAAGTCCAGACCTTGCACAGGTATCGCATCCTTGGCTACTGGGTCCGATGGTTTTAGAACAGCATCTGTTGCGCCAACCGGTGCGGCGCCGTTCTCTGTGCGATCGTTATTCATGCTAGGCTATTGTGTATGTGTTTGGTCGATCATACATCGTAAGTGTAAACATTCGGCATACATGTCTTGGCATGGCAGAAAAAAAGCTTCAAGTCCAACCGTTCTGCCTAAAGCATAACGGAGTGAATAAATGGGAGCGCATGGACAACCGCGACAATCTTCAATGCTATTGTTGATATGGGTGTGCATACACGTAGCTATATTTTCCGACACGTTCGTGCAATTGACGACATCGTGCATTGGAAAGTTCTGTATTGTAATAGCCGGGTCGCTTTATGGTACACGAGAACAGGCGCTAGGAAGGGTGGCGTTCTACGGAATCAATCCTCCAGACTTGGTCCAGTCACTCCAGTGTCAGATGCTTCGGCTGCTCGCGTGCCGCTCAGACTTCTCCTTCGAAGACGGGCATTGACTCGAACACCCCGAACTTTGGATATATCGATCGGAATACTGGAGCGGCATCAAGGACATCCACCCAGCCAAGTCATTCCACCATAGCGTGCATGTCGCGTTCAGAACTCGAACGCTCGAGTAATCGTAACATTTCCAGCGGTCTGGCCCAGCCTGATCTTTCAGGGCTGCAGCAGGGGTTCATATTTACGCCACGGTCCACCCGACTGGAGCTAAATTGGAGGCACTCCCGTCATCTATTCCAGATCCCCGCTGCGAAGAACTTCTGCATGTGGACATTCTATCTTCCCAAGGTTGACGAGCCTATCTTGTTGTGATAATCAATAGGCTGGGCGACGGCCGATATTGGCAGCCGATGATATTTCCATCATTAACTCATTCTTGTTGATTATTGCCTTGCTGCAGTGACGCTCGGTAGCCGTTGCAAGCTTCGACTTTAGATCCTGGTCTACCCGCAGATCATAGATACAGTATTTTGATTGGCTGTGCGTGCATGTGTGAAGATGCACGACCCCGTGGTTAGCTCAGTTGGTCTTGCAACTCGTGCGGGTGTCTTGTTTCCCTTGTGCAGTACACGAACATCTCAAAAACTGTCGCCTCTCACCTACAGGTCGGGTACTCCTGGCAACAGCTGCTTCGCGTAGCATTAGCACTCACAAAATCACGCGATTGATCTCATCGCCAACGGATCTGCCGCCGAGAAGGTGCGAAAGGGAGAAGCATCACCACCTCATTTGTCGCGACCATTTGCGCGACCAAAATCGACCTCTCGAGAACGAGAGACTTCTGGAGGGGTTCCGTTTGATCACTTCAGTTTCGCAGACCACGCGCCGTCCTCGAATGCATTATTGAGGAATTTGCTTCTCAGCCGCCATCTGGTCAGTCTTCCTCCAGCGGATCTAGAGAAGGTTCTCCGGCTCCACCAAACTGAGCGCCGTAATTTTAAGGTTGCGCGCTAACGACGGCACCTTGACCTTCCGCATCTGCGATTCTGCGACGTGTGTCGAAACATTCGCGACTCCATCCAAAGAAACGACAATTGAAACATCCAAAGTCGGCTGCGCCCGACACGTGCGGCTTGTCAGCATTAGCTGAGCGATCAGTGTGTGTGGCTAGAAACATATCGTGCACGCTGCGGTGTTTCAGCCTGTCGGCTGCGCTGATGGCTGTTGTGCACTGAAAGTGCTCTGCCATGTCACGATATCCGCCTGCGGCGGAATACCGTGGCTTTAGGGACAGATCACGATCACCACCGCGTTTCTCGGAAAGTCATAGACGAGGATCTGCTGCCGCCATCTTCGAGAATAGACCACCTGGACCTGCCAGAAACGCCACCGAGCTGCCCCGTGGACCGCGCCAGCAATTTGATGGTCCACCTAGGCAGAGTATAGGTGCAGGTCCTGCACCCGGACTAGGCTCACGACCGGGATATTCCTCCCTTCGAGACGCACCACCCCTCGGCACTCCTGCTCGCCCGTTCCGTGAACGCGAGTATGACCGACCGGCGCTGATACCATCGCCACGTGAGCGCTCTCCTGCACGAGGTTTCAAGGACACTCGGGACTTCCCTCCTCGCGAATTAGAGATTCCGCGCGTGCGACGTGGTTCTCGAGATGGTCCACCGTCTGCCGGATCTGGGTTCTCTGACAATCCACCCTTCGCTCCTGGCCCTCCACGTGGAGGTTATGTTCGTGGCCGAGGACGAGGAGATTTCGAATTTCGAGGTGGCCGCGCTGGACGCAGGCACTTTGACGATCGCGAAGCGTTCCGTCGAGAACGATCCCCACCTCCACCACGATGGGGTCGAGAGCCGCCTCGAGATGAGCGCGACCTGGAACGAAGAGACGACCGTCGCTTTGACAGACGAGACGAGGAAAGACGCCCCGAATGGCTCGACCGCGAGCGTGAACCAGAAAGGACGAGACGTGAACAGCCACCAACGAGGTTGGAAAGCAGACGATCAGACGAGTCTATTGCCAGTGGACCTGCTCCACAACAGGCATCGCAGGCCATACAGATTGATCCTGGCCGACTGGCATTGTTGCAGGAGGCCGGCGAAGATGTTGTGAGGAGACCCTATGCTGCGCAACCTGCGGCGTCGCAACGAGAGGTCAGACGCGATGTACCAGAGACGCCATCTTACCTCAATGGCCGTGCAGAGAATACAGCAAATCGTTACAAGCAGCGTGGCTCTTCGCCGCCTACACAAGCGCCACCAGTACCTGCCTTCACGCTGTCCTTCGCACCTCAAGGTCCGACGTCTTCATCGCACAATGGCGTGTCTCCAATGAAGCCGATCGCAGAGCGTAAGGTCTCGCTAGTGCCAAGCGGAGAGTCACTCGTTGGAAAAGCAGCACCATCGACTGACACCCCAATCAATGCACTAGCCGAAGCACAGTCGGAGGCGAAAGCTAGGCCGCCGGCGCCAAGGGCTGAGCTCATGGAGCCACCACCCACTGCTCCAAAGGCACCTAAGGCACTAGAAGCAGAGATGGTGACAGGCTTTGCGAACCGCTTGCATGGTGTCCGGTCTCTTGAGACCATTCCTGGACCACCTCATCTTTCTGTGCCTCAATTGGCTCGTGGCGAGTCTTTGGTGAGGCCATCGCCACCCGGCCCAAGACCCGTATCACCAGCGAACTCTGTGCCTTCCATGTCAACGTTGATGCAGCCAGTGTCTCCAAGTACGCAGACTTTCCGCCATGGTGATATTGCTCCGCCCACAGGGCCACGTGCGGCTCGTGTATCGCCTGCCATGACACACGTGTCACCACGAACGACATATACGTCTCCTCGATCGGACGTCGGCGCAATCTCGGGCTACCAAGGGCCATCGAAGGGGCAGACTCCACCTCCTACTGCCCCTTCTGGACCGCGCAACAGGTCATTCAGTGTCTCGCCAAAGGTTACGAGTTCGGCGGTACCAACAGCGCCTAGAGGAAGCAGAGTCCCGCCAACCGCTCCACGAGCATCTGCTGCCGAGCGGCCACCTGCACCGCCAATAAGAGGACTGGATCGTCTTGGCGGGCCACCCCCTTGGGCGCCGCCGACTGCACCACGAGGACTCCAGCGCCAGCCATGGCGCCGGCCGGGCCAGCCACCTTACAACGACAAGGTCATTCCAGCGAAAAGAGACTTTGCCGGCGACGAGCGAGATCGCCAGCCTGTTCCTACCCAGCCAAGCTCTGGGGCGCCAACGAATGTTGACCAAGCTTGCGTCGCAAGCAGGAAAGATGAGAGGGAGCCGCAAGCCGTGGGAAGTCGCCATCCAAACAGGGCACGGCAATGGGATGACAAGATGGACATCGATCATGAGCAAGCTCGCCCAGCAAATCTTGCAGCAGCTCCTGATCAGTCTGCCACGGCCAGGCAGTCGTTTTTTGGCATGTCTGAACAGAACCGTGATCCCGAAGCCAGCATGTCTGCATTGGAAGAAGAAAATCCAAGTAGTGACGAGGACGCCGATCCACAACAAGGAATAGCACTCTTCCAGGCCAAATACGAGAGGGAGAAAAGAGCTCTTGAGTCGCAATTGATTGATCTTAGTGCGCGGAAGTATCGTGCAACAACTCCACTGGAATCCATCGCACGACTCTCCTGCATCTCGGATCGTGATCTGCAAAGTGCGCGTGAAAGCAATGAGAGGAGTGAGGACCGATCGCCCACCCTCACGGAAGGGAATCTCGTACCGCCGACTACGCATTCCTCAGGAACAGACGAGGGTCGAGACCTGCTTACACCCAAAGGCGAAGAAGATGTTTCTGCGGTCGAAGTCAACAGCAGTGGCGGCGAAAGTACGGGACATCCTCGGATATTCCGACGACCAAGCTCAGAAGTCATTAGTCTGCCCTACCTTACCAAGGAACCACATCTCATCCATAACAATGTGGCGATTGAAGAGAGTCTACAACGTCAAGAGGAGAGCAGATCCACGGTCCTCACTGCCCTTGAGCAAGAGATGGACATGGAGGATGCTGACGAAGAAGAAGCAGAGGACGAATTCGAAGTCTCCTACAAAAGGTGGCGCCAGCAATGCGAGGATCTCGATCGACAGCGCGAGGAGCAGGAGCGGTTGGAAAGACAGATCTCTGTTGATCCTGCACCAGAAATGGTGGTTCCAGCTGCACCACCCCTCAATCCTATGACTGAAGGCAGCAGGCGCTTACACAAGTACAGCAGCGAGTACGATGTTGAGCAAGTGCTGAAGCAGTCCGAAGAAACAGCACGCCTGGAGCAAGAAAAACACGAACGGGAAGCTCGCAAGAATCAAGCTGACATGGAGAAAGAAGCCAAGATACCTGATCAGCACCTTGAAGAGCATTACAGACGAAGCATCTTCATCAACACCAATAGATATCGCGAGCCTGGCAAACTCACGCTGGTATTTTCCTACGAGCCACAGCCCGACACTTTCACGGAGAACGAGCAGCAGATTTTCATCGCAGCCTTCAAGGAAACCCCGAAGAAGTGGGGTGAGATCGCATCTCTGCTTCCTGGTCGCACCTACAAAGACTGCATTCACCACTACTATGCCAACAAGTGGGATGGTCGTTTCCGAGACAGTCGAACCAAAAAGCTCAAGGCTAGTGGTCGTCGTGGTAGAGGTGGGAAGGCAATGCGTGGAAGAGGCGCCCAAGCCATGGCAGATCTGGCTGTCATCACGGAGCCTGCTGAGAAGTCCGAATCGGGACGGCCTAAGCGTGCAGCGGCACCAACTACATTTGGTGAACGTGAGATCGAGAGTAAAGCTGCTCTTGTGAACCCATCACCAGCAAAGAAATTAGGTCCTGGTGCAAGGCAAGACGGCAACGGTGACATTGGGCCTGAGAAGCCGGGCAGACGTCGCAAAGGCATGGGTGAGAAACCTGGTCGCAAGGCTAAAGGTTCGCAGCCACTTGCTGCTCTTGCTGCAGCTCCATCTGCCTCACCAGGCCGATCCATGATGCAAAGCACACTAATCAAGGAGGACATGGCAAGAGCGCAGAGCATGGAAGAAGCGAGTCTCTTGACAGGTTTCCGAGCCGAGCAACACACCATGCATCCTATCGATAAGCATCTCTACCAGCAGGAAGAGTACCACACGACCATGATGCCCATGGAGGATATCGCGCGACCAAAGGTAGCTGGTCAAGCTCCACCATCAAGAACCGGCCCGTCAAGCTACTGGTCTGTACCCGAACAGACAGATTTTGTCAAGTATATCGGATACTTCGGTACGGACTTCGCAGCGATCGCCAATCACATGGGTACTAAGACGCAGACTATGATTAAAAATCATTACTCGCGTCAAGTCGCGCATGGCAACCAGCCGGATCTGGAGCGGTCAGCTAGAGAAGCAGACCGGAGGCGTGAGATGGGCGAAGACGTTGGTCCGCCACCCACGCCCACGCCAATTGTGAAGAGGAAATATGATCAGCCTCAGACCAACGCGCAAAGATCACTTGCGCCACAAGCAGATGCCATGGAACTCGATGAACCCACCATCACTCAGCGACCATCACAAGCCAAGCATGCATCGCCTCCGCAGTATCAAGCACAACCGCGCTTCAGTACTTCGGCACAAGCCACGCCTGTTCAAGTCCATCGTGTGATGGCAAGCCCTGCAGTCACCGGTGCTTCGCCCGTCGTGCCAAAGATCCAGGCTTCTGCGCCTGTCCGTCCTGGTCCTCACCCTCTAGGTGCGGGTCTGTCGTTCATGCCAGATTCTCGTCCAGAATCTCGAGCTGATATGCAAGCCAACACAAGTGCTAAACATAGTCAACCAAGTATACCGCGCAGCCAACCACATTCTCAGAACGCTGTACCCGACGCCTACATCCTCGAGCTTCAACATGAACAGGAGAGAGCAACTCGCCTACAGCAGCAGGAGCTCTTTCAGCGAGAAAGCCTTGACATGCAGCGCCAGAACAGCTTCCATCGCGGGTCAGCACATGGATCGCCAGTCAACCCACCCCTTCACGAGCCTATGGAAGAGCGCAAAACACTGTTGGAAGAGCGTGCGCCGACACCGCCTCGTGATATATTTGGCCAGTCTCCATACCAGCGCTCAGCGTTCAGATCCGATTTCGGATCAATGGGCAGCTCGCCGGCTCTGTCAATGCTGGGTCGCCCACCGCTTCAACCCTCACCGAAGAAGAAAGATGACCTTCGTCCTGGCTCCGTGCCTGTAATGCCGCCTATGCAGACAGCCGTTGCACCATCAATACAGACTGCGCCGACTGCACCACCGGAGCCAAAGCGTTCGAATCTTTTGTCAATCCTGAACGACGACCCTCCAGAACCACCGCCACCAAAACGGGAAAGCTTGCCAAGCATGCAACAACGTGGGCCTTCTCCGGCACAGAAGTTCGCGCACCAACCTGGCTCAGCTGGACCAACACCGCCAGCAGCTTCTGCTGTGCAAGCACTCAGACGTGAAACTTTCGGCCAGCCTAGTATGCCACAGTCGCATTTCCGTCGGCCATCACTCTCCCAGCAAGGACCATCTTTCTCTTCGAACCCATCAGCGTCCATCAAGCAGGAAGCTGCATCGACCGCGTCTATATTACATGCACCCAATTCAGATTGGGCAGCTCATGTGTTAAGTCGAGATCCACAACCAGCACCACCACGCCAAGCGAGTCCTTTCGGGCTGGAGCGTGAGCCGCGACCAGTCTTCCCGCCCCGTGGAAGTATTCTAGGCGGGCTCAATCAGCCCATCAGAGCTGTGCCATCACCACCACCTCATGGCACTCTGTCACATTCTCGGACCTCGTCCGTAACCATGCAACACGGGCAAGCTTCGCAGTCAAGAGAACAGCGATCCGGTTTACCAGGACACCAGAGCCTCGGTAGTCTTAGCGGCCTTGGGCAGACGCTACACCCAAATCCATACGGCCAGCAATCTGTCCCTAATCCTTTCGCACAGGCACCACCATCGGAAGGCCGTAATCATGCACATCACTCGCACAATAACTCACTATCAGGCTCACTGCAGGCGATGCACCACGGCGGATCCCTTCGAGAAGATGCCGCCCGCCAGCAAGAACTCCAGGCGCAGCAAGCGCAACGGCAGCGCGAAGCCGAAATAGGCTGGCGTCGAGATGAAATGAGGTTGGATGGAAGGAGGATGGACGAAATGAGGATGGATGAAATGAGACGGCGCGACGACATGATACGTGCTGAAAGACAAGATGAAATGATGCGGGATGATATGATGCGAAGGGGCGAGCGCAATCTACTCTTCGAGCGACAACAGCAGCAACAACAACACTTCTTTGAGCAGCAGCAGCGACAGCGTCAGGAAGATGAGATCCGCGATCGTGATCGCCAGCAGCAGCAGTTTATGTCACGTGGACCACCGCCTCCGATGCAACCCCAAGCTATGCAACCACAAGGATTCAGCGGTGGGCCACCTTTTGGCTTGGACCGCATCAGGACACCCAGCCTGCGAGACCAGGCGGCTCGTGAGACTGAGGCCGCCATGCGACATGAAGCTGCTCAGAGGATGGGAGGTGATGTGCTCTTCAGGGATCGTGACCACAATCGTGAGCGCGAGCGAGAGCATGCAGAGGGTATGAGGAGACATGAAGACGCGATGTTCAGACGCGGCACGCCTCTACAGCAGGCACCATTTGGACATCCGCCACCACCGCCCAGACGTGGATAATTCGGTGATGGAGATGACCTGGGGGTTGGATATTCTTGTATGTATAGATTCGGTACAGTCCATTTGCATGTCAAATCTCCTCTGTGACATACGTGTCTGCCTGTAGGGGGCATGCCGGCTATTTTCTCCAACAGTGAGTGCATTCAGAGAGCTTCGAGATATCACTATCAGGCCAGTCACCTGGCATTTCACTCACTACAGTTATACTCCTATCGAGCCAGGAGAAGCCTCCAAGTGAGATCTTGACATGTGAGGTGACTGTGTTGAGACCTCACTTCACCAGCCATATGTCTATGCTGCTAGGTGCGCTCCTTCCCCTTCCGACTACCAGTACTCACTAAACAGCCTGGCTACCCCGAACAAACCTACCAGAATCCATCGACACCAAGAATACTCAAAACAGAGTAAGACCTTCGAATGTGAAGTGATCATATCCGATTTCACTTCACCCCCTACCCATACAGCTTTGCTCATACCTGGATAGCTCCTTTCTCCCTCAAATTCCTACCACCTCAACACACCAGAGGGAACCTTGGACACTCAAAGCACAATAGCCAATACCAAACAACTATGCCAAGCTTCAACTGGAGCGCGGAGGCTGATGCCAAGCTCATGGCCAGCCTTATGCGGATCTGCGACGTCAAGCCTACTGGAGAGCAGAAAGATCAGCTTGCTGCAGAATTCGGTACGGAAGTCGTGAACAGCAATTCTGGCTCGATCTGACCTTGTCTCCTCAGGTGTGACTGCAAAGTCGATTACCCATCGGATCACCCGTTAGTCAATGACATATTACACGAACAAAATATTGATTCACTCTGACCACCACTTTCAGACTACCGCAATGCCGGCAAATATGGCCAAAGCGTCAAGGCTGCAGCAAGTGAGAAGAAGGCCTCCAAGGACAGTGATGGACCCTCTACACCAAAGCAAACCAAGCCAGGCCGCAAGAGCAACAAAAAGACAGCCGCTGCTGCCGCCGACGAAGGTGATGAGGAGGTCAATGGGGCGCTGACACCACCGCCTAGCGATCGTCCCAAGCGCGATGGTGGTAAGAAGCGCGATTATGCTGCTCTGGCTGGTATGAAGGATGAGGAAGGCGATGAAATCGACTCTGAGGATGGGCTGAGTAAGAAGGTCAAGGTTGTGAGTTCTCCTAATCTCGTCGGGTACAAGCTTGATTGTCATGATGTATGCTGACCTCTCCTCTCACCCTAGGAAGTCGGCGAAGATATTGGTGAGGGCCTACGTCAGAGCCAGCATTTTGAGGAAGCTATGGCTGAGATGGGCGGTGAGGATGACTTCAACTAGGTCTCGTGAGGGTGATGTGTGTGATGAGAGACGTTGGGAAGTTGGTCGGCAGATCTGCGGGGGTTGAGCACAACAGAGCATAGGTAGTTTGAGCTGCAGGGCTGCTTTTCCAGAATGACGTGAACTTCTGCCGTGCTTCTGTGATCAACTTGGCTCCATCCCTATTCTCGTCATCCAAGTTACCGCAGCCAGTGATTCACGTCGTAATGTGCCATGCGGCTCATTCTCCAATCTTGTAGTCACCCTGAGGTGTAGGCCCATCAAAACGACTATCTCGGGGGCCAGTCGGGACGAAGAAGGCCTCCAACCACGCCACATATACCACCTTATGGCTCGGCCAGTCTCGAACCGTGATAACCATCAAGTCAGACCGTTGACTCCGTGCCAAGTCGAGATGCTGCCGTCGAAGAATGCTTGAGAGATCAAAAGTCCGGATGCCGGCATTACTACCATGAGGGTCTTCTGCATGCTGGGCTTTGGTTCGAGCCTCGAAGCGCTCGAAGTTCATGTACTCGAAGACGGTTGTTCCCAGCATCAAGGCTATGTCGATAGTGTAGGCTTGCAGGTGGCCAGGAGGGAAATATGCTATCTCCGCTAATTCTACGCTGACGGTGTGTATTCGAGCCAGGCCGATAACAATCTGAGTGCATTTACTGATGACGCTGAAGGTTATAGTACCGGGCCGTTGCGAGTCGTCTGCCATTATGGCCAGTAATCGATTCTTGTCGTCGCATGCCTCATGGTACACGTCTTCGAAGACCGGCCTGTTTCCTGGTTCCTGCAGACACTGCCAGATGCAATCGATGTCGCTGGGCTGGATCAGCTTGAGGTCATATGAGTAGCCACGTAGAACATCATCCGATACACCAAGCGCTGCCAACTCTGCGGCGTCATGAGAGGGCTTGCGGGAAGAGGAGGTCTGCTTGGTCAACATGTCGATGTACTGTCTACTGATTTCAACGTGGCTCTTGTCAATCTTTGACGAGTCATGATCTACATGTACCTATACATCTATCCCATCGACGCTTCATAATCGGCTCCGAGAGATACTAAATTTGGGGGTGATGACTCTCCCTGGCGAATAATGGTCAAATCGTCAAGCACACCGCCAGATAATCGGTTCCGCAGTAACTTAGTCAGCTCACGGCAGGTCTAGCCCGATATGGCAACAGGCGGGGCAACGTAAACGAGTGAGGGTCAACTCAACAGCGCGCAAAACAATTGCCTGAGAGACAAGTTGCTGTGTATACGCAAGCCCATATTCGCCTTTCACTGCCGCCTGTGACCAGAGATACGTACTGCCAAGTAAGCCCACATCCAGGCTGCCATTGCCACCACCAGTTCAGCAGGCATAAATTCATCGCTGATGCAGCCTTCCGTGCCCCGCAGAAAGAAAGATATCCTCGAGCGATAACTGAGTGCATTGGCAACATTCTTACACGTTTGCACGCACGACCCCAAACATGGCATCCTCCGGAATCTCGGTCGCACCCGAATGCATCCAGACCTTCAACGACCTCAAGCTGGGCAAAGGCGGCAACAGCCCGAAATGGATCATTTACAAGATCTCCGACGACTCGAAGGAGATTGTTGTGGAGGAGAGCTCGTCAGACCCGGACTACAGCAAGTTCCGAGAGAAGCTGCTGAACGCCAAGAGCAAGAACAAGCGTGGCGAGGAGTGCATTGGTGCCCGATATGCCGTCTTTGATATCGAGTATGATGCGGCAAGTGGTGAGGGTAAGAGGAGCAAGATTACCTTCATCAGCTGGGTGCCTGATGATGCTGGACTACAGGTATGTGCAAACACAAACAGCCTCTACGAGCACAGTCGCTGATTCTGTCTAGCCGCGCATGATGTACTCGTCCTCCAAGGAGGCACTTAAGCGGGCGCTCACCGGAATCGCGTCCGACATCCAGGCCAACGACCCCGACGATATCGAGCACGAAAGCATCATCTCGCGAGTCAGCAAGGGTCGCTAGGAGCATATTAACCCCCAACATCACGTGCAGTACACCGAGCACCACGACCGCAAAGAATTGCGCTTCCCAGATTGCCGTCACGTGACTTAGAGACGGCACACCGAAAGCAGCATTCCTACAGGCGAGTGAAGAGTAGCAGCCTGTATAGCGGGAACGACACGACCTAAGGAGAAGATACGATGGTACCTTGGCACACAGCAGAGGAAAGCTTTCATAGACCCCTCGAACTCTGAGATGAAACATTACCGCCCCACTTCACTTGTCCAGTCCAGCGCGCAAGATATAAAACCATACTCCGCTTGAGCTCCGCTAACTTTGTCTGTCAGCAACATAATTACTATTATGACCATTTCTATCGTGAACTCCGAGCCCGCTGGTAGGGTAAGTCGGACGAGATCATGTGCAGACTCACATCAGAGTTCGAGGCGATGCTCACCGCACTCTCCGCGAAATGTCGACGGCCACCTGCCGCCGTCGCACTTTTACTCCTCTACTCTACTCATTCTCTACTGCATAGCGCGAGCACAGTGCGATCGCTACCTGTCATTCCTCGTTGAACACGACATTCTGCATTTATGCTGGGAGCCTCATACAAATCTCCGCCCAATATTTGCCACACATTAACCTCACCAGCAAGAGCAAGATCTCCCCTAGTGCGTTCTCATCATGGTCGCACCAGCCTATCCACCATACCACCTTGAGCCACAGCCGCCCGCGTATCAGCTGCACTACAACGGCGCACATTATGGTTTTCACGAGTCTTCTGAGGAAGAGGACGAGCCTATCGAACAGCCGACCACCGTGAAGCAAGGTACGCCAAATGAGAGGCAGAACGGCCACCGCAGAGTCTGCCTTCTTGCTAGAATCAATGCTTTCATGCATCCCAATGCTCGTCGCAGCGCCGTGGATGAAGAGGTATGGCAAAGAACCCTCTCATGCACTCAGCGCACCAAGATTAACACACCACAGGCCGTCCGACTCGCCAACACTCAAGCACAAGTCATCGCATCGATACTGCTCGAGGGCAGGCCTGAGCGCCGAATGCTGTATACCAATGCAACGTCCACGCCACAAGCGCGAGCGCGACAGCATCATCTTGGCCAGGCCAGATCACACTTGGAAAAGACGAGAGCCAGGAACTCCGCGCAACCTTCCCATGAGCAAGGCTACTCGACGCCTCGTGGCGGTACCCGACTTGACTCCGTGGCCGAAGACCCTGCTGAACATGACGATGACACGTCCTCTGAACATTGGATCCATGTACTTGGTCGCGGCAAATCCGATCAAGTAGATGGTTGGCACAAAGTAAAGAAGCCTTTGCCTCCACCTCCGGTTCCTAGAGGAGCGGATAGACTTCGCGATCCGCGACGTGGCGATTATCGCGCGGTTCATGCGAGTCGCCTGCAGCCAACAAGCTCGACAAGAGCCACACCCGCTTCACTACCACCCCAGCCTACGAGAGTCTTGCGGAAGGTCAGAGGTGCTTGCGAACTCAAGTATGCCGATGACTCAGGCGTTCACACTCCCCGATCGAGCCTCACCAGCTCTGATCGCTCGCTTGAGTCGGACCATGTACAGAATTGGGTCTCGACGCAGGACCCTATACAAAAATGCGGCAATAGACCAGGATTCGTGCACCCCAGGAATAAGCCTCCGCCTCCGCCTCATCATCAGCTACGGACTCATGAACATTACGACATGCATCGCCAACGCTTGCCGCTGGGTGAGCCCGAGCTCGGCGGCCTATACGGTATCCTTGTCCAGCATGAGAAAGACAAACGTAAGCCATTGGTGTTGGATGGGGTTAGGCGCGTTCAACGCCCCACAGATCCCATCAACGGGATCAGGCCATTGTCGCGACCGGCGAGTAGTTCCGAGCTGGACGACTCGGCTACATACTACAAGGATAACGGCCCAGATATGCCACCTACGAGATTATACTCCCATGATCGAAATTCACCGGATCCTAGATGGGTGGATGTGCCGCTAACGGAGAAGATTATGGTGAAGAAGCCGGTCAGACAGGTGAAATCGATGCCTGTGCTTGAAAGGCAGCAGGGTCTGCAGCAACATAGAATGGCGCCGGTCAAATCCGTACGTCCTTCGCCAGCATATGCACCTGCTAGTACTACAAACGACACGACGCAATACTCTGTGGACATGGTCCCACCACCTCTTCGCACCAAACGCAGCACACCGAGTGTCTCGACTCCTTCTATCGACTCGGTCATGGGTCACTGGAACCGTACCGTACTGGTCCCCAATACCGACGGACACCTACGCACAGTCAATGGTCTCGCCTCCCAAGCCTCCATGATCAGCCTCGGTAGCAGGTCAACAGCGTCATACCGCACAGCAAAGCCACAAATCAGCATGCCGGACCTCCGCATTCGTTACAGACAGTCGTCGAACGACCTCCGTGGCCACCACAGACGAACTCAATGTGAGGACGTTGGCGGACAGATGCTCAAGTTCCCACCTCCAGTCAGGCTGGGTGCGCGAGTCGGGAGGAATGGGTCTATACAGAGTAAGGATTATGGACAGATCGGCGCCGGGTACAGCGGTGTGATGTCGTCATTAACACGCTACCCGTCAGCTTCTGAAACGCCGACGCCCTCTTCCGACCGCAGCCGTAGGGCGAGTCGACAGCCCGAGGATCAATACCTCATGTCTGGTGGCCTCGGTCATGCAAGTTCAACAGAGAGAAGTGTTAGCTTAGCACTGTGCCAGAGGGCTCGGTGAGGCGACTTGACGTTAGGAGTGCGGTGTGCGTTGATGTGGCGAGTGGTAGTGGAAGAAGTAAGAGCGCTTCGGAGTCTGGATCACGTGTCGAGTTTCCTGGTAGCCAGGCAGCGCTGAGGTATGATGATGTTGGGGATGATGCGCTGCGCCATGTCCATCATTACGAGGACGATGAACTGATTGGAATCGCAAGCTAGTATTGGGTCGAAAGGGCGTGTGTTGCGGCGGCGGAATGTATTCTATTATATTTTATGGTATATATTGAGATCTATTGTTACACTATTACGGTCTCGCCAACGTCACAGAGACCTACACCTTGCTTGGTGGTATCGATCGGCCTACCGTCACCCTCAATACCGCCTCCACACCATACGCCTTCCTTCTCAGCCGCGACTCGCCACCTTCGCGGCGGATCTCTCACATCTTCATACTGCCCACTGATCCCACCACGGACAGTACCGTAGTGCATACCTAGACTTATCCTCGATCTCACTTCCTCGTGTATTCGCAATGACTGCTCAGGCGTAGCATGTACACCTCCCATGAATGAGTGTGGCGTCATGAGGCCTATAGGCACCATAGCAAGATCAAAAGGCCCTAGTGTCTCGCCTATCTGTTTGAATGCTGGGCATGGTGCAGGCGTGTTCATAGCTTGGTACGCGGTGTCGCCTGAGAAGTAGACTCGTTTGCCACTTGCTTCGAAAGCGAAACTGCACCATAGCGTGTGTCCGAAGCTCCCCACTGCGCGACCAGAGCCATGTTGTGTCGGACAACACGTTATGTTCACACTGCCGAGACCCTCAACGGAGAGGTCGAAAGAGTCCCACCAGTCTGCATCGGTCACTTCGCTAGCTTGGCAACCCACGTTCTGCAGAAACCATGGTTTATTGTTGAGACCTGCGATGAAATGGACCTTTCCCTTCTGGCGAGCGTAGATGTGCTGCACGGTGGCGATATCCAAGTGGTCGTAATGATCATGTGAGATCGCAATGATGTCGATATCTGGTAGTTCATCCAGCGTACATGGCGTGGGCGTATATCGCTTCGGTCCTATCCACTGCGCCGGGCTCGTGCGTTCGCTGAAGACAGGATCACACAGGACCCTGATTCCTCGTTCGGCTCCTGCTTGTGCAGGGAATTCTGTGAGAAACGAAGCGTGGCCGATCCAGGTGGCTTTCAGTCGATCTGTGTTACCAGCTCCCCAGTCTGGTTTGTGGACGTTGACGAGCTCAGTAGATCGTGTTCCGTTTGGTCCTTGAGGCACGGGGACGAATTTCTTTTCTGGATGATTGCCAAAACGATGTTCGAAGGCACTAACGAGACCGAGCTTCTGGAAGGAGTTCCACGGGTTCTGGAACGTCTGTGGTGGACTTCCAACGTGGTGATCTTTATTTTGGCTGTATTCTTGGTTGCAAGGTGGCAGTGGCTTGACTGTGACACTCGATACCATTCTCGCAGATCTGCTCAGGAAGGTCGTTGTCGCTGTGCTATGCAGATGAGTTCGCCTCACGCAGGCAAGCAGCATAGTGGATTGCTGGCTATGCCTGATAAATATGCGTGTTTGTCGCTACGGACGGGAGCCATGACGGCTTCACATAAGTCTCGCGATCGGGCGAACTTGAAGCCGTAGATATGCTATACGTGCTCACCTTGGTCATTACTCCAATGCTCGAATGCGCTTCATGCTCGATTAAGACAGCACTGCGGGAGGTACACGACTTCGATCCCACGACCTCTATTCAGGCCAACACGTAGCAGACAAAGCATTACCATCGACCTATGGCCTTGGCATTTGTATAGCCTCGGTCGGAACTGTTCCTGGCACTTGCCTCCTTGGGCAAGCGGCAAAATCGCCTTCAACATCTTCTCCACCGTTTCTTGTACCGACAATCCATCCTGGATGCATTGATAAGGACAAGATCTCACGCGCAGCACGTTCGTGCAACACCGAGCAGGACCGAGCATTCGGACTATTGTCCTACATCCATCTTGCGCGCGACTCGCGATGCCATGATGTCTGCTCTGGCGGTGTGTCTCTACTGGTTACGGTGGCTGAACCGCCTTGCTTCACAGCGACTTTCCAGTGATCGACATACGAGCTCCGCCCGCCAGCATGCATGCGAGTGGTTTATCGCACAACGCCTTCCTCTCCAAGCAAAGCGTAATCTGTGTTATGCGCTTTACATTGTGCTAGCTCACTCTTGACCCCAGTGTGTGCCTTTTGGGTTCACGGTACCTACCACTTCCATCATTCGGATTACGAGCTTCCATGGCCAAGGAGATTACTACTGGCTGTCGCGCATGTAACGTAGATGATCGCGCAGCATTAGCCAGGAACCAGATGAAGACGTCAGTGATGCTGCATAAAGCTCGAAGATAAGTAGTGCACTCCTCCCTTCAGGTAGCTTGCTGTCCATTATTAGACGCCTCGTTCATGGCGACTTGTCCTTTGAGCCTCTCTGAACTGCAGTTGACTGATTTCCTGCCGTCTGGGTTTGGTCGAGACCCAACGCCGTCGCAATGGTTAGATCAACGCTCTGTTCTTTGGCGTTCGCCGCAGGCGCCTTTGCCTCGCCACAATGGCACTTCGACAAATACACACATCCAGGATGGTAGGCATGCTTGTTTCAACTCCAAGGGTTGTGTTGACCACATTGCAGGCCAGAGCCAAGCGTCTATACTCCTCGCCAGCCAGGGAGACCTACCTGGCCCTGGACGTATCCGTACAAGAGCTCACAGGCAGCGAGCACCGCCGCTCCTACTTCAAGTGTAGCCACCACACCATCTGTCACTTCTACTAGCTCTGCTACTGGGACGCTTGGAGCATGCGCCAGCGTAGCCAAACTTGCAGCCTCCTTCACTAGCGCCAGTCCTAAGGCCACACCGACCGTACCTGCAGAGCTAGCCTATGATTGTATCAACAGTGTCCCGTTCAATCAGTCCGCAGCAGCAGCACTTTTAGACTCCATTCGGCCTTACATAGACTGGCAGACAACGATAGAGTATCTCAAGGACCCGCCAGCCGAGTACGCAGCCAAGGTTCAAGCCCCGTACGACTTCTATGCGAATTGGGACAGCATTGTTGCGAAGGTTGCCAGTGGCAGCTATGCCAACGAGTATCAGTTCGGCTTCGACCTCTACAGAGTCTTCCAAAGATCGCACGATGGACACTTTGTCTTCTATCCTGACAGGTAAGTCGTTTACGCAGCATTTAGAACCAGTCTAACGTATGCAGTGTCACGTCTATCTTCTCCTTTGGCCGTACCACTCCACTAGTATCGGTGTCTACAGATGGAGTCAGCATACCAGAAGTATACGTATATGCCGACGTGCTTGCAGCATCTTTCGGTAACACGACTTTCACACCGAGCCCTCTTACCCAGATCGATGGACAAGACAGCACCGAATGGCTTCTGGATTATTCTGAGAATGGCAGCTTGCAAGATCGTGATGCTTTGTGGAATAACATGTTTTACATTTTGGCACAAGTGTCCTTGGGTGCATCGGGCACAGGTACTGGCACATTCTCGGGAGGTGGACGTGGCCGATGGATCTACCCTGGACCAACAACAACGCTGACCTTTGCGAATGGGACCAGCATAACCCTCCAGAACTTTGCACGTGTAATGCAACCCTTTGACAACATCACCAGTGGTGAGGACATCTATCGAACGTTCTTCACCCCTCCCGCGAACCAGATCGAGTCTGCCGAGGAGCTCGCGACCATGACCACATCGTCGACTTCTTCGGCGATCGCTTCGGCCACCTCGAGCACTTCTTCCGCGGCCAGCACTAGCATACCTGCCCCTGGATATCCTTCGCCCATCATTCGTGAGAAGGCCAACACCAATTCTGGCTACTTCCTCAACGGCACAGGTTATGATGATGTAGCAGTGCTCTCCGTGCCTACGTTCGTCGGCACCGGTTCCGACGAGATACCTTTTCAAGCTGTCAACACATACTTGATTGATCGTGCCGTTGCCGCAAACAAGACAAAGCTGATCATCGATGTCTCTGCCAATGGTGGCGGCACGATCTTGCAAGGCTACGATCTGTTCAAGCAACTATTCCCACACATCTTGCCTTATGGTGCAACACGCTTCAGGGCCAATGAAGCGACAGACCTTATTGGGCAGGAAGTCAGCTACTATTCTGGACTTGTCCCGCGTAGCCTGGACACCAATGACACTGTCCAGAACTGGGTATCGTCCTTCTGGAATTACCGTACTGATGCCGACGTTAACTACGCACCTTTCACGTCTTGGGCCGAGAAGTTCGGGCCGCACGCGTATGGCCCAGAACCTGACAACTTCACCAGCATTATCAGATGGAACTTGAGTGATATACTCACGCCAGACAATAGTGGCGGTATCTATGTCAGTGGGTACTTGAACCGCAGCAACATCACCACGCAACCATTTGCAGCCGAAAACATCGTCATTGTCTATGATGGCTACTGCGCATCGACTTGCACTATCTTCTCCGAGCTGATGCGACAACAAGGAGGCGTCAAGACCATTGCGCTCGGTGGCCGACCGAACAAGGACATCATCCAAGCTGTCGGAGGTGTCAAGGGGACGAACGATCTCCCTTATGACTTCATCCTCAGCGGTGCTGAGTTCCCATTTCAGTACCAATATCTACACAACGCCAGCTACTACAACACTACTTCCTTGGCCAACTACAACGACCTTTCGATCCTGCGATCGACTGATTCCGTGGTCAACGCTAGAGATGGCATCAGGCAGGGCGACGCTTCCGAGTTACCGCTGCAGTTCCTCTACGAGCCTGCAGACTGTCGCATCTACTACACTCCTGAGATGGTCGTCGACGAGACGGCGGTGTGGAAAACCGTGGCTGACACTGCTTTCAACGGCGTCAGTCATTGTGTTGCTGGGAACTACACTTCAGCTCCCACAGGATATGGCAAGCGTGGTGTGAGGAAGCAGCATGGTGTGAGGAGGGACATGGATGTCACTGAGCACTATGATGCTATCGAGCGCTTGGCTGGGACGGTTGGCGTCACAAGCGGTGGAGATTCTATCATGATACTATGAGCGTGGACTTACAGATCCGCACGCTTCGTACTGTGGCAAACATCGCAAACGCGCTCCCCCCTCTCCCTGCAGCTTGCTCTCCTAGATCGTCCTGAAATGAGACTGATAGTAAAGGGACCCATCCATACACGTTTCAGCTTGAAAGACATGCGCAGGATAACCTCTTGCGCAAGCAAACACGGTACCGAGCACTTTAGGACCCGTTCATCCCAGGCTCAACCGTCCAAGCATATCACGACTGACATTCGCCTTAGCTTCAGCCTTTTCACCGCAATGAGCGAAACACGAGAGCCACCAACCGCCACCGTACTCGAGGCATCACGCGCAGTGTACCGCGACATCATACAGCAGTTCACAAATGCCACAGCGAATGCGTCGTCTCCACTTCAGGCTCTTCAGGCGCAAATCGACGCAATCTTCAAGCATGGTCCTGATCGAGCTGGAGATATCTACAACGAGCTCGTCGGAGATGCCTGGGGAAATGATACTTTGGTCTTGTGTCCAGTCGAGGACATGCCTGTGGGATGGAGTAGCTGTAGAAATACTGCAACCCTGGTCTCCCTTCTCGCATGTCCTGAACAAAGCCTTGAGCACACAGTGAGGTCGTCGCCAATGTACGGGGAGTCTGCGCCGTTAGGAGAGATTGTCAACACAGAGTCAGCATCTCTGCGGGACGCATATCGCGAAGCTAAAACGGCTGCAGCTAGCGGTAGAACCACAGTCATGGTCGGGACGCTGGAGGATGTGCAGTACCATCGATTGTTGCAACAGAGTGCTTATTTATCCTTTGCGTATTGCTTGGCGCTTGGTATTAGGCCTGAGGGTGCGATTGTATGGCAGTCATGGGCATCTAGACACCATCAATATTGCTTCGACGAATATCTGGCTCGTAGTGGTGCGACCTTGAAGACGTTCGTGGAGATGGATACTTTTGTTGACCAATTCGAGGACCTGGCTCAGCACAAGGTTCGTCATTCGGTCATCGTTGACTGACTGTGAGGAAAAGCGTGCTGACTTGATGAACTCTTAGGGCGTATGGGACGGGAGGTGTAACGACCTATACCGCAAGCTGTTCCATGTCGATATCATGCACGTCTGTGAAACCACAGACGCTCCTCCGATCACGCCGAGGTATGAGCCTTTGGTGATGATACGAGGGTTCAACGATGTACGCATGCAGCACTTGCAAAAGTTCAGGTTCGTTGACCACCTTGACGACGAGGTGTGAGGTTCGTTCTTGCTAAGGTCAACGAGTACCGATAGAAGGAATATGTGCGAGTTGGTGGCAACAGCGGCTAGCAACAGACAGATGTCCCTCTCGTCAAGCGATTACACCTCTGTCTTCTGCCCACGGATGAAGTCTGGGTGCTCATAATTATCTTTGAGGGTGTCCAGCTCGAACACTTGCAGAAATTCAGCTTTACTGGTGTTGCTTGAGCTGTGATAAGGGACGGACGTGGTCTGATGATTTGAGTATCCTAGAGAAGGGCGGCTAGTCCGAGGAGAGGTATGCCAATCGTTAGAGGCTAGACACGTTTTGTAGTATCACTAGCCACGTCAGAGGGACATTGTAGCATCGCATATCATCCCACCTCTGGATCTTCATTCTTGTATCTCTTCGTAGGCTCTCAAGCCGAAATTACTCAACTTCACCAACCCGCTTCCTCGGCTGAGCACCACTCATACCGAACTCAACCCTGGTCTGAGCAAAATGTCTTGGCAGCAAATCCGCACGACTATGATCCGCTCCCGTGATGACAGTGCTGATCGAAGCTCCATGCGTCCCTCTCCAAATCGTGGGAAAGTGGTTGGAGTATGATGCTCTGTTGGCGAGAACAGCATACAAGCCAACGACTACTGCGATGGCTGTGCAGAGGATGCCGATGCCGTAGGCTAATCATAGTTTCCCTGGGATGTAGACGTAAGTTTTCTCGTAGACGGCGAAGGTGCCGTTCACGGGTGGACGTAGAAAAAGTGATGTAGTGTTTGGACTGTGTCGACGTATCAGCGAAGACTTATTTCGCTTTCTTACCTTTTCACCTCAGGGCTTCCGAGCTCATCATGCTGATTGTCATGTTTTGAAAGAGCTCCTCCAATGCATTCTTGAGAGGCACAGCGGGCTCTGTCGATGTCGACGGAAAGAGGGATTCCAGCCCAGCTGCAGCCTCATTGTTAAATTATGTAAGGGCAGGACTAGCATTTGACTTCAGAAAGCTGAGTTCTGGTGTGTCGAGCAAAACCATGCGCACGATACCGGAGTCCATGGCTATCAGGGACTTGTTGCCAGACCAGTAGGTTAGTTGGCTGGCATTGCCGGCCTGGAAGCTGATGGCACCGTTGATAAAATATGTGAGTGTGTCTAAGATGGACTGGAAGGATAGCCGCTGGAAGTCACTCTGGTAGTCATGTGCATTCGTGGCGTTGAGTGTAAAGCTTTCCTCTGGCGACACAGGTGAGCCAGTCGAGGCGTCTATCGTGGCTGTAATATTCTGCACTGCGTCCGCGTAGCTGTAGGTGGTGTTGTAGGTCATATTCCAAAGAGTGCATTGCATGATTGTAGCGTCTTTCGCCATTTCGGCGCCACTGTTACCTTGATGTGGCAGCGCTGCTATGAAAAGACTTGCAGGAGGACCGGTCTCAGAAGGGTTCTCTGGGAATGGGCCAAGATAGCCTGCTCGCAGAGTGTACGTCCTCCCACTTCCAACACCAGTGATTTGGAACGGCAGCTGAGCCCTGGAAGGTCCGTCAATGCCAGGTACCCATGACAGATAGTAGTAAGTCATGGTGTTATTACCGACAGCGTTCGCCTCGGCAGCTTCGGCCACATTATTGGCAATAGCTAGCCGTAGACTGTCGTTGACGTCCTCGCTTCGTAGGCTGGGACCAGAGAAATGGGTAGTCCAAGTAGCGTTGTGTCCATAGGCAGGATATTGCCTTCGCCTGCTGCCACCGCCACATTACGGATGACTTCGTACTGTGGAGCGTTTCACCAGTACCAGGGCCGACCAATAGCATCTGTACCTCCTACGCTAGGCACAATGAACTTCAGGCTATCGTAAGGCGGCCGAAGGAACACTTATCATGTTCGAAGAAAGCGGCGAAGGCTGCGCTGATACTACAGAGATGGTGGCTGGAGCTATGACGGACATGACCGGAAGGGACCTGATGAAGGTCAGCACGCATCAATCAGTGTTTTTAGCCATGTGAGCCTACCATATGATCACAGCCAACAAGAACAACACAGGAAAGTGCACCCATCGCCAAACAGCAAACAACGCCGTAAAACTCCCCGGCATCGGACCAAGGGTATCCCGCAAGATTTGAGGAGTGGTAGGTCCAGTCATTGTGTCCACGCTCACGAACGTGATGTTCCACCAAGACGAAAGCGAGCATTCGGAGAGAGAAGAAACAAGAGAGTCTACCTTACCGCATCGGGCGCGGGAAAGGCATTCGCCGCCGGCCATGTCATGTAGCACGGAAAGGGGAAGCACAAGGCTGTGAACGAGGCTGAAGAGTCGAGGCCGGAAACCTGCATATATAGCTGCACATGTTGGTAGCAGTGGCGGATTTAAACTGAGCCTTGTCTCTGAACGAGGTCCAAGTCAACATGCTACGCAACGATACACCGCTGGATGATGGATCGAGAAGGTTACCACGATTCGCCGAGTTTTCCTGGAGAAGATCCGGCTCGAGTGCTGGAGTGCGGTGGGTCATACGCTCATCGAGCTGGGGGGAAAAAAGCGAAGAAAGGAACGAGACGGATGCAAGCTCGCAGCCAATCAGCGCAGCAGTACGCGTGAGATGAAAATGAGGTGCTTGTTTGAGGAGTCCGCCTGACGGCAGCGGCCAGGCTTCGAGAACTGTATGTGTGTATATACGAAGACTACGTATCTCTAGGTAGGCCATCCCAAGCGCTTTTTGAAGGGAGTGTTTCTCCCTCTTCCTTCCCTAGCCTCGCCCATGCACCCATAACGCCACGCTCTCCAAGCAGAAAAGGTAAACCAACGATAGGCCAGCTCGTTCCAATCGCGCGCAGCATGGCACGAAGGCATCTAAGACGCATGTGCCGCGTACAAGCAGCTGCTGTTCCCTCCAACTGCCTGCCTCCACACCCCCTTCCCAGCCTCACGCAAGACGAGAACCACGGCCTCATGTTCCTACTAACCCTTATTCCTGCTCGGCAGGCTCCTCCCCAACCCTCCTCGTAAGATAAGCCGCCACCAACGCCGCCAACCCTCCGAACCTCAAAACCCACGCCACACTATCATCCTGCCCCTCCCCCCTCGGCTTCTGCAACAGCTTAAAAATAACACTACTCCCCAACGTAGCAATAACCTGCGGCGCCGCAATAGCAACATTATGGATCCCCAATACCACCCCGGCTTGGTCAGCCCCATCGCTCGGATCATCCCCGGAAGCCAACATTTCCCCTTCGGCGGTCGGAGGGGCCGGGATATCGCCGCGACGGATGGCGTCGCGTTTGCTGATCTCGGCCGCGATGAGGGCGTAGGGGGCCCAGTTCGTCATGGCCCAGGGAATCCCGATGAGTGCGACGAGGATGGTGGCGCCGCGGGTGTCTTTGACTGAGAACGTCATCCACATTAAGAGGGCGAAGATGATGTGACTTAGCATCCAGGCGCGGCGGAGCGTGAGCCATGGGATTTCCGTGCTGGTGGGGATGTACTTCCGCCAGCCTGTCGTTTTGCTTTTCTGGCTCTCGCTCGCGTCGTCCCGCTCGACCTTGGGCTTTCTAGACCGTTGGCGTGCGAAGAAGCCTCCGCCTGCTGTGGGTGGTCCACCGGGTGTATGCGGTGTCATGGGCGTGGCGGCGAAGCGCCCCTTAGGCAGCATGAAGTAGCCTCCACCGGGCGTCGCGGGCGTACTAGGTCCGGGAGTGAATGGCGTGGTAGGATCCGGTGACGGAGGTTGGAAGGAGCTGACTATGATGAACGGGAGGATGATGGAGGCGGAGAAAGTGGTGAAGGCGAAGATGAGGAGGGCGAAGGTTCCTTGTCGGGTGGCGCGTTCCCATAGTTGGAGTTCCTCGTCTGGGGAGAGGTTTGGATGTTCCTCTAGGTAGTGATTGGCGTAGATTTCGCCGATGTAGGTTGTGATGTAGAAGAGGAACGGGAACCAGCCGATCCAAGCGAAGAATTGGACTTGGCAGACGCGGCTGATCTGAGTGGGTAGTTTCTTGATGGATTGGAAGAGGCCACGGAAGAACGAAATGACTCCATCTGCTTCGGCGCCTGGGTCGCCGTCTCTGCTCGGGTCGCGCTCTTTGATGCTGATGCAGGATACCGCCAGTGTGCTAGCCATAGCAAGTGAGGCAATCACGCAAAGGACCTTGAATTGTGAATCGCCGAAGAACCACAGGTACTTTGGCAGGTCGACATAGCCAAAGAGGTAGCCCACAATATTTCCCACGCCACTCATCCGCGAAGCCCATGCATTGGCGCTATCTTGCTGATGCGTAGGCGCATTATCCACGATGAAAGCTCGAACACCAGCTTGGATGACATTGATAGAGAAATCCAAGATGTATATCATGAGCACAGCGAAGACGATAGATCCGGTGGCGATAGCCTTCGAGTCCCAGGGCTGCCCAAACACATTATGGCCGATGACGCCTATTAATTCGCGTGTCCATGCCAAAGCCATGAGGGAGAGGATTGTGGCCGCCGCTCCACCGATCATGAACGGGCGACGTTTGCCGAAACTCCATCGGCAGCGATCCGACTTGATGCCTACGTATGGCTGAACGAGAGTACCGGACAGCGGACCGGCGATCCAGACGAATGCGAGGAGGGATTTGGAGATGCCCAGGCTGAGGAGGTAGGGCGAGCCGTTGGAGAGTTCGACGGACCAGGCTATTTGTAGGCTGAAATACATTTTGTCAGTAGGTTGTTGGATTTGGTTGTATTGTCATGTGCACATTGCTTACCCGCCAAGCGCAGATGTGAGTAGAAGCAGATACCACGAGCTCTTCGTCTCCTGCGTATGGTCTTCTACACCGGAGTACTCGCTGAAGCCCGGGCTGAAGGGGCCAGCAGAAGTGGAAGGTCTACTCTCCACCTCCTCCGCCCCTCCTCCGCCAAGAAGCGGTGAAGACTCGTTGATACTGCCTTTGCCCTCGGACACTCTCCGTAACCGACTTTTGCGGTCACCACTTGTTGTTTGGCCATCGCTGAGGTTGTGCTGGAGGGCCTGGGTGGCTATTGAGACTCGGGGGTCGTGGCGGAAGGAGACGTGTTTGGGTGGCTGTGCTCGTTGGGTGTTGGGGCTGGTCGGTTGATGTTGTTGTTGGTTTGGCTGTGAGGGTGGTCGTGAGCCCTGTGAGGCAGGGCGGTCGGTCATTGTGTCGTATCGTCGGCGGGTGGAGGAGGAACAGGAAGCAGGAAGCAAGAAGCAAGAAGCGGTCAGAAGGAGGTGTATCAGGAGTAAGCCAACGACCCGGCTCGCATATCGACACGACTTCTATACACTACAAGGACATGTAGGTGGAGAGCAGGATATGGATGCAAGGTGGTGAAGGCGAAGACTGGAGAAAGATATCTGTTCAGCAGTAGCGTCACGAGGCGCATGGGCCTAGCGCTGCGGCAACTGGTATTAGTGCCTCCCGTCAACTTTCAACTTTTTCCAGGGTTCGACATTGAAGTCTCTTGAGCCGCCGGAACAGTGCAGATGTCAGATGCAGAGTTGTCGTCACACGTGCTCAAGCCACTTTGCAAGCCACTTTGCATATCCCGCTTGACCGCTTGTCTCTGCTCTACCATACAATGATAAAAAGATCAGCCGCTGGTCTTTCCTCATTGACGTACTGTAGCCCGCCTGTCTTGTCTTGTCTTGTCTTGTCTTTCCCGCACCTTAGCGCCATCGCGATCACGTGTTAGTAATGTGGTCAGCCGCTAGTGGTTGAGCCGCAAGGAGCTACGGAGGTAGAGTAAATCCGACGCCGATTCGAGGTTGCCTGTTGCCGACGAGGTAGTACTAGTAGAGCTACGTAAGGTGACGATTGTGTTACTTGCACTACTTTGCTCAACTCAGACCACCAGTAGCCTCTATAACTTATTGTGACGGTCCGACAGTGAAGAGAGCAGAAGGAACTACACAGCGTGACGACAAGATCCCTGCCAACGACTACAGATCCGTTCCAGGCAGACCAGGCGCATCCCATACCACCAACCCACCGAAGAACAGCTAGGCATCTGAACAAGACTAGCGAATACTGGCTACAACAGGAGTAACGCACACAAAGGACTCTAGAAGAAGAAACTCTCCATAGCATGCGATAACACCCACCCCCACCAAACCCACCCACCATGGGCTTCAACTCCCTCCTCTACCACACCACCACCCTCGCCCTCCGCCAAACAACCGACAGCGACGACCCCGACGATGCCGAAGCCGGCCAGAAAGAAATCTACTCCTCCTGGGCTTTGCTAATCCTCATCACCCTTCTCATCATCGCCTTCTTCACAAGCTATGTCCTGCAATCCAAGAAGATCCAGGCCGTGCACGAGACGGTCATCAGTATTTTCGCCGGGATGGTGATAGGGTTGATTTTGAGATTGACGGCGGTGACGAGCGTGTTGGATGCTGTGAGCTTTAATTACCAGTTCTTCTTTAATTTGTTGTTGCCGCCGATTATTTTGGCGAGTGGGTATGAGTTGCATCAGGTGAGTGGAGGGTGTTGAGGGTTGGTGGGGTGTCGGGATTTATTTGCTGATTTTGTGATGTGGTAGGGCAATTTCTTCCGCAATATTGGGACGATCCTTACTTTTGCGTTTGCTGGGACGTTCATCTCGGCTCTGGTCTTGGCTTGTGTGCAATGGCTCTGGACGCGGATACCGCTGGAGGGTCTGGATATCTCTTTCGTGGATGCCATGTCTGTAGGAGCTACTCTGTCGGCTACGGATCCTGTGACCATTCTGGCCATCTTCAACACGTACAAAGTTGACCCGAAACTGTACACGATCATCTTCGGCGAGTCGATCTTAAATGACGCTATTGCCATTGTGCTGTTCGAGACCGCGCAGAAGTACAGAGAAGGAGCTTCGGAGGGCAAGCTTTCACCACTTGCACTACTCGAGTCAATAGGCGCTTTCTTGCTCGTCTTCTTCGGATCGCTGGTCATTGGGTTGATCATCGGCTTGGCGACAGCATTACTTCTAAAGCAAACGCACGTCAGGAGAGAGCCGAAGATCGAGAGCTGTTTGATCATCTTGATTGCATATGCTTCCTACTTCTTCGCCAACGCCATCCACATGAGCGGTAAGCCAAGCACTGAACTCCTACATAACATCCACTAACAACCTCAGGCATCGTCTCCCTCCTCTTCTGTGGCATCTGCCTCAAACACTACGCCTACCACAACATGTCCCGCCGCACCCAACTGACCACCAAATTCCTCTTCTCCACCACTGCCCAGCTCTCCGAGAATTTCATCTTCATCTATCTAGGCCTGTCGCTCTTCACCGAAGCCGGACTGGAGTACAAACCCCTCTTTATCTTGGTAACGGTCATAGGCATCTGTCTAGCAAGATGGTGCGCCGTCTTCCCTCTCAGCGCCCTCGTGAACTGGTTCATACGCTATCGGGCTAAGCGGAAGGGACTTGAGGTCGCAGAGGAGATACCGAGGAATTGGCAGATTCTGATCTTCTGGGCCGGACTGCGCGGGGCGGTCGGCGTGGCGCTCGCAGCTGGATTGGCCGGCCCAAACGCTTTCGCCCTACGAGCTACAGTACTCGTCGTGGTGGTCCTGACCGTCATCATCTTCGGCGGCACCACGGCCCGCATGCTCGAGATCCTGAATATCCGCACCGGCGTGGTGGAGGAAATCGACAGCGACGACGAGTTCGACATCGAGCCCGTGCGAATCAACACCAGTCATCACGCCAGCAACGGCTCCTACGCTCGAAGAAACGGCAAAGGATTCGGTCATACGCCGAATAAACTTAGCGGGAATGGAGTAATCGGGTTGGATGATGTGGGTGCGAGGCGCGAGAGGGCGGGGACGTCGTATAGCACCAGTAATTCTCACTCGCCGCCTACACCGCCTGAATTCGGAAGGAGAAATAGCTCACGAGCGCGAAACGGCGACGCTCAGAGCGCAGCTGAGCAGGGCCTTCTCGACCCAGAGGATTTCAGCACGATGAATAGTGATGACAACGACGACGAAGATCTGGACTTACCGCCCGCGGCGCGACGGTCGCCCTCCCGACGGCAGCTGGACCCGAATAATCCTTATCCTCTTTCCGGGTCTCGGGATGCGGAGACGGGGGATCTGGGAGGGCAGGGCACGCAGCCGTTGAGTACAAGGGCAGCGTTGAGTCAGATGTGGAATGCTACGTCCGAGGATGCGGGGAATTTGTTTAATAAGCTCGACGAGAGCTTTTTGAAGCCGCATTTGCTGCTTGATCCTGGGGGTGGTGGTGGGAGTGGGAGCGCTGGGAAAGGGGGTGGGCATGGAGGGGTCTAGACATGGGCTTAGGGAGAATCTTGTATTAGGTATGGTTGTCCTTTGTTGGATACTTGCGGTGACTTCGGGCGTGATTGCAAGACGCGCGCGTTGCTTCACGTGCTCGCCCTTTTCCCCTTGATCAGTTCCCTCCACTCGCCCTCCAACATCGAAAGCACCACGACCCCCTCCCACCTCCCCTGATACCACAGACATTCCCGCCACCGGCCCTCTTCCGTGAACTGCAGTCGTCTATAAAGCCGTATAGCTCCCTCGTTATGAGTGAAAGCTCCTATGCCCACGCGATGCAGACCAGCCGTGAGGAAAGACCATTGCAGACACCAGTTTATGGCCTCTGTGCCGTAGCCTTGGCCGTGGTAGGGGGTGCAGAGTGTGATACCGATTTCTGCCGATCGGTGATGGGCGTGGCGCATGGGACCGTGAAAGAGAAGGAGGAGACCTATGGGCGTTGGTTTTGGTCCTGGTGGCGATTGCTCCTCCGTCTTCTTGTTGCCTCCCTCTACAGCAGCCGATGTCGTCGGGACGCTGATAGCGGTTCCGCCCGCCTCGACGGATCTATCATCTTTGACGGGTAGACAGACAACGACGTTGAGGAGACAGTTCTCGGCGATGGATTTGAAGGACTCTTTCACGTCTTTCCGGGCCTGGGGTACGTGGAGGACTGGGTTGGTCTGGGATATTAAGATGGGGACTTGGTGGATCTCGCGCAGGGCCCATTCTTCGTCTTCTTCGGGCTCGAGGGCGCGGTAGATTAGTCTTTCGGAGGCGAAAGGGTTGGCCATTTTTATTTCTAGCCTTGTGATTGACTTTCTGAAGCTCTTGCAAGCGGTTTGAATGCTTTATAGAGAGATCCCCTACTGCTGGAGGTCGGCATTGTACCTTCCTTATCGGGACACCGCACGCTTTTGAATTGACGCTCGGAACTGAGAGGACTTCGGTGTTCGCACGAGAGGAGTTGGGAATATTGAGATCGCGAGGGCGAGAGGTATTGTAAGAATTGTCTGGCAAGCTATAGAAATCTACTTTGCAGCCATTCAACGATCGTACAACCACTTTCGCGAGGTTCCTCAAGCACACACCAATGCGACGCCTCTACTTCCTTGACAGTCATGTCGGACAGCAGTCCCATTACCTGTAGGCCTTGCGCAGCCGCAGCCGGCGCCAGTGGGTCGTGTGTCGCGGCTACAAAATGATATGGCAGGCTCAGCTTCTGCCACCCTGATCCCAATGCTGCCTTGTCTGCCTCGAGGGCAAGGTTTGCGACAAGGGCCTTGTACCACATCAAAGGTGCGGTCCATCCATCACGCTTCAATCGCGAGATCTATGCCTCACGGAACTGCGGTTCTCGAGCATAAGGCGGTACCTCCGCTTCAGCATTACTTACATCCTCCAACCACTTCTCAATGCCACCTTCGATGCATAGCACTTCCTTCATCCTCGGTCCGCCACCATGAAGCACCGTGAAGATCTGCTCCAGATGCGAGTCTATCATCGCAGCACCTTCGTCAGAAGTAAACAGTGGGAGGTACCAGCTTGAGCAGTACCCTTGGTACTGCTCCTGCATAGCTTTGACTTGCTCAAAGCTGAACGGGTAAGTTGAGGGGGTATGAACGCTGTACCCAGTGTGATAAGTCCAGCAACACGATCAGGATGGTAAGTGCAGAGTTCACTCGCTAGCATGGCGCCGAAGTCGTGGCCGAGGATTATGACTTTGCTCAAATGCTCGCGGTCAAGCAGCGCCAGGACTTGAAGGCAGATTGATGGGAGGCCGTAATAGTGTAGATCCGTTGGCTTGTCTGTGTCGCCGTAGCCTAACAGATCTGGTGCCAAGACGCCATAGCAGCTGGCAGAAGGCGCGTGAAAACGAGACTGGCCCACAAAGATGCAGTGTCCGGACAGCCGTGGAACAAGAGGATAGTGGGTAGACCAATTTTGGGCCCGGAGGTATGATACACGTACTTCAGTCCATCATCCACAGTAAGACTCTTGCGGGCTAGACCGTCCATCTTGCTGTTGTCAACTGCCAACTTCACGGTCAGTAGTCAAAAGTGGCAGCGGAGACTATATGTACAGCTGGAGCTGAGCCAAGATAGATTCGAGAGGATCGTCGCTTTCACTTATAGGAGAACTCGCTTGCCATACGCGCTATGGTACGTGACGAAAGCTGAGAGGTGTAAGGCTGAGATTTTCGCTTTCGGACGATGTGTCGTCAGCCAGTGTTGTCCAATCAGCCCGATTCCAGATCGATGCGACTGGTGTCGCTGACCTTGTGAATTTCGGAATAAGTGAGAAGCTGGTGAACGAGCAGTGCTGGGCCACTTGCAAGATAGTGTGGTTGCTCTGCGAAGCCGGACCCCGTAGCAAAAGAGACTTTAAGTCAATATGCTGGAGAGTAACTCTCGTCCAAATAGAACGCCACGCTAATGTACTGCTCTTCCTTCCCTCCATGCATGTATCTTCCCATATTCCCTCGTACTCTCTACATTTATCGTCCCGACATATTTACCCATAACGCCACGTAGATATACATACATACTGTGTCCGGATCATTCGACCTCTCACACATCCTACACCCCCAATTTTCTATCACTCCTTTCCAACAGCACTCTTCTCCGGCACACGACCAGGGCTAGCAGGAAATGCTCCAGGCATACCCGGCATAGCCCCTTTCGCCACATCGAGATGTGCTTGCGCCTTGACAATAGATTCGGGAATGACTGGTGCCGTCTCATCCTCTTTGCTCTCATCTCGCTCAGCTCCCGCCCCCGCAAACTTCGGCGTTAGCAGAGGTGGATATTCCGAGTCCTCCGACGACTTCTTCGAACTGTCCTCCTCGTTCTGCTCCTTTGCTTGCTTGACCAAAGCCGCCAAGCCTCCGCCTCCAGATCTTCCAGTAAGCCTATTCTTACCCGCAACTAGACCAGCCGCGAGTCGGTTGGCGGCCTCGCTGGCGACCTCTTTGCTCGAATCAAGGATATTGCTATGGGAGCGCAGATCCTCTCTATGTTCGACCCGGCGATTGAGGTACATCGATGCGTTTTCGGCGCCGCGCTGGCTCATGATCCGGTTGATCTCTTCCTGGTAGGCGTGCTCGTAGATGTTCATCTCGACTTCCGGCGGACTTTCGCTGACAATTTGCTGGCGGGTGCTGTCTCGATCTTGATCCGGGTCTTGGTCTGCGTTTGCGCCAATGGAGAGGTATAGGGTATCTTCGAGCGGATCATGAGCGTGACCCTTCTCATGGTCGTCGACTGTGAATGAGCGAGGCATGGACGGGTGCGACGTCGTTGCTGCTCCTCCAGTGGTAGTTTGTCGATGTAGTGCAGGGTCCGTGCCATGGTGTGGATGATGTCTGGCGGTCTCTTCGCGCTGCCGTCGTACTGCTTCGGTCTCGTACCGTCGGAGTTGTGGCTGTGAGCCAGCGTTCACCTCTGCGTCATCTTCGTGTGCTTGGTCTGGATCATGCAGAAGCTTGTTCGTCTTGTCGTCCGCTTCAGCGTCTCGAATTTCACCAGCAGTGACTAGAGTCGCGTCCATCGGCTTTCGGTCATGGGGGTCGGTGCTTTTACTCCCGCTACCACGCATTGCCGCAGGAGGCGCGACAAGTTTACTTTCCCTGCCAAACAGTCCTTGGAACGAGCTCGGTCGCTTGCGGTGCAAAAGTCGCTTGAAGCGCTTCACTGCTCTCATGACAACCATTAGGGAAGCCATGTTTCCGGTGATGGCATTGTCCATCTCGGCTTCAGTAGGCGGCTCAACAAGATCGGCGCAATTATCCTCAGCTGACAATAACGGGTCCTCGCCGTCCTGTGTGACCCATGGATGGCTCTGTACCACGGTCAGCAAAGATAAGAGCATGCTCAATGTCCCAGCCTACCCTAATGTGTGACATAGCGATCCTCTTCTCTGGATCCTTCTCCAGCATTCTGACCATCAGGTCCTTGAAATTGTCGTCCCTTTCATCCTCAAGTTGAAGCTCATCGCCGCGAATGCTGTCGTACAATTCCAGCATCCCACCCTTCTCGAATGGGATATGCCCGTAGCGCAAACAATACAGCGTGACACCCATGCTCCAAATGTCCGCGGCCTTGCCATTCACGGTGCCATGTCGCGCGACACACAGTTCTGGCGGCATGAACGCGGGCGATCCAGCCGACTTTGCAGTAGCCATGTCTGAATCCTTCTCGAACATCTCACTGACACCGAAGTCGACAATTTTGAGGACATCGCCGTTCGTGATCAGGCAATTGTCGGGCTTGATATCTCGGTGGATGATACCTTGGGTGTGCAGGTACTCGATGCCAAGAATCATGTCGCGGAACCAACACCGACATGCCTCGTCTTCATATGGTGCCGCCCGCTCGTCCAGGCCGACCTTCATCACAACGCCTTTCTTGCACATTTCCAGTACCATGTACAGACTGTCCTCTTGAGGATCGTCGAGCACTTCGATCAGGTTGACCAGATTGTTATGGTTGAGCTTCTTCATAATGGCGATTTCTTCCTTGATCAAGCTCAAGCTGTTGTTCTCCGTCCCAACCTTCTCACTTGATGACTGACGGTGTAGTGGAGAATTGAAGCCAAGCCCAGCGGCTAAATGACCTGGTCGCCGCTGCTGATTTGGCTTGCGCAGAAGGTTCGACTGCGCTCGCTTCCGTAGTCGTGACTTTGAGAACTCCTTGACAGCATACTCGGCGCCAAATTGATCATGAGCAAGATGTACAGCCCCGAAGCTCCCTCGGCCGATTTCCTGCTTGATGATGTATTGATTTATTCGATGCACCGCAGAGCCATCGTCGTCGCTGCTGCCGTAATGCGATCGCGCATTCAGCGTCTCTTTCACCGCTTTACCCCGGGAAGGCACGCGCTTGTGGTGTCGGATAGGTGAATGGCGAGCTGACATGGCAGGTGCGCTCATTTGTTTGACCGGGGAAGATCTGATGGTGGATCCATCATCGGGAACATTAATGCTGATGCCGTGACTCGAGCCTGTGCCCGCCGTGGTCTCAGCCTCGGAATGTGCTCGAGGGTGTCCATGTGTAGTTGCAGGCGTCTGCTCGGCAACGTGCGGGTTGTGATCGTCTTCAGCCATTGCTATCGCTGGTCTTCGGCTGTCGGCGTGGTCTTTTTGCTTCGCGCATGTCTCAGAGACTGATGTGATGCAGTATCGATGCAGACCTTTCCTCCTACCCCTGTTCTATTCACTACTGTGCCGTATGCTCCTTCTTCCCGTCTCAGCCTTCTGCGCCCTTCTCGCCCTGCATGAGTGCAATAAGAGCAGGAATCCAATTGCGAAGATTGACAACTTCAAACCGGCCTCATGCAACCCACCTGTCAAGCTTGTCAAGGACCCAACGCCGGCCCGGTGAGAGCTTGAGCTGCAGCCGGCACGGGGGTGACATCCTTCTCAGCCAATTGTTCAACTATTCTGACCATTAATCAAGCCACTATTACCGGCTTGAACTAGGGTACCACGTTGTCGGCCTACGCAATTCCGAGACTGACATTCATTGACCGAGCACGGCACGTGTCAAGACCGGCAGCAGCGTGCTTGCCTCGTCTCGCTTATTGTTTCCACAAGCTACACTGCATGGCTTGAGGCGCCAGCAAGAATTGGACGACTGGTCCTCTCACGGTGGCGAACAATGTCGGTATACTCCTTCTACATTTTTGATCGGCACAGTGAGTCTAGCAAGCCACCACACTCTAATACACTTCACTAAAGGTTAACAGCCGAATGCATCTACTCCAAGCGCTTCACCGCTGCCAACAATACGCAATCAAGTCGAGGTTCGACACTACAGAATGGCGATGTGCCAGCATCCCTGCGCAAGGCCTCGAAAGACCTCGACGAGACCAAGCTGATCTTCGGGACGATCTTTTCCCTGAGGCGCATGGCTAAGCAGCTCGGAGGCGCCGACGACCAATTTTTATCATACCGTACTTGACCAAGAAACAGGATGGGTGGCGACGAAGACTAACGAATACCAGGAACCGGAGAATACAAACTCCACTACTTCGAAACACCGACCCAACTCAAGTTCGTGATGCTCACGGACCCTAGAGTCGGCAATATGCGGACGGTGCTGCATCAGATATGGGCCACACTTTTCGTCGAGTACGTGGTCAAGTCGCCATTGGCGCCTGCTGAGCATACAGGAGGTAAGGGTGTGGCGAATGAATTGTTCGAGGGTGGGCTGGAGAGATTCATGGTAAGCATGGGCCTACTGCCGAGATGAAGACTGCCGTTTGCTTACGTCCGCCTCGAAGGACGCCGTTTTTCGGCCGCCACAGTAAAACTGATTCAAGTGATACCCGAAGAGATGATTGCTGCAATGTATAAATGATGATCAGGATCGTCTACTACGGTCATCGAGCAGAAGCAGGCAGAAGGTGTCACATGTGCTCACCACGGGGATCGCGTTCTGTCGATCTTGATATGACTCCAGAATGCTTGTACGAGATCATTCTAATCTGCCATGCTTTATACTATGCTACGCTTGTACGCTACAATGCTATGCCAGTATCCCACCAATGCTTACCCGTTCGCCACCAGAACAGTCCATGCCACCAGCAGAAGAACTGATCATCCACCGCCCCGAATCCTAGCCCGCGCAGCACGCTGAACGGCAGAGGCTCAAACAGCCAAACACCACCTTGAGCAAAGTCATCTACAAGAAGCGGAGCTGTGTAATACAACCATACATGCACCAGCGCGAAGTTCGCGGCCTGCTTAATCAGTTTCGGACATTTCTCCAAAATGCCCGCGGTCCTGAGCTGGTGTGTTGCGACAGTTTGTGCCATAATGCCCACTGCCTGCAGTAGGAAAAACCTCATCGGTCCGAGCAACGGCCTTGTATCACCAAGCTGGGTGTAACTCCCACAAGCATGCACGCACCCTGACAAGAAGAAAGCAATGCACAACGACACCAGTCTCCCTTTCGTCGACTTCTTTTCGATGCCAGTGGCAGCCAGTATAGCAGTGGCAGGTGCCTCGAATCCATATCTGAACGTCTGATGCCACCACCCTCCCCACCATCCTGCCAGTCCCTTATCGAGGATCATGGCGTAAGAGCCGAACATATCCGCGGGATTCATCCAGGCTTCGCCGCGTAAACCTAGCACTTTTGATCCGAGAAGACAGCTAAAGAAGAGAGGGCCGAGCTTGAAGATTGAGTACAAGGCTGTGTAGATTCCTGTCAGGCTGAGGAGGAGGCGGAAGGACTTGGTTAGAAAGTGTGAGTTCTGGATGATCTGCGGAAGGTGGGATGGCGCTGAAGCTGTAGTGTACCCGATGAAGTATGGGTCCCGGTGCATCAACGTCAACGTGAAATCAAGGATGAAGTAGGTTGATGTGAGACTGATCAGGCAATCTCGGAGTAGCTCTGCGCGTGTGAAGAAGCGGCGAATACCGGTTCGACTTTTGGTATAGCGGGAATCGTTTGTGGTGTTGTCTGTGTTAGAATTATCGCCGAGTTGAGTCTGTGCCCATTGTGGTGGTGGTGGAATGCCTGAAGTTTGCCAATTCCAACCTACACCTCGAAAGCTGCAGAAGCAGTCGGCTACCCAGTCGAGACGTGCTATGAGAGGTCCGGATGGGTATTCTTGCCAGTAGAGCTCATTACGGCTCTCATTGTGCTTGCCGTCAGAGCTGCCGTCAGAGCCCTGGGCGGTGGGCCGTCTTTGCCGTGCGTTGAGTTCCTTCTGTTCAATGGTTGATGCACTGCTATTCGTCTCGGTGTTTGCAGCCCGTTCCGTCGTGTCCGAACGACGCTCAATTCGCTTGAAGTCCCTCTGACAATCGTTCGCTATCATGATTGCAGCCACCCACAGAGTACCCCAGAATGATAGCAGGCCCACGCCGAATGCAGACGCACAGTATCGAGCTCGATTCGTTGCTATACACCAGCCTTGGAACAGACACAGAAAAGCGAAGACTGGCCATCGTGCCCACTGCAGCCAAGGAGATTTCCGGTGGTCGATGAGAAGGTAGCCGATGATGACTGCAGCACCGACAGTCGCCCAAGGATAGATAAACGGATATGCTTTGCCATTATTGATCAGATCGAAGTAGACTTGGTCGTAATAGAGAACAGCCTCACGTGGCGTGCGAAGGCCTGGAGGTAGCATCGTGGTATCGTCCAGGGTTTGTTTCACAATTCCATAAGGCTCGCCGTTCTGGCTAGATCACACGGCCTGTAGCGTGATTAGTCCTGCCTCTGTCGTTTCGTGGCCTCAAGACATAATGGACACTCACCTTGAGAAAAGGAAGAAGGGCGCTGTACGCCACAGTAAGAACATACATGATGACGAGAGGCGTCGCGCTAGTGCAGCGCTAAGCCACAGGTTTAATTTTTGGTTTAAGCACGACCATTTCTTCGTAGGGCGGGCTCGACATCACTGGGTGCGTGATTGAAGGCTACTTCAAAAAGTACATAATACAACTCACTGTGCGCGGAGGAGCGCCAACACCGCCGTCATGGTCAACATTACGGAAAAGATCAAGGAGATCGAGGATGAGATGAAGAGGACGCAGAGTATGAGCGCTGAAAATCATGCTTGAAGTGGTGAAGACTGACTATTTAAAGAGAACAAGGCTACTGGTAGGCTACCAACTTGATCGGTTGTGGTTGATTCCGCTGATGCTGGGCAGAGTATCATCTGGGACTTCTCAAAGGGTAAAAGTGTCAATCCTTACTTGTACACAGCCGTCGCTGACAGGCTCCCAGCAAGCTTGCTCGACTCCGTGCTCAACTACTCGAACCTGGACCCGGCGCCGGGGCAGCTGCAGGGACTGGCTTCGATGTATCGAAATCTGGTGACGCTCGGATAGCGCTGGTCGGGTTTCCGTCAGTCGGCAAGTCGACATTCTTATCAAAAGTGACCAAGACGAAATCTGAAGTCGCCGCATACTCTTTCACGACTTTGACCGCCATACCTGGAGTGCTGGAGTATGGCGGTGCAGAAATTCAGGTCCTCGATCTACCTGGTATCATCGAAGGTGCTGCTGAAGGCAAAGGTCGAGGTCGCCAAGTCATCTCGGCCGCAAAGACAAGCGACATGATTTTGATGATTCTGGACGCTACGAAAAGAGCCGAGCAGCGTGCTCTTCTCGAGGCTGAACTAGAGGCTGTCGGGATTCGGCTGAACCAAGATCCGCCAAATATCTACCTCAAGCAGAAGAAAGCTGGTGGTATGAAGATCACGTTCTCCTCGCCACCTAAGAGCCTGGACGAGAAGATGTTGTACAACATTCTTCGTGACTATCGAATACTGAACTGTGAGGTGTTGGTGAGAGACGAGAATGGTATGCTTCACTCCTTCATGTCGTTGCATCTATACTAACATACGCCCAGCGACCATCGACCAATTCATCGACGTGATCATGAAGGATCACCGAACATACATCAAATGCCTCTACGTATACAACAAAGTCGACTCTATCTCGCTCGAGCATCTGAATAGCCTGGCGCATGAAGACAACACAGCAGTGATGTCTTGCGAGCTGGATCTCGGAATCACAGACGTGGTCGATCGATGTTGGGACGAGCTGCGCCTGATCAGAGTCTACACCAAACGTAAAGGCATCGATCCAGACTTCAGCGAGGCTCTGATTGTGCGGCACAACAGCTCGATTGAGGACGTGTGCGATCACATTCATCGCACACTCAAGGACAGCTTCAAGTATGCACTCGTGTGGGGTGCGAGTGCAAGGCATGTGCCGCAGAGGGTTGGATTAAGTCATGTTGTATCGGATGAGGACGTTGTCAGTATCGTGGGCACCAAGAGCGGCTTATCTACAAAATAAACTAACGTCTGTCGTGGCTAAGCAATTGCTATTGCAGCCTCTCATGGCATGGCTCGGGTTGCTCTTAAAGTTAGTTTTCAATGGCCGCACCTTTAGAAGACTACGATCACTTTGCAAATCAACCATCTCTGGAAGCCACTTTACATCCCTGACCATAACGTGGAGTATATCCACTTGTGTATATGAAACATGACCATTTGTTCGTGTGAAGTATATCCACTTTTGTGTGCTAGCATTTCACCAATCGCCCATTCGAGATTTCACACAATCTCCTTCTTCTCGCCAGCCTCATCATCTGAGCCGTGAGCTTTCTCGATGTCGTGACCGGCACGACCGCCACCTGGTGCCACCACAGAGCTGCGTCTACGAGCCACCTGTACGTTGCCTGTCAGTAATTGCTGGATGAATAAGTGATGGCACTCTTTCGAAAACTCACATCTCGTGCTTCCTCTGTATCGTCCCACGGAATGAGAAGTTCTCCCTTCTTTCCGTAGCGGTGAGGTTGCTCTCGTGCAACTTTGACCACGTCGAGGGCACCACGAAGTCCGTGAACCTTGTGGAAGATCTGTGATGACCGGATCAGCATAATTCGGACCATCTCTGCTTGGTTGTGGATTTGATGCTATGCTTACCTCGTCCATCTCCTCCAAACTTCGGTAGGCGGTCTCTGGGAAGAAAAAGTACACACAAGGCACCATAAAGGCGTTTATGGCCATGAAAACGATGTAGGTCTTGTATCCGATCGAGTTGAAGGCGACTGGGGTGACCATGACGACCATGAAATTGAATATCCAGTTTGCGGTGGTTGAAATGGCATTGGCTGGAGCACGGATATCGAGTGATACGATCTCAGCAGGGTATCTATGGACACGCATGTCAGCACAAACTCATGTTCCCTCCCCCGTGGGTGCATAAGATGACTTACAGCCATGTCATTCCGAGCCAACCGACCGCGAAGAACGAGTTGAAAACGAAGAGGAAGACAGCTGCGCCGATACCAGTACTGCTCCCTTTGACTGAAGTGGTTCCAGCCAGTACAGCCATCGACAAAGCCTGGCCGGCGGCGCCGAACAGCATGAGTTTCCGCCGTCCGAAGCGTTCGATGGTGAAGATGGCGATGAATGATGCGAAGAAGTACTCCGTGCCGTTGAGCGCAGCTAGCAGTCGACTGAGGAACGGAGAAAGGCCGATGTTGTTCTCGAAGATGGTGGCTGCGTAATATGTGATGATATTAATTCCACTGATTTGTTGGAACATCTGATTGACATAGGCAAGGATCGTGCGGTGTAGGTTGCGGTTTCGGTTCGTTTTGAAGACATCAGAAAAGCTGCCCCTTGCCATTTCGAAGACAGTATCTTTGACGGCCCTGAATTCGTCCTGAACACTTTGGTCTTCTTCTGGGAGGTCAGAGAGAGCAGCAAGCACTTGCAGCGCTTCGGCATCTCTGCCCTTCAGTGCTAGCCAACGCGGCGATCTGGGGTGCTCTTCGTCAGTAAATCAGGCTCGCTTCTTCCAGAACTCGGAGTTGAGAGCTTACTCGGGGAGACCAGGAATACCCGCCAAGATGAATAATGCTAGAATGATTTGGAATGCGATTGGGAATCGCCAAGCAATCGAGGAGTGATCCAGGAAGGAGAAACCCAGATCTGAATAGTCGGTCGTGTCAGCCAGCCGTCGACAGAAAGGTCAAACTGGTGCCGTAGTTCCCTTACCAATCCAGTAGGACAACATTACACCAAACACGATCAAAGATCCTTCTATCATAACCATCTGCCCACGTCTATGGGATTTGGAAGTTTCGGACTGCCATGTCGGGACTGTGGAGGTGTTCATACCTACGTGGGAATCAGCTCAAGATCTTGTCCGTCTTGTTCAGGAGCTAGACTTACCATTCCCGAATCCAGTGATGAGCCTAGCAGCAATAAGTTGTCCAAGGCTGAAAGAGGAGCATTGCAGTACCGCGCCGACAACCACTAAGCAGGCTATATTAGTATTCGACCGTTGTGCAAGGTCGACAAGACCATTTATTGCGTCATAGTCGACATGAACTCACTGCAAAGCGATCAGTCATAGTATGCAGAACAGCCAATGCTTTGGCTTACCTGATAGAAGAGCCAACCATGATCGTCTTCTTACGGCCAAGCATGTTGCCGAGCCATATCGTAGCGACGGCGCCAAAGAAGCAGCCAAGCGTATAGCCACCAACGGTGATACCCTGTACATTCGAGGCCCTGCTCGCGGCAGCACCGGTCCGAGAAGCGACATCGATCTGAGGAAAGTACTTGAGGAAGGACTTCAAAGTCAACAGTCCTCCCATAACACCTTGGTCTATGGTACAATATCAGTAACCGCCCGGAAACCACTCTACTTTAGATGACCTCACCATAACCAAAAAGGGCGAAATCTGTTCCGGCGATCACAGCAATGGCGATGTTGAGCCTTGTGCCCCGCAAACCATAGAAGTTACCCATCTTGTCGAAGATATTGTCTGGCCGCGACAGTGTAGGGCGGAGGGAAAGGTAACGAACTGGAGCAATAATGTGCGGAGTGCCCAAGTCTATAAAGTCTTTACTCCAGATGGGATGACTGAAAGGGTAATCCGGCACATGGCAGTCAGACCAACCGACGATCACCAGCGATCAGATCACGGCGCGGCATGTCTACGGCAGGTTGACCAATACGAGGATTGTTTCAACCGAAAACCAGGCGAGGACCAGCGCGTCAACGTCGACGGATGCAACCATGCGAAGGAAGAGAGTTCGCTCGTGCAGACGGAGAGCGTGTCCCCTCGCGGGCACCACGAAATGAGCAGCCCTACAGTTTGTCATGAAGCTCACCAAGATCCGCGAAGCTATGAAAATAAGAAGTGCCATGACGCATCAGCACAAGCTATTTCCGCACATTTGTGTCGTTTCACCCTTGAACTCGTCTCGTGGCAAAAGATGACTTGCCTTACTGTGCGCGTGCGGTCTGCTTTTTGACCCTCCCGGCCTAGTGGATGACTTCAGTGGCGCTCGGTAAGGACGGCACTCCACATCCCCGTCAATCAGCCGCAAGCGTTTTTATGGGGATTCCGAATTTGAAATGCCTTCAAAGACCGTTTGATCTGTCTGCATGCCTAAGCCAGCCTACACACGCAGGCAAATCGCGTACCGCCTCGTTTCTCACGGACAACCTATCCGTGGTGATCCGGCCACAGCGCAGGCCTGTCTTCTCCGTGGACCCAAGAACACTTCCCTTGAGGTCCTATACGTGGTCAGCCTGTTCTCGTCGGCCAGGAAAAAGTAGAGTATGAGCAATGATTCCCAGTCCTGTCTCCGCACCACCCACACTGGCGATCATGAAAGCGTGACACCAGCTTACCATTAACCGGAACATCTGCTCGGACACCCTGCTTCCTCATCGCCTACAGTAGGCCTCTGCGGCTGAAGTGATGACCGTGGCCACAGGGAAAGCGACAACGATGCTCCTGTTGCCACGCACCATTGAGATCGCAGACTCTTTGAAGATGATCAGATAGGTAGACATGCCTAGCAGGTGCACCGGATTAGGGGTGAGCTCGCTTCCTCTTGAGAAAGCTAGCCGTAGGTTGGCAATTAAAGCAACCTATGCCCAGTCTCACGATAGCCTAAGCCGAATAGTGCCATGCGCAGGTCCAGAGATCATGGATGCTTCTCTCGGCCGCTGCAAGACCAGGTCTGGGAATGTTTTGATCCATGATTGCTCGCGGCTAGAACTCGAACCGCCTGATCGTTCTATGTGAGTGTGGATGAGGCATTGGTCAAGTATCATAATGTCGAGGCAGTCGAATATCAAACAATCGTAGAGCATATCGCCGTGGTCCAGGAAACTTGGATCGATGGAATAAAGCAAGCGGACTTTGATGCCCTGCTAGCTGCGAGTCCCAATGGTTCTAGTTGCTAGCACTCAAGATCATATCCAAACTTTGCTCTAAAGAGTTGGGTGGGTGCCAGTTAAAGCTCCTGGAGCTGGAGTATCCGCAAGTTCAGTAGACAAGAATATGTCGAAGTATTCCGCTCTTTATTACTGTACCTGACTCATCACCAATCAATATATAAGAGAGGCGTTGCACATGGGAGCATTGCGCAATCGTTTGTGCAGTCGAAGTATGATGAGCCTGAGGCCGCCAAACTTTGTTTGATTGTGGAGAAATATCGAAAACGCCAGGAACATTTTCCGGCTCGTGACTTGATCATCTATATTACGGATGTTTACTCAGTATTATGAACAGATGAAGTGTCAACGCACACCTACTTAAAACGTACAGCCGATCTTCTTTGGTCGCCGACATGATCAGCATAAGTACACATCTCACAGTCCTTGATCAAAAGACAATACTTGCTGACCCTGCTCAGAGGTACCTTGCTCGTCCGCCAACATTGGTATGTAACCACCCTTTGATCTTCGAACGAATGATCGGGAGCTCAAGTATTTGCAGGTCCTGGATTCGACGTCATCGGACTAGCCTTATCCCTCTGGCTAGAATTACAAGTCAGTGTCGGCGACGATGCATCCGAGGGCGCACAACATAACTGTCGAATCACTTATGAAGGCCACGGCGAGAACAGTGTTGATCTGACACCCGAGCGAAACCTCATCTCACAGACTGCACTTTACGTGCTGCGATGTCATCAGCAAAGAAGTTTTCCGGAGCCAACGCACGTCCACATCAAAAATCCTATCCCACTCGGTCGCGGCCTTGGCTCGTCTGGTGCTGCGGTAGTCGCTGGAGTATCGCTCGGGAACGAAGTCGGCAAGCTAGGCATGACTAAAGATCGCATTTTAGATTTCTGTCTCATGATCGAAAGGCATCCCGACAATGTTGCGGCTGCTCTCTATGGCGGGTTCGTGGGTTCTTACCTCAAGGAGCTTGATCCGGAAGAAATGAAACGAATAGAGGTACCCTTGGCAGAAGTGTTACCTGCACCACAAGGAGGTGAGGATACGGGCCTCACTCCTCCGATCCCGCCCATCGATATTGGCAAGCACATTCGCTTTCCATGGGCATCGGAGATCAAGTGCATTGCGATTATACCAGATTTTGAGGTAGCAACTGCAAAGGCCCGAAGTGTTCTGCCCACGACATACGCAAAAGCCGATGTCATCTACAATTTGCAACGCGTCGCTTTACTTACATCCGCGCTTGGCCAGAGTCCACCAAACCCTGAGCTTATATATGATGGCATGCAAGACAAGGTTCACCAGCCTTACCGCAAGACGCTGATCCCTGGACTCACCGAGCTTCTGCAATCTGTGTCTCCTGCCACACATCCCGGTCTACTAGGCGTCTGTCTGTCAGGTGCCGGCCCCACTGTCTTGGCTCTAGCCACCACCAACTTCGAAGGCATCGCTACCTCGCTCATCAAACGATTTGAAGGCGAAAACATCAAGTGTCGCTGGGAGCTACTCGAGCCTGCGTATGAGGGACTAATCGTATCTCACAGCGAGCAGGCATCAAGCAGTGGCATGACTTACGCAGACGCGGGTGTGTCAATCGATCTAGGGAACGAGCTTGTGCAGTCGATCAAAGCGGCTGTGGCAAGTACACGAAGACCTGGCGCGGATGCAGAGATCGGTGGTTTTGGCGGCGCACTCGACCTAGCCAAAGCAGGATACACGGAACCACCGATACTTATCCAGGCTATTGACGGCATCGGCACTAAGCTAAAGATCGCTTTCGCTATGGACGACTTCTCGACCGTTGGCATAGACCTGGTAGCCATGAATGTGAATGATCTCATTGTGCAAGGTGCGGAACCTTTGACGTTCATGGACTACTACGCATGCTCGAAGCTCAACGTTCCCGACGCCGTGCGCTTTGTCGAAGGCGTGGCCGAAGGTTGCAAGCAGGCAGGGTGTGCTCTGGTTGGAGGTGAGACTGCAGAAATGCCAGGCATGTACCAAGGCAAGGAGTTTGACGCCGGCGGTGCTGCCACTGGTGCTCTTAAAAGAGGTCGTACTGTGTTGCCTGACAAAGCGGCGATGCAGGAAGGCGATGTCTTGTTTGGCCTCAGAAGTAGCGGAGTTCATTCGAACGGTTTCTCGCTTGTTCGCAAGATCATCGAGAGGGCTGGTCTGTCCTTTGCCGACAAGGCTCCTTGGGACTCAGCCTCGACTGTCGGTGCTAGTTTGCTGACACCAACACGAATATACGTCAAGCCCCTAATGCCGGCGATAGAGCAGGATTTGATTCTAGGCATGGCTCACATTACTGGTGGCGGACTGGAAGACAATATCCCTCGAATGCTGCCCAAGCATCTGGCCGCAGAAGTCGACGTATCACAGTGGGAAGTGCCTGCCGTACTGAAGTGGCTCAAGAAGGCTGGTAATGTGGACGCTCGTGAGTTTGCTCGGACGTGGAATACTGGCCTTGGAATGGTGCTGGCAGTTACAGCCCACAGAGCGGAGCAGCTCGTGCAGGTTCTTGAAGGTGCTGGAGAATCACCCGTGAAGATCGGAAAGCTCGTGAAGCACACTGGTGAAGATGTGATACTGCATAACACCAGCGTCTGGAAGTAGGCTGCAATGCGAAACACCACCTTTCCGTTCATCAATCGGGCTGCACTAGCAGACTCGTGCCACGGTGATGGAGACAGCACTATATCGAAGTAATCATCATCTTTGAACGTCGTGGAAAGGTAGCTATGCTCTAGACCTATGGCGACCACAAGCTATGCTCAGCCATATGTCTGCTCAAGAGTTCCTTCACATGTCCATACACAACAGCTGAACTTCATGCAGTGACCCCCATCGAAGTCTGATCTCCAAACGACTTGAAAAGCCAGAATAATCCGAGCATGTGTATCGAAATGAGGTTATCATTTATCTCTATGCGTAATAGCATGCTACCACTGTTGCTCTTCTTGGCAAGCTGCTGTACCGCTGATCTCGGATGTCCACCACCACCTGGCGACCTGTTCACCAACAAGGCGAAGGTTGATGTCCGTGAAAGTCCCGTTTCCGTCAAACATAAAATCACTACCGGTAGTACGATTACAAATCAGCCGCTGTCACCGAGATGGTATGGCTTGACTGTGGAACCGGACTTCAAGATCGATGAGCTGCCACCCGATTGGCAACGGGTTCGGACCCATGAACCATGGCCGCCATTGAAGTGTCCGGGCGGGATTGACAATACCAAGAGATGGATTACTTACTGCTTCGTAGATGACGACGCCGCCGAACATTTGGTCCAAATATTACTCTTTGCTATGACTCGGTGGAGACCAGCAAGTAGGTACACAACATTCAACATAGCGCCCGAGATCAGGTGTTATGACTGGGCTACCAAGTCATGGAACTTCAAGTGCATCTGCACTCCTGATTCTCGGTATGCTTTGCGTATCTTTGATGGTAGGACAATCAAAGATGATGCGCTTGCCGAAGTAGGGTACACAAACGCTGTGCCCCTTCAAAACATAGTTGCTTTCGACCACAACTTCGAGAATTCGCGTCAATGGAGCGACACATACAAGCTGCAAGTGAGAATCAACGCTATGACGCATGAGCTCGGTACGTATGTAGCAATTTCAAGGATGTGAGTCAATACTGAACTATGCTAGGTCATGTCGCTGGATTACTACAGTGAGTTGCAGATGCGATGGAGTATCATGATAGTATCCAGCCATTCTGACGCGTTCCAAAGTGAGCATCAGCGCACTGATGCTGCACTGTACGTAGAAGTCCAGTGCCGAAGGTTCAAAGGATATAACGATGCGGAGGACAAGGCCAGAGAGGAGATCAGGGAAGGAGTTTTCGAACCCGGGTCGACCCTCGCAGATCGGATGAAGAAGATGTAAGCAAGACTACATCTCCAAGTATTGTGCCAACGCTAATCGTACATAGCTGTACAACCTGGAAAGCTGCTCAGCACTATATGCCAATGCTACATGATTGGGTGCCAGGCGTCCCTAACACTCAGTTCCGATGGACCTCAATGTCTCAGTCGTATGACTATGGATCAATCATGGGCTATGACTCCCTTTCGGAACCCGGAGCATCAAAGAAGTCGGCAGTGATACTTCGGAAAGATGGCGTGAACAATGGCATCATCTACGTGGGGGGCCATAAGGATCCACGTTTCGCTGCCGTTTCTGTTATGGATGTCATGAGGATTGCACAGCTTTATCCTGGCGACGAAACTCAGAGAAACGAAGCTGCTGCAATGGCTGAACATGGGTCATGGCCGCACACCGTAGTCATGGTGGACGAGGTGGCGACAGCAGTCATGCCAGTACCAATGAACACTGCTCCTGTATTTGGATCTGCAGGCCACGGCAACATAGTCGTCGACGAAGAAGCAGATGCCCGCGAAGAATAGGGGCCCTACAGGCACACTGATTCTGCCATGTGATTGAGGTGATGACAAACTAGAAGTCGTCACGAGATGAGCGAGAGATGTGGATCTTGTTCGGGCGAAATTGTGGTTCAGCACTTGATAGGAATTGCAGGAAGTCAAGCGGGCGGTGGAATTGAGATGCTGGTCATCTCATTCGTGTATACTGTGCTTTAGCAGCAAAGATTCAAGATTCGATCGTGAGTCTAGTTGTTATCAGTCCTCTGACTTCTTGCCAACATAACACCACATCTCCGTCCTGAACCAAATCCCATCTTGCTTCATCTCCTCGGCTGCCTGCGCCTTGAGCTGCTCGACCTTCTCTCGGCTCCAATACTTGTCTCCTTGCAACACTCTAGCCATGATAGCGTTTGGTGCATCTACGATCATAGTCATAGTGAAATTCTGTCGATAGCCCGGAGTCTCGTCCATTGCCCACAGCTCGCTTCGAAGATCAGTGATTCCATTCTGGGACAGCAAGTCGCGTAACGGAATGATATCTTTGACACCACGAGTCAAGATGAAGTCATTGAAGCCTTGGTTGAGAAGTCTCATCGCCGTTCCGGAGACGCCGGGCTTTGACTGCACCACTCGCGGGCTCTGTGCATCCCACTCAATCCTGTAGAAGTACCCTTAGTACAATCCGCATAATAAGTTGAGGGTATGCTTGCCACTGCACATATCCACCAGGCTTCAACAAGGCCACCGCGTTCTTGACCACTCTCGGCCAATGCACGCCAATCACGAATGCGTGCATCGCTCTCACAGTGACTAGGTCAAACTTGCCATCGTACTCGCTGCCGTAACCCAACTCTGCTGCACCGTCCTGGACATGAAAGCGTACTCTGCCGCCGAAATGCGCGAGGCTCTCACCAGAAGGAAACTGCTTGTCGGTAATGTCGAAGCCATCGCATTGCCAACTTGGGTGCTCAGCTGCGATTTCGGTCAGGAATACACCCGAGCCACAAGCAACATCCGCAACTCTGCATCCTTCTTTATGAGGCAGGGATATAGTCGGATGGACGTGAAAGCCGAAGGCCTCGATCAGCTGCTTGTGCTGTTCATTGAGACGGGCAGCTTCCGCATTAGATGGCGGAGGGATGAGTTGGGACTGGGCCATGGTAGATCCTTTGTGTCGTCGAACGTAGAGCAGGGCTGTTGTGCTTTATACGAATCAGCGAAGGATGCGAGCTGAAGCGGAAGATGTTGCGACGTTGTGCGGCTCCTCATTAAGCGAGAGTCGCAATCGCGATGCAACAGCTCGCTAACAATCTTTGTGTATATACATGCGACGGTCTATAGCACAGGGTTATTAGATACATGTCTAGCAGCCGAAACACTGGGGCGCAGTAGGCACAACACGTTCAAGATATCCTTGCCATGTTGGCGGCGTATTCTTGCGTTGATATTTGGAGTTCGTCGACTTCAATAAATCTTCCACCGCGCTGGCGTATTTGACGAGCTTGGCTTCGCTAAAAGCAGTGCCCATGAATGAGAAGCCGTAGGGCATGCCACTGAGCGAGTGCACATACGCCGGGATCGTAACGACAGGGTAGCCAGCTTGTGCTGCGATTTGGTAGCTTGGGCCAACATCCGGAGGTGCAAGCAGAAGATCAACTGCGGATCCATTGTTGGCGAGCGCGTAGTCGATGCCATCTTCACGTGTGGTGCGATGACAGAAATCCAGGGCTTGGTAGTAGGTCTCGTTCATGATACCTCCTGTAGCCAATGATGCGAGGAAACCGTCTTGGCCAGATCCGAAAGCAGGAGCGATGCCGGGAGTGCCGCCTTCAGTTCCGACATTGTCGATGTTGTACTGTACAATGTCTTCGAGTGAGTGCATGTTGGTATTTGTGACCTCAGATAGGTAAGTCTTGATGTTGTTGTAAAAATCGACTTTGACATAGGTGTACTCAGATTCGTTTGGGAACCCTCGAGTGGTGCCGTAGTCCCTGCAATTCCTGTCAGTCCACATGCAAGACATTGATGCGCTCAGTACTTACCAGTTCCATCCGTTGGGGCTGATCACGTATTGATATTTGAGCTCAGTACCGTTTACAATAGTCGCACCCGCATCTTTCATCGCCTGCACGATGTCGAGTAAGACAGAAATCTGCTCAGGATCCGCCTGGGTCCAGAAAGAGGACCATGGGATCCCGAAACGTGCTCCCTCCAGCGCCTGTTTAGTCGACAATGAGTTGGCATAGCCGTTCTTCGGTGTCTTTCCGCTTTGTGCAAGAGTGTAGTTATCACGCTGGTCAACACCATATATGGCATCGAGAGCATATACAGCATCGCGTACGGTCTTGCCGAAGCATCCAACCTGCGCATTGAGTGTTAGCAGACTTTCCAGACATGACAAGCCTTACGGCCATCGGTTTCCATACCGTATCTTGGTGCTCACTTTCCGGAATGACACCGGCGCGGGAGGTCAGACCCACAGTAGGCTTGAAGCCGACGATTGCATTGCGCTCTGCTGGGTTGATAACACTACCGTCGGTCTCGGTCCCGAGCGCAAACGGTACGACATTGTTGGATACTGAGATAGCACTTCCGGAGCTGCTGCCACCAGGATTTACAGTAAAGTTGTATGAGCTGTAGGCCTGACCTCCGCGACCGCTGTAGCCTTCTGAATAGTTGTTGGATCGCATGTCTGCCCACTCGCTCAGTGTCGCTTTGCCCATCAGCACGGCACCGGCTTGGCGAAGCTTGTTCACGACGAAAGCATCGCGCGGCACAATCGAGCCTTGCAACGACCATGATCCACTGGTGGTCTGCATCTTGTCCTTGGAAGCAATGTTGTCCTTGACCAGGAACGGGATGCCATGTAATGGCGATCTGACATGGCCGGAATGTCGTTCCTTGTCCAGAGCAGCGGCGATATCGAGAACATCTGGATTGAGCTCCAATATGGAATGAATGTATTGGCCAGTCTGAAATTCGCGCTGGATATAGCAGGTCACCAATTGCACGCTCGTCAAGGTCCCAGTGTGCATGAAAGCCTGCAGATCGTCGATGGTGGCCTCTTCGATCTTTGCGCCATGGCACAATGGCATAGGAAACAACTGGGCTGAGGTCGCATTGACTTTCGGAAAGTAATACGGGAAAGGGTCGTTAAGAATCTGTGCATTTGCGAGACCTGAGGCGTTGTAGGAAGAACTGTTGGCCCAGGCCAGATTCGCGAGGTTGAACGCTGCTGATAGCGCCATGTTGACAGACTGTCTCGGCCTCTCCGCCAAGGTTTTGCGGGAAAATTAGGATTTAGCAGATGTTTGGCGCAAATATCGAAGGAACGTGAAGAAGAGGCGGAGTTGATCCAAGAACTCGTCGACACGACAAGACAAGGCATGCGCGATGCTTTCTAGGTAAGCATTGATTATTAGTCTCCATGATCCGTGCTTCCGTGCAGGGACCGAGGAGACGATCGGCGCAGGACAAGCGAGATGGTCGAGCCGTCGAGGAGATCGTGAAAATGCTTTTTGTCCTGTCATCGATAGGCTCCAAACGGGTGAATCAGGCTGCCATGTTCTAGAAAGCGACGCCGAGGCAGGACTCCCGCACGAGACAAGACTGCATACTATGGCTGCGTCAAAAGACTCAGGCGAACTCGCGCAAGACGGTTTTGCGATTCGATCATGATGCAGCCACGGCCAACTTTGGACGGCGCATTGAGTTCGTCATATAGCACGGGCCGCCGCCTACCACCGGAGGCTGCCCCGTCCACCCACGCCAGTCTCAGCTCCCCGCGCCCGGTCGAGGCCCTCAGCTTGTTATTACGACTGCCTTTTCTTTTGACTTTCGCGGTCATCTGGGAACTCTCTACTCTTCAACTCATCATGCTGCTCTCCGCAGCGAGTCTCGCAGGACTTTGGCTTTGACTGCCTCACCAACGGTATGCGAGACTTGTGGTGAGGGCTCGACCTTTCCACGATCACGACAAGAATGGCTTCACCCATCAATTCCGAGGCGATCAATGCTGCCCTGGCAAGGCCTGGCTACCTCCCGGATGGCACGACTGCAGCACTTCTGGAGCAGAGTCGTGATCGAGCGACTGTCATAGCCATCCTCTTTATCGCGGCTCTGGTCTATATCATCATGGCACTGCGTTGCTACGCCCGCATCTTTGTACTCAAGCATTTCGGACGGGACGATTGGCTTGCAGTCCTTTGCTTGGTGTGTCAGTCAATGATGACCCCCCCAGAATGTCCACTGACAGCAATTTAGCTACCCTACACGACATTTATCGTCTTAGCCATCGTGCTCATTCGTCTGGGATCCGGACGTCACTTCGTCTACATTCAGTACATCCTCGACAACCACACTATCAACAGGACCGAGACTTTAGACTTTGCGGCTCACCTGATTTATACTACTGCACTACTAATATGTCGATTGTCTGGACTAGCTTTCTATTCTCGAATCACCCGCCGACATCACAGACTCACCTGGTCGATCAGAGCTGCGGTTGCTTTCATGGTTGCTGGGTACATTCCCCAATTGTTCCTGATAGGATTCCACTGCTTGCCAGCCACCAGCTTGTGGCCATATGCCTTCCAGCCCGAGGTCGGCAATTACACCTGCTTGTCGTGGGGGTTGGTGTACGTCACGAACAGCACCATATCACTCGTCTGCGACCTGATCCTATTCACCATCCCCGCTGCAATCATTCATGTTCTCCGGATAAGCTTGAAGGACAAGCTTAAACTCGTGTTCGTCGTCATGCCTGGTTTACTGGTTATAGCAATATCCGTCGTACGAATGTATCTCGTCGTTGTTGGCCAATGGGAAGCGGACGAGTCATGGGCCTACGACCCTTTCCTCGCGGTCGAGATCGCCGAGATCGGGTCCACGCTCATTGCTCTGTCAATACCAGCCCTGAAACCATTTGTCGGCAGTGTCTTCGCCTTTCTTGACCGCAACCGTACGGACGAGAATAAGTTTGGTTCTCCACAGAACCATCGAACCATTGGCACGAGCAATGCACATCGTGGGCGAGCCGACGCGAATGGCGACATCACCACCCATGAGCTGGACAAGTGGTCCTCGAGATCAGGGATCAATGGTCACCAGGGTACGGTTGAGCCGATTCGCAGTCGGTCCTCTGAGCCGATCATTCAGCAACACCAGGATCGTAGCTTGACTATCCGAGGCAACGTGTGAATAGTCTTGCATCCACCAATGCCCATCTCTCGACAATTAGGATATTCCACCAGGTTATATGTCGGCACAATGAAGGACACGCTGCCGCAGAACCAGTGCTGTTCAGGGCACTTGTTTCTATGCCAAGTCTCGAGCAGCCTGTTCGTCAAATCGGCTTTGACAGCGAAGAGTGCATCAGACACTTGACAGGAGCCTGCTCCTATTCCGCAATTTGGGGCCGAGCAGATAAAACCCAAGAGGTATAGGAATCATGAGAACTGCCAAACATCCTAGCAAGGTTCCCGCCCATTGGACGCCGAGATTGGCGAACATCTGTTTGGAGAAGAGAGGGAAGCCGGATGCTATCGCGGAGCGGAGCATTACATTCGCGGCCACGGTCGATGCTGCGCTAGCAGAAGTCAGTGCTTGCTGTATTGGCTTTTGTTAGGCGCTCATGGACTTACATGGGCAGATACGCATCTGCAGAGGTTGGCACAGACGTCAGCATATCAAGTCGGTCGAATCGGGGTTGGACAGAACTTACCAACCAGATAGTTGAAGTGAGGGAGGAAGATACAAAGAACTCCGAATCCAATAGGAACGCCTGCTGCCACCGAGACCATCCAGTGTATCTGTGGCGTATATGCTGTCCACGCAAACCTACTTTTGTGGTTAGTCCAATGCTCTGCTTGACTCGAGCGTAGCTGACCTCACCAGAATAGACCGATTGGAAAGACGAAAGCACCGAGCATCGCAGGATAAAGTCGCCATTCTGGTACTGCAACGCCACCATGTGCCTCTAACTTTCGAGCGTAGCTCTTCTGCTGAGACAGGATCAGTGCCAGAGCGCAGCAGACGCCAAGCAGTAGACCGATAAATGGTAGATATGCGACGCCAGAGTCCCAGCCGTGCACACTACTGTATACGAAGGGATAGGCTTCCAGCAGCGCATATACGATGCCATATATGAAGCTCATGTACAACGATACCAGCAGTACCGTTGGTTCGGTGACCAGCATTCGAAGCGGGCGAGCGAAGTACTTGTTCATCATGTCCTGCAAGTCGACTTCACGCTTCTCATGGGGTGCATGAATGAAGGTATTGCCGGTCTGTCTTCGGATAATACTGGCTTTCTCCGCGAGTACGAGCGGTGCATATGTTTCTCTCAGGAACAGCAACATGAGGAAGGCGTTCGCGAAGCCTAGTATAGCCGGCAGATACTGTGTCCACCTCCAGCCCAGATAACTGGCCGCGATGAAGCTCCCGATGATCGGTGCCAACAGTGGACCACCGAAAACTGTCAAGGCATAGATTGATATTGCCATGCCGCGGTATCCGCTGCTGTACATATCAGACAGCACTCCAGGTACCACACACAAAGGGCTTGCACCGAACACTCCGGCAAAGAACCGGCATGTGAGGAGGGTCTGTGCGTCTTTCGCGGCCGCACAAGCGATGGTGAAGATTGACGTTCCGAGCATGCCGATGAACAACGGCCATCTACGGCCGTAGAGCTCAGACGAGGGTGCCCAAAGCGGAGGGCCTGCTGCGAAGCCTAGCACGAACAGTGTCGTCCCTAGCTGGCCGACTTCTTCGCTGATATGGAGCTCGTCACTGGCCCCCACTACTCCTGCGGCGAAAATGGCGCTGTTGAAGCAGGCTACGAAAGCGCCACTGCAGACGATGAGAGATATGTAAAGTCTGTAGCAGAGAAAATAGTCAGCATCTGGATTGGTTGACAAGAATTTTGGAATGGTTTTGGTCATACTTTCGGAGACTGGGCCAGTTCTGAGGATTTCTAAGATCGTCCGGTCCATTCCACTCGACTACGAATTGAGCGACGTTATCGTATGTTGGTGGGTAGTCCTTTCCTCCGCCCATCGGTATATTATCTTTCTCTCGCGTCGAAGTCATATCGCTAGAATAATCGCCAGTTGATTGTACCATTCTCGTCCATATGCAAATCCGTCGTTAACGTGGCAGCCCGTCGATAAATGAAGTACATCCTGCTATGTAGAAGGTTACTGTTTGCGCTCAAGTCCGCATTAGCCGGCTTTCCGCCTGACTCCTCTTTTCACCTTCCCACGCAATCCCACCTCCTCCTACTTCCATACAAACAATGGCTACAATTCCAACATTGACGAAACGCGTGCGCGCAAGAAAGGCTTGTGAGCCTTGTCGGCAGCGGAAGAGGAAGTGTGATGGCAAGACGCCATGCACGGGTGAGTCAACTTCATAATCAACTTCATCGTTTTTGTGCCCCTGCTCGCTGGCGTGTAGAAGATGGTGCCATGTGATTGTGACCATGCTAACAGGACCATAGTGAGTCTGCTATTCCAGTCTGCTCCATTCTCTGCCTCGAGAGCCGCTCGAGGCAAGGCTCCATCTGTCATCTTGACTCATGTTCGATTTGGTTACACGCTTGCACCTTTGGCGCTCTTGCCAAGGTGAAAATTACTTATATGTACTGTAGGGTTGTGTGCAATTCGAGTATGACTGCTATTACGAGCCCGCACAGAAGAGACGCCAGCTTCGTATGTCATCGCCGACACAGAGAACTGCAAAGCTCGATACTGAAGAATCGCTTCAGCACTTCGAGGAATCTTCACCCACCCCATCCGCTGATGATGATATCGAGCGCTTCGGATCTCGAGAGGCCAACTCGAGTGCGGCGTTCGTGAGGAAGCTGGCAGTCTCCATCGACCCTGCTAATGCACCTCCGCTTCACTTGTTCGCATGGAACTTGTTCATGGGGACGCGGAAAGTGCATGGCTATCAGCCGGTGGCACGGCCAATCACTAGTATCGTGTCTCGTGCTACCATGGAGAGCTTGTTCACCATATACCTGGACAAATTTGATCGCTGCTATGGCTTCATCAACAAGCAGCAAGTGGCTCAACGCATACAAGCTCGGTGGCAGACTGACATTGCCGACGGACCCTACGACGCAATATTGTGTGGTATCGCTGCGGCCGGCTATCTATTCTCCTGTCGAGAAACTGTCAGTCTCGAGATGGACCTCATCGAAAGCGCCAAACAGATTCTTGATCGATGGAGTGATCTTGAGGTCAGCGTGGACATCGTTCAGGGCTGGGTGCTTCGAGTGGCATACATGAGGATGACTGCAGCTCCTCACGCCGCCTGGGTCGCTTCGTGCACAATGATGCATCTCATAGATGCGGCGAGATTACACATTGAGACTGAGAATATTGCTTTACCAGACTCGCCTGCAGCGCCTGTCAACGAAGAGGAGAGAGAACTTCACCGAAGAATCGTTGGCATCGCTCGGCACTCCAACGTATGGCTCTCATTCGACCTTGGTCGATCCCGAGTTGCACTACACAATAGTAAATTCGCCTTGCCAACGACACGTCCGCATGGAGATTTCACCACCGAACTCCTGCGAATTCTACCGCTGGCGGAGTCACTAGATCCACAGCGTGATGTCAGTCTAAGCGAGCTTAAATCGCTTCTCAAGGAAGTGTTGAGCCAGCAGCATACGGAGCCTCCATCCGTCCTGGCGCAGACTAATATGACGATGCTCATTTGTCGACGTCTCCGGGCTCTCGATGTTCAGCTGACGGGTAGCCTCCTAGACGACGTGCTTGCGCTTACGGCACGGAGCCTACGTGGTGCCCAAGCTATGCTCAATGCTAGCAGTCCTTGGCATCATGTTGCAAATGTCCCATTCCAGGTAGTGTGTATCTTGCTAGCGATAGACAGTCCTGCGGCTATTGGGCAGCTTGGAGATGCCATCAAGACCTTGAGCAATGTTTCACAAGGCTACAATACGGATGCCACCAGAGAAGCGCTCAATACTGCTTGTCTGCTGGTCTGGCTGCAGCAAAAGCGAAAAGAAAAAGATACACAGAGCTTGACTGATATTCTGAGTGCGTACTCGCCAGCTCCTCAACCTTTTGACCAGACAACGAACCTGGCACTCGATCCATTATGGTCGGCAGGTGTTGGACAGGCTTGGGCCGGGACTGATTCGACCTGGCTGGATAGTCTAGTGAACGATATGCCAAATCTACAGGGTCTGGATTTCACTCAACTTCTTGAGCAGGGCTTTCAGTGACGGCCAGCATGTCTCATAGCAGTTCATTCTCCACACCGAGCTACGTCTACTGCTGACAGCGAGGCTTACGACACTTGCTCTATTGCATGTTGCAGCTCTGATCGCCATTGCAGACCAATGCTCTCCCTGATCACTCTCAGAATGCGTCTTCCGGCATCGCCAACTTGCCACATCGCTCTGGCCAAGTGCAACAATACCGCATACCATGCCAGCACGACAAGTGCCTCACCGCGCTGATATCCTAGTAACGAGCTGTACTCTGGCACTGCTAGCATCGGCCAAGAATAGACCATCTGGTGCTTCTTTCCCTGGTCTACCTCATCATCTTCGAACCCAGCATCGAAGCCAACTTGCAAGTACTTGATAGCCAGCAAAAGTGCAGAGCGTTGGACCTCTGTCATACCCTCAGACCTGGCTATCATCTCAACCAAGGGATCGCAGTGATCTCCTCGAGGCATTTGCGAGGTGAATTCAGCAGACCATGCAATTGTAGGCCCTATCTCGGTGCTTAAAAGTAGAGGCCACGCAGATGTCGCGACGGTGTAAATGCCTCGATGTACCTCTATGCATTGCACTAGAGACTCCGTCAAAGTCTGGATGTTGTCAAGCTCTCTCTTGGCCAAAGTATCAGTGAGAACGTGGTGGCCAAGGATAGAAGCAAAGAGTAGAATGGCAACGCAGTTCTCGGCATCGACTTCAGCCTTCTCTGCATTGAACAAAGAGACGGCATGCGTCTGTAATTGTATGGCAAGGTGTTCATATCTCGACGAGCGCTCTGGTTGAAGATATGCTGAGTGCCGAGCAGAGAACGCGAGGAGTTGGTACAGTAAGTACGGATGCCGAAGTCCTGTCTGTACAGCAAACACCATGCCCTCAGATGGCTCTTTTACGCTGCCGCCGAGGATTTTCATGTCATGGTCCTTGACTAGATGAAGGAGTAATCCCATATGCTCAACATTGACGGCGGACAGTGCATCCGGCGTCAGAATTATGGCAGGCTCATGCTCTGCGGCCGTCGCAAGTCCATTGGTAGACTTCAGTACCACTCCGTTTGTGTCGTTGGATCTCGGGGGCCCCTCGTTCGAAGTCACGTCGTTCTTGACGTTGTCACTTGGATGACTCTGAGAGAGAAAGCTACACTCATGGCCAGAACTTGAACAAAGCCGGCAAGATGGTCGACTTTCGTCGCACTTCACGTGTCGGACTTTACTGTACTTGCTTTTAGCACCGCGATTCAGCCTTCGAGATCTGGTAGCACGATCCACCACTGCAGACATCCTCCTCTGGACTTCTTATGGCTCCGCCGAAACATTGAGGGCCAGGGCCGTAGACTGATGCACATCACTGGAATACGCGTATTCATGGCCTAAGTGAAATGAATATGTCAGCCTAGTGGTCACTCAGGGAATCGCATCGCATTCGCATCTCTTCCACGGCGCCGAGCACCTCTCTCATTGGCTGTTATATGGATACGCGTATCCGGAGCTGTCGAAGGATTCCACCCGCTTCTTGCGCACATACAGCAATCAACTACCTCATCCGTTGAGACCCAATATGGCATGCTGTTGACAGCTATGTGGGTCGGCTGCAGTATTACCCACCAAGAGACTGCCATCCCGTCACGCGTGTCCGCAGCAATGTCTCTGCCTGAACCCCACGGACTGGAGACTGCGAAGACCATGTCGAAGGGGTACTCTCGCATATACCATCGACCCTGCTCGAACGAAATGTAACTCGTCTACACTGCAGCCCCAGGTCCTTCGTCCAAGGTATCACTCATCTTAACTTTCATCCAATCAGGACAATTTGCGAGTGAAACTAGAGCAAAGCAACTGACATAGAGGATCTTTCGCACTTCGCCATGCCGGAACTCGAAACGTTTCATGGTAGCTACCTATGGGACTACCTTCCGAACTTACCTGCCGCGATCGTTTTCGCCACTCTCTTCACTCTGGCAACGGTCATGCACACATGGAGAATGTGCAAAGGAAGGATGTGGTTCTGCGTTCCCTTCGTCATAGGCGGCGTCTGTAAGTTTGTACCCGTCACAGTAGCTGTCCACGGACCTCCGCTGATATCATGATCACAGGTGAATTTCTGGGCTACATTACTCGCGCCCTCTCCACCAACGCGACTGGCAACCTTGTACTCTTCCTGGTCCAGAGTATCTTTCTGCTCCTTCCTGCTGTCTTCTTTGCTGCGACGCTGTATATGGTGTACTCTCGCATCATCCGAGCTGTCGATGGTGAACGATTCGCGCTTATCACGGCCCGCCGGACAACGATCTATTTCGTAGTGGGAGACTTCACCTGTCTCAATGTGCAGTCGACCGGTGGTGGGCTACTGGGCAGCTCCACGGATAGCACTGTGAAGATCGGCGAGTATATCGTCGTTGCCGGCCTCATGCTGCAGATTCTGATGTTTGCGGGATTCGTCGGATGCTGTCTGGTGTTTCAGATGCGCTACCAAGCTTACCTTTTTTCAGCCGCCGACGCCTCAGCTCGGTCGCACACTTCGATACCGTGGGGTGTATGTCTATACATGCTCTACGGTACTTCCGCGGCAATTCTGCTCCGCAATCTTTACCGAGTCGTCGAATTTGTGATGGGCAAGGATGGCTATCTTATGCAGAACGAATGGCCAATCTACGCATCATGATCAGCTTCTACATCTGGTACCCAAGTCAGCTGCAGCCAGTCTATCATCGACCTGACTCTGCCACGGAGCTTATGGAGTCCACCAATATCCATACCAACAACGAAGATGGTTTGAAGCTAAGAAGTTCGGCGTAGTTGTATCTCCCTTCTCTCCTCTTTTGAAATGACGAGGACTGGCTCTATCCTCGAGGGCCGATATCCGCGCTATGGTCTTCCTTGGCCAGCATAGCAGCAGCATCAGTGCGGTCTCCACAAAGCTGTTGCCGATTACCGCGGCCTTACGACACGGATCGACCACTGGTTTTTTAGGTTAGAAGAGATTGAGAGCAGAGATATGGAAGCCATACGTAGCAAGACATGGAGGCTTGGGAACAAGTCCGACAAGCAATGGGGCCGGAGATCAAGGACTATTGTTAGACTAAGTATCTCTCGACTCCGGCAAAACTACTGTAGCACAAGGAGATCAGGCCCGACCGAAAATTACAGGCTCTTCCGAACGTGGACGAGTCTAGCCTGCAGTAAAGGCTAAGATGGTGCAGCGTTATATAGTAAATTATGCAGCGTTGTAGATGATGCTAACGAGATATCTGGCTTACAACTGCTGGTATCGTGGTGACAGCCTGGTTTTATGGGCCATCTCGTATATCCTAACAATATTGGATATAGGTATCGATGCTTACCCTGCATACATATACACCAAGTTGTCATTCTTCAGCACAATTGCAACCCCTAGCTGGACGATCTAGTCCAGGCGATGCAATCAAGACATCCCAGCCTCGCCATTCTCTTGGGACGGCATCTGTCTCCGGCACTCTCACCTGCCATGTTCAAACAAGGATGGGTTCGCTTATGCAGGCAATCTGCCGGCTATGTAAGCAGACCACATTGCTGACCCCAAAATCGACGCAAGACCTTCCTGAAATAGGAAACATGTTGTATGGTAGCACTCCAGTTACAATACATTACCACCTTACACGGCATCGAACGAGGACAGCATGGCATGGTGCATTGGTACATAGCATACCATCTGGTACGGTGTCAGCTTATATGGATTGCACATCATCTCTACAGCACTTACAATCACTCTTTTCACATCCCAGGGACCATCACGATGCTCGCCCGGGTCACTTTGCTTGCGATACATGTTCTCTCGGCCGAAGGAGCACTCTACTACCCTGACGCTCGAACGTCATTTCTCGAGCACATGTAAGATCGGCGCGCTGAAGCCAGCTCTGGAGCACTCATGGGCTCACATTAACGACTTTCACAGCCTTGTGGACAACTGGGGAGCATATGCCTCCAATTTCTCCTCCGCCATTACTCCTTGCGCACGATACGTTACGCAGACTGGCGACGCAGCGCTGAAGAGTGGCCGCACGACCGCAGCACAATGGATCCGGGTGCTCTTTCACGACATGATCACCGCCAATGTTACGGCAGGTACCGGTGGTGTGGATGCAAGCATTGGGTTTGAGACGGCGAGGGGTGAGAAGTCTGGAAGTGCTTTCAATGACTCTTTCACGTTTTGGCGGCCATTCGTGAACGATGCAGTGTCTAGTAAGAGCTCACGAACCTGGCCGGACCACAATGCTGACAGACAATGTAGTGGCCGATCTCGTCGCTCTTGGCACGGTCATGTCGGATAATCTTTGTGGCGGTCGCATGATGCAATACAAGGCAGGTCGAGTCGATGCATCGTCGGCAGGCTTGACGACAGGTGTGCCGGCGCCAGAGACTGACCTAGACACCACTTTGCTGTACTTCGAGCGCGCAGGCTTCGACAGGGCAGATGCAATTGGTCTTACTGCTTGTGGCCATACCCTGAGCTCCGTACATCATGGTGGCATCCCGGACGTGGTCGATGCAACGGCTGTGACTCCGAACAATAGTAATGGTGAGTTGACATGCTGTGCTGTTTCAAATCCGACTGACGATGCTCTGTGTCGCAGGCGGCGCTGACTTCGACTCAACAAGAGGTGTATTTGGTCCACTTGTCGTTCAAGAGTACGTCTCCTGGGCTGGCCAGAAGGGTGGGCCACTGGTGACCACAAGTAATATCAGTACTCAATCAGATCGACGATTGTACGAGAGCGACAACAATGCCACCATGCAGGCGCTCCTGGCTCAAGGACCAGATTTCCTGGACACCTGCGTATCGCTCATGGGCCGAGCTATTGACACGATGCCGTATTCGGTGAACCTAAGATCTCCGATTACCCCTATGGCCATCAAGCCAGTGAACGTAACGTACGATTTCGGTGTAGATGGAAAGCTGAAGCTGTCTGGCAACATCAGGGTATGCGATTTCTACACATCGAGATGTGACCTTGCTGATCGCTGTACCAGGTCCTCTCAGCTGCAGGAGCATCCTCACCGTCCTCGTTGGACCTTTCTATCAATGGATATCATGCCAGCCTCACCGCAGAAGATTCGACTGGAAGTTCGGTCTTCGGCACAACAGCATACTTTCCGTTCTCGGTATCCAGTGACCTGATCCGCAACGCTCCTTCCTTTTCGGTCTCAGCAACCAGCTTTGCGCTACAAGGTCAGATATTCGTGGCGCCCAGCATGACCACAATTACGGGAGCAACTGTGAATGCCACTATTGCATCGTCCGGCCACGCATGCAGCTCTCTCTCAATTGAGGTTCACTCACCAAACCGGCAAGGTTATACTCTGGCACCAAAGGTAATGCAGGCGGGTGGCAACCTCACTGCAGTGGCTCCTCGGATAGATGGTTGTGGACTTTGTCGAGCAGTCATGCAACTTGCAGATATACCCACCGACTCAATCGCTGTCAATGCTCTGGTCAGTGGTGGTGTTGTGGACACACTTTTTCAGAATGGCGGAGCCGTAGGGTGGTAGATGTCATCTGATTCCTCGTATTATGCGGAACGCTAAGTACGCACACTCAACCCCATCTCATTAGTACACTGCTAGCCGGGGTAGAGTAATGCCATCTGCTTGCTCTTATGGTCCTCGTACGCAAGCTCGATTGAGCTCTCGTAATGACGTTCTATGACCGTTTAGATTCAAAGAGCCCACCCATAGCTCCTCAGAACATAAATGTCAGCAATGTAGGGCCTTGATTAGGGTATGTCTGTCCTTGAGACCGGATCCGAAGGCGAAAGCACATCCAGATCTCCTTTCTTGCCCACAGAGCTGTGGTGCAAGAAGGCTAGTGCAACACAACACCATCCATGCCACTATTCCACGCCACACGATGGAACTCGTCTTCTGTCGCTTCGGACTCGCACACCACGACAAATGTATATTGGGTGGCAGTGACCGAATGAAGCGTGATCCAGCGGTCCTGGACGAGTTTCGCGATTCGGATGAACACTTTATCGATCGAAGGTCCAGTTGGTCCTCTGCTGAGTCTCCAAACGTCTTTCTCGTAGTTCATGTTATGCCATATTATGTCGATGGTTGGTGGCCCGTATGTCATCGGGATCGACGCGGGCTGTACTGCACCAGTGTCGGGGTTAATAGTCATGCCGTCTATGATGGGACGACTCGTAGAGCAGTCCCATTGAACGTCTCCGATAGCCATGGAGATTCTAGGCGCAGATTATTGTCAGACTGAGATATTGTCTATAGAGAGGTGACGGACAAAACTCCTCGGTATTGTCTTAAAGTGATCAGCAACGAGCATAGGATGATGTTTTTGTGATAACCGTGCGAGTTGAGGAGATCTTGCAATATGATAGTAGAGGGCACAAAGGACAGGATGAAGCACAAGTAAATCAGCAGGTGTGACTTATGACATGTAGGGACCGGATTGAGAGTGGCGAAGGAGCTGTACATTGCGCATCATACGATTCGTGATCGACACGTTGATTGGCTTGCGATTAGAGGCGAGTCTGCTGATGCAAGCTGGGCAACCATTCTAGCCAAGCGCTTCTTCCAATTCAGGTGTAGAGCGACACAATATCGTAGGTAGAGGTTACAAGCTTCCAAAAGGGTTCGATACCGTAGCCACTAAGCACAGCAAAACGCAGGAAACAGGGTGTGGTAGGGAGTTAGTGATGGATGTGGAAGGTGATTGATTGCACGAGTCGAAGACCGCGGAAGAAGTGCCACACTAGAACCACAACGCCCTGCTGTATCGACGAAGCATTCCTCATTTTCGTTATGGAGACCAATGTGTGCCCAATCTATCGCTTTCTGCTGAACATGCCGTGCACCAGACCACAAGCAATCATGGGTATCACCGCAATGAGCCAAAAAACCCAAACAATCCCGACGGCGAAATACACACCTGCCATATTGATCCATGTGCCGTAGAAGCCATGCACCTTCTTCTCTTGATGAGTCTTGGCTGGATGCTCTTCCAGTACTGCAGCGAGCTCGAGAGCGACCTGGTTGTTGATCTTATCCCACGTCGTGTCCAGAGCTTGCAATCTTGCGTTCTCATTCATTTCTTGTCGAAGCGCAGTATTGATGGCGAGTTCGCGGGAACGCTTGACAAATGTCTCAAGATCGTGAGGTGGGACTAGGAAGCCAGACTTGCCGTGCTTGATTGTCTCGGAAGGCCCGCCTTCATCCCGAGCAATGACAGGCACACCAGAAGCCATCGACTCCAGAACGACGAGACCGAACGTCTCTGTAATCGAGCAATGCAGGAAGACATCGGCGGCTGCGTATTTGTGCGCGAGGTCGACACCACGAAGCATACCCGTAAAAATGACTTCCTTATCAAGACCAGTAAAATAATCCTTGACCTCCTGCATGACTGCTGGGTTCTTGTTGCCACCGACGATCAATAGTCTGAATGCCAGACCGCTTTCTTTGAGCTTTCTAGCAGCTCGGGCGAGGAATTCAAAGCCTTTTTCTGGCGCAATGCGACAGATGCAGGCAAAGATGATCTCGCCGTTTGGTGCAATCTCCTTTCGGTAAGCCTCGCCTCGTCGCCCGGGATTGAACAGCTCAGTGTCGACACCTCTACCTAGCTGCCTCATCTTATGAGACGGTGCGCCAGCCTTCTCCATGTATTTGCGTACGTATGCAGACGGGTAGAAAATCGTGCGCACGGACGGAGCACGGAAGAGGTAGCCCTGGACCATTTGCAACAAGTACACACCGTACCCATCCAGCGGTGGTGGAAAGAGGATCTCGGCGTATGCGGAAAGATCAGTCTGGAAGTTCAGAAATGTTGGTGGCGGGTGGTCGATTTGTCGTAGCTGAATCAGGAATTGAAAGCCAACAGATGCGGGACTGGCGAGATAGATAATGTCGGGCATGAATGTCTTGTCGTAAATCACACCGAGTCGGAATGGGTATGCCACTGTCAGGTCTGGATTGTATGGAAGCGGGTAGCCTTGCAGTCTGAACTCCGGGTTGTGTCGTCCAGTCTCCGCAGTGGCTTCAGGTTTCTTCTTGCCATCATTGCTTTTGCTTCTGCGGATCATCTGTGGATTCCTGCCTTGCGCCGAGGACGGTTGCAGTAACGATTGCGCCTGCTGCGCTGCCTCGTCTCGATCGAAGTGGAATTGCCATGAACCACCAATCGCCCGGGAGGCCAACGATGAGGACTTGGCTTCAATAGATCGCACCCACTCTGGGTTGACTATGGGCTGCCGTGGTTGTTTGGACTCGGTTGTTATGATATTCTGCCCTTTGTACAGCGGCGCACATGTGGCGACGTTCACTCCATTGTTGCGCAGGTACTCCACCAGCATGCCAGTAGTGCGGCTGACACCATTGACGGGACCGAGTGATTCTGTGGCCAGTAATACCTTCTTGCCGACGAGTTGTACTGGAAATTCCGGCTTGAGAAAGCCACCCTGAGCGGAGTGAGGTTGAGATTCAGTCATCTTGGCCACAAAGTTCGTGCGTTAGGTTATGGGCTAAGATGTACGTGCGTTTGCCAAGTGCTGTTGTCTGAGGGGATGTTCCTTCCTCGCTATAACATATCGGATCAGAGGTGCATTGTTTGTTAGGCAAGACAAACCCTTATGTCTTAGGTCACGGTAGGACCAGTGATGATATAATGGCTCGGGTGACCTCGCGGCGCGTGGTGGTGGGAAGGGTGAGATTTATAGGGCAGGCGAAAAAGATTGTACTCCAGCGTAGTGTCGGCGACGACCAAAAAAATGCTTGCCGGACATGCACATGAGCAATTGAAATCGACTTCGGCGCCGCTACGGGAGTGGGTGGTGAGCTGCTGAGGTGGCTCGACTCAAGCACGAGGTCGCATCGCGACTTCTCACCCATTCCATAATCGTTGCCTCTTCCACCACGTTGGCGATCTGATTGGCTGTGGAGAGCGCGGTTTCCCAAATTTTGGCTCAAACGTGCCATCCCACCATCAAGAACATAGCAGCAGGGTCGTCGCATGCATGTCATGCCCGACCAATGTTATTATTATTATCATCGCCGTTGTGGGCTGTCGCGGCTAGAGCCTGGCGTGAACACTGTCGTGCTCTCGCCGAAGTTCGGGCAGTGGTGCATTCATCGCAGGTACAAGATGTCGCGCGAATCCGCCCCATCCTGACAAACATGCTGCATTCCTTCCTCGCCTAGCACCCCGCCACAGCCTCACATAAACGCAGTTGCACAAGCCTTCGCCTTGACAGCTTGCCTCCATGAGCCGCTGGCCTGTTGTCGATGCCTTTGCATCCATGGCCGATATGATCGAACAGGCACCATCTCTCGGGCGGTCTGACGATAGTGCCGTCGACTCGAACTCGACGGGCCCGCAGACGCCTCATGACATTTCGCCTTTCGCCTATGCCGAGACCTACGCTATTCCTCCCCCAGATATGACAGCGCTACCACAGCGAGCAGGGACACCGCAGCCCTCGCAGTTCCGCGCTGCACTTCCCGACATCATGGACCCTGAGACTGCAGCCAACGTGCCTATCCGAACTGTTTGCTGCATAGGCGCCGGTTATGTCGGTATGTCACGCGATCATGGATATCGACGTGCGACTGTCAGTACTGACATGTATGTGATCAGGCGGCCCGACTGCTGCAGTAATCGCATTGCACAACCCTCACATTCGAGTGATCGTCGTCGATCGCGATCAGAAACGCATTGATGCCTGGAAGGGACGACATCTGCCTATTCACGAACCCGGCCTCGAAGATGTTGTTCGAATAGCAAGAGACGGTGGAGCGGAATGGCGGAGGAGGTCTAGTGTCGGACAAGCGCGGGCAGGTGCGATCGATGGCGAGACGCCAGATGAGGTCGTTGAGCCAAGACGTCAGCCGAACCTCTTCTTTTCGACCGCATGTGTTGAGACGATCAAAGAAGCGGATATGTGCTTGATCAGCGTCAATACACCAACGAAGAAACGAGGCGTGGGTGCTGGTCGAGCAACGGATATGGCTGCCTTTGAGGGCGCATGTCGTGATGTTGCGATGAACGCGAAGCCCGGTTGCATACTCGTGGAAAAGAGCACTGTTCCATGCAAGACAGGGCAATTGATGAAGGATATTGTATGTCTCACGTGATCTTTCCAGAATAACGCAGAGCTAACTTTCTACACAGATGGAGGCACATCGACCAGGCGTTGTCTTCCCAGTCCTATCGAACCCGGAATTTTTGTCAGAAGGTACAGCAGTCCGCGACTTGATGCAACCCGATCGCGTAGTCATCGGATGCGAGTCGACCATTTCTGGCCACCGAGCAGCTGCAGCACTCGCCAATCTATACGCTGCCTGGGTACCACGATCGAGGATTGCACCAATCAATATCTGGTCCTCTGAACTTTGCAAACTAGCCGCCAATGCCATGCTTGCTCAGCGGATCAGCAGCATCAATTCGATCTCTGCCATCTGTGAAAGGACTGGAGCCGATGTTGGCGAAATCGCAAAGTCAGTAGGCATGGACCCTAGAATTGGCCCGCAATTCCTTAAAGCTGGTCTGGGATTTGGAGGCTCATGTTTCAGGAAAGACATCGCATCTCTAACATATCTTTCCGAGTCGCTTGGCCTGCCCGAGGTAGCGGCGTACTGGCAACAGGTGCTCACGATGAACAACTTCCAGCGCGACAGATTCGCACGCAATGTGATCGCCACGCTCAATAACTCTCTGCGAGGCAAGAAGATCACGATCTTGGGCTACGCATTCAAGAAGAACACAGGAGATGCACGCGAGTCGCCAGCTCTGGATGTCATTCGTATTTTGCTCGAGGAAGGACCAAAGAGCATTTCCATCTTCGACCCATTGTGCAGCGAAAGCGACATCAAGCGAGAGCTGAGTGTGCTGGAACAAGAATTTGCAGTCTGCAAGCCGGAGGGACCGGTCGAAGTCCTCTCGGATCCCTATGTGGCGTGCGCAGACAGCAATGCAGTCCTCGTGCTCACAGACTGGGATATGTTCAAGATCACCGAGCAAGCCAAGCCGACCAAACCGGAATCTTCTGCAGATAGCTACGATGGCGCCACACCATCTGGTCTCCTTCGCATCACCTCTAATCTCGACCAAGTCAACATCAGCAAACCACCTACACCGCCACGAACACCAAAAATGTCTCCACTGCCAGCAGATCTGCAAAGTAGATTGCTTCCGGAAGCAGTCTGTCCTGCTGACTGCACGGAATGTACATCCACATCTGGCAGCGGCCAGACAGAGAAAGACACTTCGACGCCGCTATACTGGGCCGACATCTCAAAGATCATCAAAGAACCAAGATGGGTCTTCGACGGCAGAGGTGCCCTCGATCCTCGTGCTATGGTCGGTATGGGTTTCAGGCTGGAAACACTAGGTCGCGCGAGCATGTATTGAGAATGGAAAGTTGCAGGAATCATCTTGGCGCATTGAACGAGTTCAACACGATTGAGGGCTCCGAACAAACAGGGCATGCATGAACGAGGATAATGTGTAAGCGGACATGTCCGTTAGTGAGCGAGGCGTTGGTGGCGTTGATCATTGTTTTCGGAGGGTGGTCGAGAAGCTCCCATACCCCGTTTCTAGAGTACGAAGTTGTATGCACGAGACCCGCAGACCTGTCTACAGGATAGCGCGTCATGTTCGACGATACGTCCACCGCGACTGCTGGCTCGAGCAGCGCGTACGTGTCGGTACCAGGCTCAAGAAATCTACTTGGTTTGTCTGCAATATGCAGCGTCTCTCAATCGTCCTTCGAGCAGCGGCCGGCATGTAATACCTTGTGCTCAGGTACAACATTGCCAGCTACAGGAAACTGAGCGATGGTGGTGTCAACACTGCTTGGAAAGTCTGTGATGTGACCTAGAGCAGACAGACTCTGTAAGTCTGTGGCAATCAGAATCTCACCGGCTTGGAAGTAGGCCTCAGAATCGCTGGAAATGCTTGGGCGGGTCGGCAAAGCGATGCGTGCTAGTCCACTAAGGAAGATGGAATATTGTATCTATGTCATGTGTCAGTAAGGCTGCATCACAGACCTTTCGAGAACGATTTGCCGCACCTGTCTCGCCCACGCCTGCCCGATATACGTCTGTGGTGGTATTACGCCAACAAAGCTATTCGTGAAGTTTCCAATGGGATAGTTCGCTGCGCCTGCTGCTCCAAAGGGAGGAGCTGCAAGATTCCAGCATTCGAGGGTAGAGGCATTGTTCGCTGTGCCGATTGCACTAATGTTTAGGCCTTGAGCTGTTGTGAGGGATGGGCCGAGCATTGCGCCCATCATGAGTGGCCAGGCGAAGGTGAAATTCATCTTCATTGTTGGGAAGTCGAGCGACGATGGATTCGTGAGGTTGGGCAAGAAGATGGGGTGGACCTAGAGCAGTACTTTGGAAAGCCGCATACCTTATGTATCGACGTGTCTACATATAGCGAATGAGTGCGCTGCGCCTCTGTCCATGCTGTGCAATCCTTCCTACAAACCGCTTCGGAGCCCAGGACCCCAATATAATGTCTTGGTATATGCAAAGGGCCGTCAGCTCTGTTGATAGGCGACATCTAGAGTGGAGAAAAGATGTTCAATATGACGTACGAAAACTCCGTGTAGCCTTGGCTGGCCTCATTTGTCATTCAGCCCATTACTTCGTCCTTCTTCGACCTCGTTGTCAGTCGTCATCAGCAGCGGTATACGGACGAGACATGAACTACGGTGAACGAGGGTGAGAAACCTCTCGATTCCGATTGCTCATTCGCGATTACGTTAAGCCGTTCGCCAGATATGTGGACAACAGATCAGCAGTATATGTACATGCTCGCGCCCGTTGTGATGTCGCTCCGTAAAAGCAACAGAGACCAATGCCACTAGAGGCCGTCTGATCAGCTCACAATTCGCTTACACAGCATGAGATCCACCCTTTGCCGCCTTCGTCTCCATTGTCCCTGCCGTTTCGCTCGCCTGGCGTACCTCAGTATGCACAACAACCTCCATGCTCGCAGCCTCGCTGCGCGATTCTTGCCAAGACGACGAAATGCCGCACTTCACGGCTTTGCCATTCCAAGACGTGAGCGAGAAGTTTCGGAAACTCGTAGCCTGGCGAGGTCGAAAAGCCGTCGTGAGGCGCTTGAGGAGAGATGGCTGCGTAGCAGATGGTCCCGTATCCTTCTCAGCATCTACAGCTATGTTGTGATTGTTGATGTCCTTCGGGAAAACTGCAGAATTGGGCGATACACCATCGGCATCTGTCGTCGTGGTGACTGTAGTCGACTGCGAGCAATCCGTATCATAATGCTTCTTTAACACCGCTGACCCCTTCCGACTGAACAGCATCCTCGCCTTGCTGCTGACAGAGCTCCGAGTCCCCGTCGACGACTGCTTTGGCGTACCCTCCCGACTCAAGCTCGGCCACACTTTATGCGCCCCCATGGCCACCAACCCAGACCGATACATCTCCACCGCATCCCTGCCAAATCCAAAGAACACGAAGATGAACATTCCACCGCCAAGCCAGACGTAGACTGGATAAAGCACCCGGCCTTCACTGGGGAACATAAGGATCTCGTCCCATGTCTCCGCGCCATGCCACCGCTCCCAACTGAAAGGCTCAAAGTCCTTTTGGCTGAGGTTGGAGTAGAGCGTGAACAATTGGAGGGGCACGAAGAAGAGGACTAAGGTCGTACAGAAGAGATAGAGGCGTAGGAAGCGGTTTTTTGTCATGTTGCTGTTTGCGAGAATGGAGGCGAAGGTGAGGTGGTGGTGGATTAGGCGGGTGAGGATGAGGACTATTGAGGAAACTGGTCAGTATTTATCATCCAAAATAAGTAGGTGGGAACGGAACGAACCAGCGTAGTAGGCATCCAAGATTGTCCAAAGGACGGGCGGAAGCCAGTAGATCGCCACTGTGAGGTACGTGGTAGAGATATCAGGCACACAACCCATGATGCCGAAGATGGCGTAGCGGCGCGCTTGGACGATGTAGAGGATGAGCATATGCAGTGCGGGGAAGCCCAAACACAACATTCCATCTATGGCTCTTTCTCTCAACAGCTGCGCTTTGGTCTTCCCGCCGAGAGAAACACGATTGGTATCCATAGCGTGAGCCAGTCCGCGAAGAAGACTTGCTAGTGCAGCTGGCGCCGCCACTGTCCAGGCCGCTTGGAGACTGACTTCCACATCGCAGAGGCCGTGACCGTCGAACCAGGTTGCGATATTGTCGTTGGGCCAAATAAGGGCGTTGGTGAAGATGCGGAGGTTGAAGACGATGGTCCAGAGGACGAGTGTCAGTGCGCCGAGGTTCTTATTGCGATAGTGGGAGTAGGCTGGGCTGAGGAGCGTGATTGAGACGAGGAAGGAAAGTACTGCGAGAGCGGTCGCTAGGGGGTATGGGGCATCTGATGGTAGTTGCATGTCGTCCGTGACGTCTGTAGTGGTTGCACGCTGCAGGAGGCCGAGGAGATTTGGTATTGGTGCCATTGCTGTTGCGAGTTCGTCTGTGTCGGATTGATACTTCTTTATGTGTTTGCTGTCAATTCAAAGGAGCGGTAAAAGTGTTCGATGTGTGATATTGTGGTTGCGGAAGGAATGTCAAGAAACAAGAAGAAGAAGCAGATCAAGCGATGTGGGTCTGACAGTCCTCGTAGACTTCCAATAGGCTGTGGAAGCTCTCAATAGTAGAGTCAGAACCAATACCGCATCAATAAGCGTGACGATCGATAAGACCGTGTCTTCAATAAGTGGCAATGTGAGCATGACAGAGCATGGGAAAGAGACCAGTACAAACCGTCTCTACAGGCCTCAGTATGATGAGAAAGTGATTGTGAGGCCATAGTGTAGCAGTGGCGCTGTTATAGTTCTTTGATGGTCGTGGTTGGGAGTACATGTGGCGGCCATATGGGAGTGCTGAATTTGGGTGTCAATAGGATTTTAGCTCAGCGGTCAATAGATGCAGGTGAAACGAGCCGCTTCGAGGGTAGGAAGTGTTTGTGAATGCTGAGTACGAGACAGAGTCTGGGTATAGAAGGTGGTATTCTGATCGCCGCTGTCCATGCCGGATTGGTGGTGGCGCCACAAGGACGTCAGATCCAGTCCATATCTATGGTCATCGTGGTCTGTCGGATCAGCCGAAAGCAGGGAGCGCTCATCTATCTAGACGGGCACCCATTGCTCCCCGCCGAGGAGCTTGAGAAGGATTGTGAGGAGCCAGTTGGGCTGTAGAGGAGTTAAATATACATGGAGGAGGATGTTGGAATGTCTGGTCGTCGCTACATCCGATAGCTCCGTTAGCAGAATATGTACGGAAAGCTTCCGCGCGAGCAAAGTTGAGTATTTTCTGCTCGGGTGATCAGAACTGTTGCACGCGAGCTTGAGGAAAGCACCTCCAGATCGAAACTAACGGCTGTTGAGATGGCGCCCTCCAAACCACTATCCCGGCGCATGCAAAAGCAAGGGCCACCCGAACCACTGAACGAAGGCTTCTTCGGCAAGAAGAGAAAGTCTGCGGCTCCTACGAATGGAGCTATCAAGAAGCAGAAGAAGGGCGGGAATGCGCCAGCGGTGAAGGCAGTGGCGAACGGAGGACCGAAGCACGCTGCAAACTCGGCTGGCAAGAAGAGCACCAAGGGCGACTTCAAGACGCAGCAGAAGATCGCCAAGCAGCCGTTGTCGTTGGAGGAAGATGAGGACGACGTCTCCGATCTGAGTGGCGATGCTATTGACGATGCAGACGTCATGGAAGATGGGCTGAGTGGTCTGGCAGGCGCTGATTTAGACGACGCACTGGACAGCGATGCCGAGGATTTCGCGGACGCACCGTCGGATCTGGAGGAGGAAGACTTGCTGGACGAGGACCAGGATGTCGTGCAGAAGGGTGTATGGTCCGAGGATGATGATTCCGATGGTGAGGAAGCATTGACAGCGGCGAATATTGCAGGCCTGTCGCAAAAATTAGATGCACGACGAGCGGAGGAGGAAGAGGATGCCGAGCAAGAACTGGCGGACGATGCGCTGCAGACCAACATTGCTCCTGCAGACTTGGACCTGAGCGATGACGAAGCTGGAAAGACGAGTAGCCTGGCGCCCGATCTACAGCTATTGCGAACTCGGATCACTGAGGCTGTGCGAGTGCTCAGCAACTTCAAGGAGCTCCGCGACCCTACTCGCAGTCGTGCCGACTACACACAAGCCGTTCTGAAAGACATTGTTGCGTATTACGGCTATTCTCCATTCCTTGCCGAGAAGCTCTTTGGCCTGTTTACTCCACAAGAAGCCCTGGCTTTCTTTGATGCCAACGAGACGCCTCGTCCGATGGTCCTGCGTACGAACACACTACGAACACATCGACGTGACTTGGCTCACGTTTTGATCAACCGTGGTGTTAGTCTCGAACCTGTTGGGAAATGGTCAAAAGTCGGCCTGCAGATCTTTGAGTCTCAGGTCCCTCTTGGTGCCACGCCAGAGTACTTGGCTGGGCACTACATCCTGCAAGCCGCCTCCTCCTTCTTGCCTGTTATGGCATTAGCACCACAAGAGCACGAACGGGTGCTCGACATGGCTGCTGCTCCCGGTGGCAAGACCACACACATGGCGGCTCTTATGAAAAATACTGGCTGCATATTCGCCAACGACGCAAGCAAAGATCGTGCCAAAGGTCTCATAGGCAACATCCACCGTCTAGGCGTGAAGAACACCATCGTCTGCAACTACTCCGCCCAAGAGTTTCCACGTGTAATGGGAGGCTTCGATCGCGTACTCCTCGACGCACCCTGCTCAGGAACAGGTGTTATCGCGAAAGATCCTAGCGTCAAGACAAACAAGACGCCCGACGACTTCTTGAGGCTACCTCATCTCCAAAAGCAACTTCTGCTCTCCGCCATCGACTCAGTAGACCACGCAAGTAAGACCGGAGGCTACATAGTCTACTCCACTTGCTCCGTCACCGTCGAAGAGAACGAGCAAGTGGTACAGTACGCGCTCAACCAACGGCCCAACGTCCGACTAGTCTCTACGGGTCTCGTCTTCGGCAAAGAAGGTTTCACAAGGTACCAATCCAAGCGCTTTCACCCTAGCCTGAAGGAGACGAGGAGATACTACCCTCACGCCTTCAACGTGGACGGATTCTTCGTAGCAAAGTTCAAGAAATTCGGTCCGACAGGCGCCACGGCCGTTAAAGCGCAAGGCACGCCCGCGGAAGTGGCGAGGTTAGCAACGAATTCCAAGGCGGATGCTGAGGCTGAGGGTGTAGCTAATGGAGATCATGATGAGGTTCCAGAGAATAGTGATGAGGAGGTCGCTGAAGAGACGGAGTTTGGTGGGTTCGATGAGGATGAGGATCAGGTGTATATCGAAAGGAGTTTGAAGAAGACTATGAGGAGGAAGGGGATTGATTTTAGGGCGACGAAGAGTAAGGCTGTGAAGGCTCTTCATCCGGAGAGGGTAACGAATGGAGAGACGGTGAAGGTGAACGGGGTGGTGGAAAAGGCTACTGAGGATGATGTGAAGGTGAATGGGAAGAAGGTGGTGGTGGACGGCTCGTCCAAGGTCAATGAGGCCAAGAAGGAAAAGAAGAAGAGTGCGAAGAAGGCCGTATAATCGCTCGTACCGCTCTCTTATCGACATGGCCATGTACTCAGACCATCCCCGCCGCTATGAGCAAAGCTTCCGACCTGGACGCGTGGTCAGCGAATAATCTGACCACAAAGTCATTGTTCACTCACCTGTCTCGATTTCGAAGCTCAAATCACTCGCGCGACACAAGAGACACGGACGTCTCTTTGTTCTTACAGCGACAATGTGTTATTATAAGAGCCCCTTCTCAATCGGGACACTGGGATTGTATCAGACGTGCTAATAGGGAATTCCAATATAAGATTCCCAGACCACCAATCAGGAAACGAGTCTCGGCAGGTTAGAAAGGATATTACGAAGGCGATCGAAATGGCTCCGTCACTACTCTACACTCAGTCTTCCACATGGCATGGTGAGGGGGAGGGCCTGCTTAGACAGCATATCGACAACTTTGCGGGTCAAGATGTCGCTATGCCCGAGGGCGGGCACAACGGTGCTGCCACTCAGATTATTGCTGGGCCTTCTTCCGTACTCTGCTATGGGTGCGGGCAGTCCTTCAGCAATGTAAAGGCGGTGCTGAGGCATTTGCACACGGCGCATCACATGCCGTTGAGTCCGCATTGCAGCTGTGCGATGTGTCGATTCTCGAGAAACACGCCGCCGCCTGAGCAGGGTTTGCTTGGTGGACAGGGTGGTGCTGCAGCCAGCAACGCTGTGCTCCAAGGAACTGCTCCCCTCAGCGTCCTCACATCCAAGCAAGCTACGAATGATGCAGACATTTGGTCCAAGATCTCCGAAACCAATCTTCCGCCTCTGCTTGGCCAGCTCGAGGCCGGTACGCTCCTCACCAGCCGTGACGGCAGCATCGTCTACCGTACCCGGGCAGCTGCTCCACCACCACTACTGGATACCAACGGCAACCAGGTCCGTAGCGCAGCCACCAGCCGCTTGATGCGCGACATCTCCTTTCTCCCTACACTCATCCCAGCCGATATACCAATTTGGCATATCCACTTTTTTGAGCGCCTTGCCGCTTCAAAGGGCGTCGACCTTCTCCTAACAGATATCATGGACCGCCTGCCACCCCACAATACCGTCAGCAAGAACGGCTTGGATATGAAACTCCAGCGCTATCGCGCTAGCATGGGCTACCTTCCACTCGTGAACAAGGATCTGGAGAGGAGTTTAGCGTTTCAGAGTAACGTTTCCACGATCCAGGACCTGATGGTATGGCAGGGGAAGTCGAACACGATATGGTTACCAACGCATATGGGGAGGAAAGGGCCGTGGAAAGTTGTACAGCCGAATTGGCATCCTGGACATAAGAACAGAGTCGCAGGCGGCAGTCGAGGAGGTGGAATCTACATCATCGACTCGTTGCCGGGCCTCAGCGACCGTGTCCGCAACATTGCCGATACGATCGTGTATCTGGACTGCAAACTCATCGACCTCCGACTCACGCCTGCGGCTGAATTGGATGAAGAGGATTTGGCTTTGAAGCAGGAGGTTTTGTCTTGGTATGAAACGCTGGAACCTTGCTCGGGAGCGAGGGCGCTCATGTTGAAGCGAACGAGTAATGCTGAATTTGAGCATTGGCTTGCGAGGTCTAGGAGTGGGGTCAGTTTGAAGCAGATTAGGAGGGCGCTTGAGGTTGCTGAAGCGGGGGGAGGGCCTTGCGGTGAAGAGTATGTAAGGGTCGTGGGCGGGGATGAGAAACTGGTGGTGATGCTTAGTGGGAGTTGAGGGACAATGTGGACACTGTTGTGGTCGCTTGGGTATACAAGGATAGTGAACAGTATTTATCATCGCTCACGGGTCTGCAGACATTGAATCAGCTAGACTCGACGTCACGGAAACTGACCTCCACGGACATCCGATCCAACAAGAGTTAAGTGAAGCACGTAGCGTGAAAGTGGGTGCAGGTCTGGAACTATGTTCGATACTACCCTCATCGTCGCAAATAACAGTAGCAAGGCAGCGACGTGTTTCAATCGATCCACTATACCACGATGTACAGCTCCACATGCTCCTGACACCACCGAACGCCCTAGCTGCGTCATGGGATACCTTAGCTCCAGGAGCGGCCCTGCGAAGTGCTATCCTCATGTATGGACCAGTCTAAGCAAGCATGAGGAACGCAGCATATCTTAGCTGCTTGCCAAGCCATGCAAGCAAGTGGAAGGGTCAAGCCAAGAGCAGCCCAAGCGAAGTACATGCTTGTCTGTGCCATCAAAAGCGACTTGGCCTAGTGGTGAAATGCGTACTGTATTACTTGCCAAGCCTATGCAAATAAGTCAACACGAGACCGTTAACAAGGAACGGCCGAGCCAAGAGCTGAGGAAGCGGAGTGCATGATCCTTGTGTTACTGTACCTGTTGGCAGTATGGACGAGCAATATGCTCAGGAGATGTTCATGTGACGTATGCCAGGCACGCTGGATGTCTGGCGCTTCACTGGCCATGGAGACTGGAGCCTAGACTCCCTGGAGCTGATAGAACTGTAGCATTAGGAAGGTGAGCTTCCAACATACTGAGTCTATCTCTCTTGCTCAACGCGATATCAGCACTTTCCAGGCGAAAATCTCAAGACAAACCATAATGCAGCTCACCATCTACCTCCCCATGCTCAGTACTACCACTGCAGTCTCCGCAGTCTCTTGTTCTCATGCCGTGAACTCGAAGATTGCCATCCAGGAATTCCAACACTTGGAGCTGATCAATATATCCAGGGCATCTCAGGGACCTACAAGGACTACAAGACTTGTGCTTCTCAGGGCAATTGGTGGTCTGTCAATGACTGTCCAGGACGTGAGTAAAACCTACAACACATTCTGGTCCACTTCGCGGCTGATTTCGAGCTCTAGAGGCTGACAATATCCGATGCTGCATGAACTCCCACTGCTACCATGGTAGTACAGAAGGTTATTGCACGAACACCAAGACGAACACTGGATCGGGAAAATGCCCATACTCTTTGAAGAAGTGAGTGCACTTTTGTCCGAGTCCGGCCGATGACCATTCATGATATCTAGCTACTGACGCCGAGCATAGGAATTTGGGCTGTCCAGGTCCCAGCGATGTCCAGTGCTGCGTACATACTGCGTCCTGATGGGCCAATGTGTCGTGCGTAGCCTGTCAATCATGTCTCTGCTCCGGCATGATGCCGTGAGGATCTATCACCTGTAGATTCAGTTCACCATCAATTTCGCTAGCACTGGGACAACAGCAACCGTCTCAGATAAGTACGTCTATAGATTTGGCGAAGATGTCTCACATCTAGGTTGATCCAGTACTTTCGAATTTGGTGTCCATGATCTCGTTCCTCGCCTGGAGTTCATAAACGCATCGTATCCGACTTCGGCATCTCACATCCCGAACCCCTCTGCTAGATATGTCAACATGCCGACGCACCATGATATGTTAATGTTGCTGACATAGGCGGTATCGTTCGTATAGTAATGAACGATCCTGCAATACCTAGTATACCAGATCTCAGCAGCAGTCGTCGTCGCCTCCCCAGTGTCAGCACGACATCATGCCATTGACGTCCGACCTCACGCTTGATCCAAGCAAGTAGGTCACAGTATTGTTCAAGAATCTTTACCGTTGATCAGTCTACTAAAAGCAGTGAAGATTCGATCCCAAAGCCATCGACGAGAAGACCACACAATTCAATGAGAAGCTTATCAAGATCATGGAGGGTGGGCCTCGTTGTATGTAACACAATCATCATGGAACCCCGAAGTCTGGGAATCTGACGAACGGTCACTGAAATGATCGATAGGGTGGGAAGTGGGAGCAGAAAAGTATCGTCAAATGAGATGGAACGGCGAGACGCCGCTACCGAAACCAGGTATCATCGCAATCGCCACGTCAATTCAAAGAACACCACAAGCTGACCACATCCTCGAACCCAGTCGTCCTTGACTCCGGTAAGAACATCACACTCCCCTCTCGAGACCCCGGCCGCACAGTCCCCTGCCGTGTCTTCCACCCCGAGGACAACGCAGCTCCAGAATCGCTCCTCTACCACATCCACGGCGGGGGCTGGGTCCTGCAATCCGAGCACTTCCAAGACATAATGCTCCAATACCTCGCCACCCACTGTAACCTCGTGGTCTTATCCGTAGGCTACCGCCTCGCACCAGAACACCCCTATCCAGCCGGCAACGAGGACTGCTTCGACGTAGCCGAATACCTCGTCGATCACGCAAAGAGAGATTATGGTGTTGAGATGGGATTTATGAGTGGCGATAGTGCGGGTGCTCATCTCAGTGTGGTTACTACCTACCACCTCCTGAAGTCTCGACCCGACTTCGCATTCAAGGGCCTGGTATTGAACTTCGGCGCGTACGATCTGAGTGGGTTCCTACCACAGGCATGGCTGTTCAAGCTGCCATTGGTGTTGGATGTGGAGATTATGCAGAAGTTCATACGTCCCCTGTCACTTTCATCCTTCCTGGGTCTGACGGTACTGACTGCGTTTGTTCAGATACATCGAAGCCTACCTGCCCAACACGACACCAGAACAACGCCGGGATCCGATGATCTCGCCAGTTTTTGCGGATCTGAATAGTATGAAGCTGCCCTCGGCATTGTTCGTAGTAGGGACGCTGGACTGTCTGCTGGATGATAGTGTCTTTATGAGTGCGAAGTGGCGGATGAGTGGTGCAGAAAGTTTGCTGAAGGTGTTTCCCGGTAAGTGTTGAGCTTTAATGCCTGCGCCAAGAACATCTGCGACAATCGACTGCCGTGGTCATTAGGCTGATACGCGATTGCAGGAGCACCACACGGGTTCGTCTTCTTCCCACCAGGCGAAGGCGGAACACCAGAAACGCAGAAGTCGCTGGACGATATCACGATGTATATCAACGAGCGCGTATGAAGTCGTATATGTGCTCAAGGGTGTGCTGTATTTCTCATCTATATGCCACGTATAAGTCTAGTCAGTAGCCGGCATAGCCTCATGGCCATGCCAAGCCATTACCACCTGAATACAGCCGGTCTTGTGTTACCTCCGGCCGCCTTCCCGTCTCTGTCTCGTTGCCTCGTTACTTTTCATCCTTCGCGGATTAGTGAAGAAGAAGAGTCTATCGTTTTTCGAAGTGGATTAAGGGCACAAGGTATCCACGGAAATGTGTAAGCTGTCTGGCATGGATGTTCGCAAGGCTGCTGATCGCTCAGTCATCCGCAGTAGGTTTGTACATAATCGTGGTAAGGAACTATACATCATTATCAGTATTCGATCGTGTGTACGCTAAGAAACAAGTAAGCTCACCTTCCGCTTGTACCTCGTCGTGCCACTGGTAGCGAGCACGCCACTCTTGATGCTGCTCGTGGCCAGATGATTCAAGACAGTGTGATTTGGCATGAGCAGCACACTGGCATCGTCTTTGTGCGGCATGTTACCATTCAGGATACTCTTGCCAAGGAACATCGGAAGCGAGGGTGGCTGCGGCAGGTGCTGCTCTACTCGTTTCGCTCGCTGCACCTTTTGATCTTCGGTATTGTTACTGTCAAGGTCGAATAGAAAAGCTGGAATCTCAGACGTATACTTCGGTCGTGGTAACTTCTGCTTCACAGGCTTGGGTACTGGTTGGGTGCGCGGTGTCGGCGTTGGCAGCGGCTCGGGCGCCCGCGGTATTGATGTTGGCTGAGCTGGTCCAGCGCCAACAGTCTCCTGTAGCGTAGAGGGCTGTCCACCTTCGACTGTCTCTGGTGCACGTTGTGCAGGCCGAATGTCCATAGGCCTGGCAATCGCCTCCCCTGTCTCTATGGCTTGGGCGGCCGTCAATGCGGCTCCAGGTATCGGCATCGGCTCGGCAGGTACGGGTGCCTGCTCAGCCGTGGCTGGGAGAGGAGCGACGACCTCAATGTAATTGACTAGAATGTTGGTGTAGTCCACAGTCGTGGGCAAGTCGTCTGAGGTAACCATATCGCCACCCACCAAGAACTTGAGATGGTGAGTGCCCGGCTTGAGCTGTAGCGTTGCCGTGAAGCCGCCATTCTCCTTGTCCGGATGTAGCTTGAACTTGCGTTCCCAGTTGACAAAGGTGCCAGTTACGTAGACCTTGTCTGAGTCGCCTCGCCATGTCACAGTAGTGGGAACACTGGGCGCTGAGGAATGAGACTCAGGCATGAAGGCATCGAGATCGCCAATCTCGTCATCGTCTGCGGTCGTGGAGCTCAATACACTCGACCTACGAGGCAAGAGCCCATCAACCTCGGACTGGTATAGCGGCGAGCTGACATCTTGTGCGGTGAGAATTGGTGAGCCAGGTGTATGCAGCTCCTCCTCAATTGGCAGGGGCAGTCTAGGCGGCCTGTCATATCGGTTGGTGGTCGGTGCAGAGTATGGTGATCCTTGTGGTATGCCTGTAGGCTCGAATATCTCCTTCTCGCTCAATCCATCACCAGCCTGAGGCACATCCACTGGGCGTGAAGATGGTGATGAAGTTGATACTCTGTCATCATCCACAGGCGGCGCGGGTAGTGTCTGAGACCTAGAAGGTGGCCTACGCTCTTTGCTCTCCGTCTGGCCCATGGCAGACCTGTTCGACCTGTGACTCGACGCCGAGTCGTCCGTAGCTTTGGATCGCGAAGTCGCAGATGTTATCGATCGGGCTCTCGAGTGTGTTTGAGTTGGTGAGGCATGCTCGCGTGTAGTTGTGGTGGAAGCGGCGCTGCTCGGGACAAGAGTCGAAGCCGGCGCTGAAGGTTTGGTCGAGGCATGTGATTGCTGCTTCCGTTTCGCTTCACGAGAAGCTTGCCTTTCGAGGATGGAGTATTTGACTGACGCTGGCGATGGTGACTTTGCATTTTCTTCGCGCGATGATGACGACTCTGCATTTCCCATCGTCCTGCCTTCCCACCCAGATTCCTTACGGTACTACGGTGACGTTATCTTCCTGTCTATTTCATACTATAGTGTGGATGCTTCGTGCCCTTGGCTCTCGTCCAGTCTCATTAAAGTCAAGGGTAACACCGCATGCTGAGAGGGCGAATGAGGAGTGAGACGAAGAAATGATTATGAAGCTCACCCGCGTGCCCACCATGCTCCTCTCTATCGACACGCCCGCCCCAATTTGCATGTGAATTTAGCGGTTGGGGTGCAGGGTGGAGGCTGTGGAGCAGCACACACGCCACTTTGATTCGCTGCAATAGAGTTCTGCACCTCATCGACATCCTGCACAACACCGTTCCTGGATTGCATGCATATAAGTATCAAGCCAGCGGGCTATTGGCTGGCGACATCAATGCCATAACATGAGCTGATCGCATGCCAAGAAAGAAAACATGGACAAGGCTGTCGAGGGCCAGGACCTCTTGAATGTACAGTCCGTATTTGCCGTCCTCACCACTTATGTTATCTGGCCGATCGGACTGGTCGTATACTACGTTCTACTCTACCTGGCAATCGCGATACTGTTTTTAGCCAAGATTCTGTACACACCAGTCGGATGGTTATTACAGCCTATCATATACATGGGCCAATTCTTACTCATCGTTTTATGGACGCCTTTCCGCTTGTTGGCGAAGCTGGAGGTAAGCGGCGTCTGCGGTATGAAGTGGACATCACTAATTACTGGTAGACACTCTACATCTATCTCGGCGTGGCAGCAGTGGTCGGTCTCGCTATCGGCGCAGTTATGCGGTACCTCTACGGCTCACTGTCTGGAGTATTGCACCTGGATACGCCACCAGCAAGGTCAGCCAAGGAGTACCGCCAGGCAAAGCGTAGAGAGAAGGAGAAGACTGCGGCTTCATTCTACCCACCACTGCATGCATCACCTCAAAGTACATCGCCCACACAGCCTTCGCAAGCCTACTATAGCACCTCTGATGCTGCACTAAAGTCACGACATGGCAAAGGTCTCCTGAACCAAACTATCATGGAAGAGATGGACTCCGACTATTGACAATATCAATGAAGCTCTATGATAAGGCACGACTCATGCTACTCGCTGGGTAGCGACCTGCGCTTGACCCAAACCCGAGTATCATCATTACTGTTGTACACACCGGTGGCCTTCCGATGCCGTGGCATCTTCCAGTCTCCGCCACCAGCAGGCTCGATATCCCACATGGCGATCATAGCGGCTGGGAACAGCATAGCTTGCTTGAACGCAAACGCTCTGCCTTTGCACATGCTTGCGCCACCGCCTAGCACGAGTCAGCGTGTACCCAGCAGGAATTTCGCGGAATATGCGACTTACCATAAGGCCTAATGGAACCCATATCAGCTACCTGACTCTTCTCACCCTTGTCGAACTTGATATGGCGGTCAGGTTTCCAGGCATCGGGGTTAGGAAAAGAAGCAGGGTCTGTATTATGCAAATCGTGCGCGACATGAGCATAATCGCCTTTGCGTAATTGCCAGCTTGGGGCTTCCTTGTCACGACCTTGTAACACAAAGTCCTGCTTCACGATCTTTAAGCTCCATGGAGCAGCATCAAGGCGGAGACATTCAATATAGCAGCTTTTCAGTAACGGACAACTGTTACACAACCCGTCAATATCAAATGTCTCCAGCCGTGGCGACTCAGCTATCGGCAGATCGGACTTTGGCTGAACGACCCTAACGTATGGTGCGATTTCTTCCCGGACCATGGCCAGCAGTGCTTTATCAGCATAGATGCGATTGATCATCCAGAATATTAATGTATCAGAATTCGCATTCGCCGCCCAGAGCAACGAGTGTTCTGTCGCGGCTCGAGCACGTATACTCCAGCCATATTTACGATACACTGACATTCGCGCCATCACCAAAGACCCGACATCGTCGAGACTACTCCACTTTGAGTCTGGTTTCTCACCCTCCATGTGCTTGTCCAGCATAACATGAAAGGTGTCAACGGCAGCGAGGATGCGTTGTCTAGCAATGTGTGCTCGAGTCAAAGCAGGAACTGGGAACCACCTAGGCAAGCCGGTAGCCAGCATGAGAATCCCCTTGTCCAAAGTCCAAATATCCTCGAAGAAGTCTGGATAGTTTGCCAAGAAGTCCGAGCCAACGAGCGAAGGATTCGTGATATGTGCAGCATAGTCTCTGACGAGAGGCAGAAGACTGGCTTCTACCACAGACTCTCCTGATTTGTTCTTAGTAGTCTCCACCCCACTCGTCCTCTCCCACGGCATCTGATCAACTAGACTTTCACTCCCCGTCACAAAATCCATGATCCTTCCTCTCAGTCTCTCCCCCGTGTCCCGAGTCATGTTTCCCAGACTCGGCTCGCTAAGCAGATGTTTATAGCATGTCAACATCTCCGGTAAGGCGGCATCGTACTTGTCTTGTTCTTGCTTTGGAAACCCGAAGACCACGCTGAGTATATGTCTTGAGACATCATCAGAGGTGGCGATAGTAGACTTTTGATTCATCAGTGCTGTTGCCAGACTTGGGTTGTGGATAATGTTGTGTCGACCGCCAAAGAAGTTCAGAGTAAAGATTCCGGGACTCATGCTATCGCGAAGGCTGGAAACGAAGGTCGTGGCGTCCAAGGCCATGTTTGGAATGTGCCCGATGAGTGGGAGCCAGTAAGGCACTGCTGGGACTGTGTTCGCTCCATCTCGTGATTGTCTTGTCCTGCTCGCTACAAAGCCAGTATAGATTCGTGTTGCAATCAAGACGAGGAGGAGTCCGATAGGCGCAAGTAGCCATGGACTGCCAAAGCGCTCTTGCCAGGAGATGAGGAATGCATTTCTCCCAGGCGCACCTGTCATGAATGGTGTTCCCTCCATGATCGATTTGACTTGATCGATCTTGCACAACGAATGAAATGGATGTCGTTGTGCACTTGCTAGAATACTAATGGAAGATGTTGTTCCAGCTGAGCACGAGCCAGAATCCGCTAGCCATCACTTCTTCATTTCAATTCCTTTCCTGATAATCAGTCATCACTACGCGAGCTACGCGAGCCTGTCCCGAGGTCGTCCTCGTGCGAAAAGCACCTCGGGGTCGACGTGATGGGAGACCAGGTATGTTACGTGGAGGAAGCGGGGTCAGGTCGGTATCAGGCAGTATGACCGTTGTAGAGTATCGTGTGGACTCTATGCCCATACAGGATCTCGAAACTTGTTACTACGACGCCCACGACTTTCTCCACTGATTCCAGCAATCTCTGGTGTGCACTGTACATATCAGAGCGTGGACAACCTACTCAGAATCGCCATACCAATTCATCCTGCAGCATCATCTTGATATAACTGTCCGAAACTCTTTTCGAATTGCAAGAATGACGGCCATCAGCATTCCAGATAAGGACATTGCATCTCTGGCGGGCAAAGTGGTCGTATTGACTGGTAGAAGTCGGCTACCATTGCTAAACGGCTCTGCTGACAATGACAGGCGGTTCGGTAAGCCAAGCTTGAGACAGACTGAACAGCCGTTTCGTTCTCATACTGAGCCAGTGTACTCCGAAATGATCATTGATAAGTCCTTCAGTCTGGTATCGGTCTTGCCACCACAAATTTGCTTCTTGACCACGGCGCTATTGTCGTATCCGGCGATATCCACGAATGTCCACTGAAGCACAAGAATCTGGCAAGCCACATCGCGAACGTCGTAGACTGGAGCTCGTTATCGGCTCTGTTCGACAAAGCTAAAGACCAACATGGAAGGATAGACCATGTATTCGCGAACGTGAGCACTGTCCCATCAACCCTGAGCACACATGCAATTCACTAAGTCATCATGCGATTGTCAGGCTGGAATATCAGGCCGTGCAGACTATGTCAATCCTCGTCTCAATGAGCAAGGCAAACTTCTGGAACCCGATCACACCACTCTAGACACCAACCTGAAAGCCGTTATCAATACAGCCTACCTCGCAATCCATCACTTCAAGTCCCAATCGCCACCAACAGGAAGCATCGTATGCACAGCCTCCATAGCAGCTGTCCAACACTTCCGGGCAGTCGACTACGCAGCAGCTAAACACGGCGTCTTAGGCCTAGTCCGCGGTCTTATACCCGCGTTAGCTGCCGACAGTGTTCCTGTTCGTGTCAATGCTATTGCACCACACTGGACGACTTCTGGTATGGTACCGGCAGCATTGCTAGACGCGATAGGACAGGCTAGCCAAGGCCCAGAGGCAGTGGCGAGAGCAGTGGCGTTGCTCATGGCTGATGAGAGCAGGCAGGGACAGCTGGTCATGTCGCGAGAGGGAAAGCATTTCGAGATAGGTCAGAGGCTGAACGAAGTCACGGATGAGCTGACAGGAACGGCCGAGGAGCTGAACGGCACTACAGAGAAACTTGTAGCATTCGCAAGGCAGCACGGCCAAGCTTCTTGATGATAGTAGCAGATACTGATCGGTGTTGATGGAACTCCATCCAATCTCGCATCTTCCCGCTGTCCATCACGTAGTAGCGGAGATCATATGAGATTCAGGTTGGTGTGGACTAATATGTGGACAGCGCACAAAGGAGTGTCATTAAGAGCTGTCTACTGATCTCGAGTGCGTCATATTTCATTTCTTCAGATCTTCATCCATCATCCGCGAAGTATCAAAAGATCATCAAGCATATCGTGTACTAAGCAGCCGCAGCAACAGCCTGGACAGCCTCGCGCTCGCGCTCAAGCACGTTCTCCAACGCACCAAGAGCACCCTGTCCAGCCTTGAGATCCTGCTCGAAGTCCTTCAAGCCCAGCTGCTCGTCCGTCCACAGGGGCTCGACGACTTCAGCGTTCTGAACACCTACGCCGATGAAGCCACCCTCCTTAGCCCAGTCAGAAGTGCGCTTGATGACGAGCTCGTTCCAGACACTCTCCAGCGCCTGACACAGGTGGTCGCGGTACTCCTTGATGTGGCCAGGAGTCGGAGTAATGCGGAGTCGCTCTTGTCCGACGGGTACGGTTGGGTAATTGATTGCCTGCACATAGATTTGGTGCTTCTCCAACAGCAAGTCTGAAGCCTTCTTCGCCACCTCGGCATTCCCAACCAAGACAGGAATGATGTGCGAAGGATTCGGGATGACCGGGATATCCATTGAGTTCAGTGTCTCCTTCACGGCACGGGTGTGTAGCTGCTGAAGACGCCTGTCACCCTGGTAGGCAGTCTGGTACTTAATTGCGGTCTCAGCACCAGCCATTGTCGCGGGAGGAAGCGAAGTCGTGAAAATAAAGCCTGGGGCCAAGGAACGAATGGTATCGACCATCCTGGCCGAACCAGCAATGTAGCCGCCCACACAGCCGTAAGCTTTACCGAGAGTGCCAGTAATGATATCAATGCGGTCCTGAACAGTCCCTCTCGGGTTTCCGCCGTTGGCATAAACATCATAATCCAAATGCTCAGCTACGCCAGCGCCACTGGGTCCATACATGCCGACGGCATGGACTTCATCGAGAAAGGTGATAGCGCCGTACTTCTCCGCCAAATCGCAAATCTCCTCAATCGGACCAATACTGCCGCACATGCTGTATACACTCTCGAACGCAATGATTTTCGGCGCGTCTTGTGGCAAGCTCGCGAGCTTGTTCTCCAGATCCTCCATATCGTTATGTTTGAACACGATTTTCTTCGCCCCAGAGTGGCGAATGCCTTGGATCATAGAAGCGTGGTTCATACTGTCGCTGAGAATAACGCAGTCTGGGAATTTACTTCCCAGTGTCGCGAGCGTAGCATCGTTCGCCACATAGCAAGACGAGAAAACCAATGCTGCTTCCTTGGCATGCAATTTCGCACAAGCCGCCTCAAGCGAAACAGCATGCTGATTGTGCCCAGATATGTTTCTAGTCCCACCAGCACCTGATCCGTATTTATCCAACGTCTCGTGCATCTTGTTCAAGACATGCTGGTTCCTGCCCATACCAAGATAATCGTTCGAACACCATACCGTGACCTTCTCCTCGGCAGATGACATGTGAGCACGTGGGAATTCTTGTGCCAAGCGATTGATGTTGTTGAAGTAGCGGTAGCTCTTGTCCTTGTGCTTCTTGTCCAGCTCGTTTTGGTAGAAGGCATCATAATCAAACTTGACGGGGTTTGGTGGCTGTGGGGCCATACCGTGCTGGTGCTGCTGAGTTGTAGACTTTGCTCCGGGTGGGCTAAAGGGGACATGCTCACGCCTTAGACTGTGCACATCGACGGCCTGCGCCTCCTTGGGTGCGGTGGTGTGCAGCTTGGCCCGTGGCGGCTTCGTGTGATAAGCACGAGTTCCACTAAAGGCGCCGGCCATGGCAGAGCTAGCGATGTTGCGGCCGCTCTGGACAGATAACGCCTTGCCCATGACCGGGCAGCGACGTGCGATGATTTGCAGGTTCGACATGGCACCACCACCCACAGCGGCGGCCTGCTGAACATTGGCGCTGTTGGACAGCAAGCGCAGGGTGGCGGGCGAAGTCTTCTTCAAGAATGGGCACATTGTGCGGCTTTGGCGGAGTAGAGCCTCCATTGCGATGGGATATGATTCAGATGGGTTTCCACAAGAAATGCTGGCAGTCGTAGTAGATTGGGCGTGGGAAGGGCGGGCATGTGTTCAAGCTGAATACTCCGGCTTATGTGGGATCATCGACGGAGATGTTACATTATTTTAAGCTCAATGGCCCCACTAATCTCGATGCGTAGAGATCAGACGATATGCCTTGCTTCTGATTAGCTGGCGGGTTTAAGCATAGAAACGGCCCATCTTTACCCAAGTGCCTCGGTGCACCCAAATTTCATTACTTTCTGCTAGAGCACACCAAGCATGTATCTTGGATCGACATAATTGAGTTCACGGCATGTATTCAGAATGGGTAAAGATGCTCGCCAGTACTGAAGTCAAGATATATAAACCGAGGCACTATCTCGAAGCTTGGCATGGTCAGAGAGGAACGAGAACGAGCTGCAGCAAGGTCTGCCGTGCAGCAGGCTGAAGACGCGCGTTATACTACATGTGAAGGCAACATTTTACAGTGACGTGGCCATCCCGAGCCATCATCTATTAACAAAACGCCAACGCTATGCCCCCGTTTCAACGCTGAATTCGAGTTAAGCGTAATCGACCTCCACACTCTCTAATCCTTCCCCAACCACTTCCAGACTCTGCAAGCCACCTACGAACGCCTTGATCTTCTTGAACTTCTTCCCCAGCTTCTTCGTGTTGAAATGACGATGCTAACGTCCGCTTCGTCTCCTCTTCGGATCAAAACCCGTCTGCTCGTCGTGCCTACGCTTCCGGTCCGGATGCTGCTGTGGTCCACCAAGCTCCTGTTGCATCATGCCTCCTCTGCCGCTAGGACCTCCACCCTGCTGTCCGCTCATATCCCTACGGTCGTCTTCACGCCTAGCAGGGCCTCTGTTATTGAACTCTTCGGGCCAACCGGAGTTGCGTGATCCTGCTCCACGTCGACCATCGTCGGGGCCGTCCCGAGAAGGCTCGTGATTGTGGTTGAAGTCCCCTCCGCGGCGTGGGAAGTTTGAGCCTAGAGACGGTGGCCCTCCCATCGAGCCTGGACCAGGCATCTGTGGGTCTCGTCGCGCATCATCATTACCTCGTGGCCCCGGCATGCTACGCCTGTCACGCTCATCTCGTGGTGGCCGTCTATCGTCTCTCGGCGGACCAGCATTGCGTTTGTCACGGTCTTCAGGCATGCTCTGGGGTGGAAGTGGACGACGTGGTGGCTGGTCATCTGGTCGGACACGCTCGCGGCTTGCCTGCCCGCTACCACGCTGTCCACGATCTTCTTCATCACGTCTAGATCTCGAATCGTCGCGTGCGTCTGCTTGGCGAGTGCTCTGGAACAGATCTTGCCGTGGTTCAGGAGCGCGAGAGTCTGGTCGGCTTGCGGGCCCGGCATCGTGACGTGAAGGATGCTCATGGCGCCTCGATGGCTCTGCTGGAGGCTGTACAGGCGCAGTAGCCTGGAACGAAGCCGGTGGTCCTGCTGAAGACGCAACGGCTATGCTGCCTTGTCGACTCGAAGCTCCTCTAAAGCTCACGTCCTGCCCGTTGCCACGTGGACTCTGCTGTGCGGCACCACCGCCCTGCAAGGTAGCGTTGATGGAGCTGATTGGGCCGCGCTGTCCGCCACGCACTTGTCTATCACGCTCTGAAGCTGGGCCAGATGGTGGCGCGGCAGAGACAGGAGAAGGGCCAGTAGGTGCACCATTTGGAGGACGATTGCCTGCAGCAGCTCTGGGCCCTGACGGTGGTGCAGAGCTGATGGGTGATGACGAGGCATGTGCCTGTGACTCGTTGCCTCCATTGATGAGACGCAATCTATCTGGATTGACGCCGCCAGCTTCGCCTGTAGGAGCTTGTGATGCTGGCGCTGAAGGGGCTGCGCTTGCTTGGTGGTTGGGAAACTGTCCAGAGCTTCGGCGATCGTGCGAAGGCTGGCGTGGGAGCTGTCGATCGGCTGCAGGTGACTCCGGAGGTCTGCTGGTTATAGGAGAGGACGCAGAAGAGCCATTCTGACGGGTGTCGACTTGCAGTGGTTGGGCAGTGAAATTACGGCCACCTCTTCCAGATTGACCATTGACGGGTCGTGGACCAGATGGCGGTTCCGCAGGCTGGTTAAGCCGGCCGTAAGACGACTCTTGATGGCTATCCCTACTTAGACGACCCTTCTTCGGACCAGAAGGCGCAAGCTCTGTGGCCTGTTCTCGTCTACCCTGATCGCGCGCGAATTCTGCTTGTTGAGGCGGCTGCGGCCGACGGTCACGCTCATCCCGACGTTGGCGGTCGTGACTTTGGTCTCGAGACGGCTCCGGATTTCTGGCCAAGCCTTTCTCCTCCTGCTCAATCAGTCGCATCCGCTCATTGTTGACACGAAATTGCTCCATGGTCTCATTATTTGCGGGTGCCCTAGGTGGCGTGGACGCAGCAGGGGTAGAGACCACTGAATTGAGATGACCAGATCGCGGACCAGGACCAGCTTGCGCGGTAGGAGGACCCATAGACCCATTGACACGCTCGCCATGACGATCGCGGGTGTCGGCAGCTCTGGCGTGCATTGGTGGAGCAGGTCCATCGCGTCTTGAGAACGAATCGTCTCTCGCTTCACGTGGTCGCTCATCTCTATTGTGGCTGCGCTGCATGCCCGGTGGCGTCCTAGCGCGGCTCCGACCTGGGGAATGGTCGCGAGAACCAGGACGTCCTTCTCCAGGTCGATCAAGTCTGCCGTAGCCATCATCAGCACGTCTGGAAGACCGGACATCAATTCTCGCGGCCGGTGTTGGCGGCAAAGGCTTCTGCTCGTGTGCTGGGCGAGAGTCTGATCGCGACTCGGGTCGCGGGGGGCGTGTAGGAAGCTGCGACGAAGACTGGCGCGATAGCTCTGGTCTTGCAGATTCGTTCGAAGCCGGTAAGTTCCTGGTCATAGCCGGACCGCTTGGCGCAGCAGACGCCTGTGGCTGCTGTCTAGGTGGAGGTGTAGGTGCTGCGCGTGGCTCAGGTGATGGCTTCGCAGTCTGTACCTTGGCCTGGACATCGCCTTTCTCCGCCGCAGGAACCTGCTTCGCCGTCGCCTTCTCAGCATGCTTTTCGTCTTCCACCTCACCATCTTCAGGTCCAGCACCACCATCACCATTGACCTTTGGCTTAAACTCCGGCGCTTGAGCATTCAGCTCTGACGCCTCAGGCCCAGCACTGCCCTCCTCCTTAGCATTCTCATTCAACCTGAACGCCTGCGGCATAACCCAAGACTTCTGCCTAGACCTCAACGGGGCTAACACAGAAAGCGCCATGAGCTTGAGGTCCTGCCTCTCCTCCTCCGTAGAGAGCTTCTCCACAGCACTGACAAGCTTATTGCCCAAGAACGTCACCTGCGGAAAGACGCCAACAACTGCTTTGAGTACCATGATGCCGTTCCTAATGTGCATGTACTCGCCAGACTCGAAGCACGCAAGCAGAGCGTTCGACATATTGATGTGCCAGTTGTAGACTTGGCGGCGGAAGAGCTCATAGTCCATGAATTTCCAATTCTCTTGCTTGCTGTAGTCCATAGGACCGATGACGAAACCAGGAAGCTTGTCTTTGTGATGACGGCCTAGTGCGCGAGTATCGTAGTCTTCGCGCTTCGCATGCCAGCCTGTCAGCATCTTCAGGAGCTCATTGAGAAAGCGGCCAAGATGTTGAGATTCCAAATTCGTGCACTGGAAGATCAGAGCCGCCAGGGTCTGTTTTCGGAAGAGCTGGTCGAAGATGACTAGGGTACTGAAGCCAGGTGTGCCACGCTCGTGGAGACTCTTGAGCATAGTGTAGCTGTACTGCGCATCCAGTGACGAAATCATAGCGCGAGGTAGAAAGCATTCTTGCAGGAGCGCATCGTGCCTCTTGATTTGATCCTCCTTATTGCGCGACCTGTCGAACCAGTGATGCTTCTCTCGCAAGCCAAGACGATTGGTCGTTCGCTGGTACAAGGCGACACGTGCCCGAGGCTCGGAGGTGAGCTTCTTCAGTTTGTCAGATAATTCGGCTCGCTGGCGATCGATTACTTGTCTGCCAAAAGAGCCTTTCGTTGCACGCTCGCGATTCAGCTCTTTGACCTGCTCCTCGATGCCTTTGATAGCAGCTCTGTAGGCGTCATTCGGTACGAAGACGTCGGTCAGTGCCAGAGTCCAGAATGTCACGAAGAAGGGCATGCTGACTCGGTCTTGCAGCTCCTGGGCGACCATGGGCAAGTCGTCGATAATTGGCTGGAGCATAGAGTGCCATGGGGAGCGCTGAGTGGTTGTAACGCCGGAGGTAGCAGTGACGTTTTCATCGACATCAACAGCGGCTGACTCTGAGGCAGTGCCGTTGACAGTAGGCTTCTCGTCCACTAAAGCCGACTCGACATCTGCCTGGCTATTAACCATCTCGATGTCGCCATTAGTCTGTGACTTCTCCTGGCTCGCCCTTCGCTTCTTCAATTCGAGCATCTCTTGCTGTTTCTTCTCGTCGTGCTCAAGTACGCGATGTGTGATCGAAGCTCTGCAGATCATGAAAGCAACAGCAGGCTGTAGACCAAAGTCGCCAATCAGACTGACCACATCGGGAACAGCTGCATCGAACTCTTCGGGCTTCAGGTTCGTGCGCAGCACATCCAGGTACTGCGCAAAGACCGATTGGATCTTGTCGAGGTTGTTACCCAGCACTTTCAGCGGCATATTAGCGCTCGATTCGTGATGAGCATACGTCTGCCTTTCCTGTGCTATAGCGACAAGCATCTGGCCAACGAGACCAGGCTCCGTCAAAGCTCGGATGAGTCGCTTCGCTTGACTCTTGCGCGTGTGTCGTGTGTCACTTAGCAATTCCATAGTATGCGCTTGAAGATGCTCTCCACCAGCCATAGCCAGGACCTGAGCATCGTTGAACTCGACGTCGGATCGAATCCCAGCCATTTCGCCAAGCACCTGCTCAAACATCTCGAGATCGGTCGAATCGCCATTGCGAAGCTCTGAAGCCAAATACTGCAGGACTGGCGAAGGACTGACGCTCGGATAGCGCGAGAACAGCGCAGCCACAAACAAAGACAGCGACTGAAGCCAAGAACTGGTAAGCATACCATCTTCCTGAATTCTGTTCCGGCCCGTGCCACTGAGCGAGTTGATAAGGCACCAGGTAAGGACATCATATGCCAGTTTCGGGAAGTATTTGGTGCACTCCACCAAAGCAGGTATCATGTTCGAGTACTGCTCGAGCTGATTGATCATGAACATCATCAATACACCTGGAGAAGAGTAAGATACTTTGCCGAGAGCTCGAGCCTGGCTCTTAACGTTCTCGTTCGAGACTCGACGCAAGACATCCTTGACTTCTGCTCGGTTGTGGTCGAATGCTGTCTTGACGTCTGGTACTCGTGATGTCCGACCAGTGAACCACTCTGCGTAGAGGTTATAGCGCGTGGTGACTGGGAAGAGCATGAGTAGTTGGTAGACTTCGTCGGTCAAGCTCAGGTTGTGTTTGGTCAAACTCAGTGCAGGGATAAGGAGCCTTCTCATCAGCTCTAGCCAACGAGATTGGTTTGACTCGGAGAAGTCTTCTGTTAGACTGCGTCTTGCGAGGCGAAGGAGTGTGCTATAGATGACGGTATCTCGACCAATCTTCACACCAAGGAAGCCCAGGAAAGTGTTGCAAAGCTGGAACACGTCGTCCATAGTCTGGCACACGGGCATATTGTCCGCCCACTCAGTGTAATAGTATCGGTATCGTGCGCCGTCCTTATCAAGCACCTCTTCTAGGCCAAGCCACTTAGTAGGCAGCTTGGGTGGACGAGGTGTGAAGCTCATCGTGCCGTCAGACTTTGCCGCAGTATCAGACAACTGCTCACGTGCTTCGCCAAGACCATTACGGTCAGAGACTGGCTTGACGCTCTCGGCTATCAGGCTGAGCATATGTCTAGCGATGCGCAGAAGATATGGAGGCAGAGATGTGTCCACGTCCACAAGCCATGGGAAGCGACCAAGGATGTACAGTGCCTCTGGTATTGCGCCGAGTGCGAGCAACGCCTTGAGCAGTCCGAGCTTTTGGTTTGGAGGTGGCGGAAGAGCATCAGCGGCAGAGTCGTCTTTCTTGTCGCCAGGCTTGGGTGTAGCGCCACCACTGCGATCTTTGTCTCGCATACTACGTGAGACTGGTAGACTATCGTCGGTAAGGGCTGAAGCCATGGCAAGCTTGTTTGGTCCTCCGCCAGGTCGCTCCTTTGCCTCCTTGTCCGCCTTCTCCTTTTCCAGACGGTCTCGCTCCTCGGCCATCCTGTCGTCCGCCGGATGCAGATGAGGATATAAGTCTCGTAGCGAAATGAATCCAATTTTGATGAGTAATGCCGAAAAGTGTATCAGATTATCCGGCATAATGTCGTCTGCTTCACGAGCAGGCGAAGCATAGAAGCGTAATTTGAAGCCCAGAATCTGGGCTGCATCCGGGTTGCCGGGTGGTGGGAGCATCTTCGTCTCCCGCATGTACCTCCGGTTCTCGTTCACTCGTTTCCGACCAGCCTCCATGAGATTGTTACCCTTGCCATCAATTTCCGTTGATAGGTCCTCGGCAAGTTGCTCAGCAATCGAACCGTAGTCCACAATACGCTTTTGACCAAGCTCAAAGTACGCATCCAGACCCGACTCTCTCACCCTCTGCCAGAAGTGCTCGTCCCTTAAGTGCTTCATGCCTGCGAGCTCGCTCTTCTCAATCTCCGAGGGCCCTAGTCGTCCCGAGCCACGCAAAGCCCAAGCCGGAAAAGTGTCAAAGCCATCATCTTCCCACTTCACATTGTCCAGATTCCCACCTTCCGGCCACCAAGAGCTGCATCTGTAAAACTTGATAAAGAATGCATACGCCTTGACTAGTAGATTCGCGCTGATGTCGAGAGTGATGTCGAGCACCCGACCAACGTCTAGATCGAAGGCACCGACAAGCGCCATGATGCGATGAAAAGCATTTTCAGCCACATCTGGGTCCGTCGTCTTGTTCGACTCCTCGGCAATGTTGAAATATTCCGTGAGCAGCTTGGCGTAGCCTTCTGTCTCTTCGCGCAAAAGATTGAAGTTCGCCTGCTTATACAGCAGATTTGTGGTCTTGCGTGCTCGTGTTCTCTCGAACGAAAATCGGACGAGGTTCACTGCTGTCAGGAGTGGAATGTCGAGATGCTGTCGCACTATATCCGGATCAATGCCGGTCGCGGCGAGCAGAGATAGAAGCGCCGGGTTTTTGGTGTCTGCGTCCTCCAGCATGGCGATGGTGTTCAGCAGTACATCCTGCCCGTCCAGTCTTTCCTGATGCTCCAGAACCAACTGCTTCACCACCATTCCCGCCTCGCTCGGATCAAGCCTGCCATCCAAGCTTGCACGTAAGAGCTCTTGCAGCAAAGTACTCATAATGAACTCATCAACGTCTCCCACTCTTCCAAGCAGCATCTGCTTTCCGCTCTCCTGCCACGATGCTACCGCCTCATCAGTCACGTACTCGTAGGCATACGGTGCAGGCGGACCCCGTGACTCTTCTTCAGGAGGGGGGATAGGTGTAGCATTGCGTGGTACAGGTGTGTTAGTCCTCGAGATTTCTGCTGCTGGTTGTGGTGTCGAGGGTTGTGCGAGTGTCGGCGCAGGCCCATTTCGAGGCGCGACAGGAACAGCATTCGGGCTGTTATCTGCAGGGCCGCCCTGTCTACTCTGTCTTCGTCCGGTGTTACTTCCACCTCTGCCTCTGCCTCCTTCACTCACCATTCGTTGCGCCATGCTCAAGTCCTGAGGCCTATGGGGTGATGGACGGCCCGCATCGTCGTTCGGCCGCTTGCGCTTATTAGCGCTGCCCGGTGGCATGGCCAGCAAGCCCAGAGGCACTCTGCGCGTCGACCAGCGCTCGAAACCTCGTGTTCACCTGCATGTATTGATAATTTGTGCTTTCAGTGCGTGAAGGAAGCCTTTTTGGTGCTGCTTAACCGCAGGATTGCTGTGAGTAAGGCTGGACTTCTCCGAGCCGGGTTATAGCAGTACACGTAGATTCCAGCTGGTCCGGGTGACTTGTGCACTTTCGTTTGTAGATGATAATGTGTGTTTGCGGTAGTCTGACTAACAGAATCTCAAGCTGTTCGTCCTCGTGAAGCTACTCTGCGGAATGCCAGCGAACGGGCCGAGATGTCGCGGATGTGGTCCGAGCTCTCTTCCGAATGCCGACCGTAGTGACTTCGTCACTCGAGCTGTCGAAGGCGCAGCGCTGGTTCATCGATAATACTACGACACTGCAACGAGCCTGACATAGCACGACCCTGGCACACTGGCCTCAGAACGACACAGCCGATTAAAGACTACCATCTGCGACCGAAGAAGTCAGGCTATTGCCGCCCATCGAGCAACAAGAAATCCGCGAAACAAAGCAATACACCATGAAGCCTGTAGTCTCCGCCTTCAATGCATGGACATGGTGCGATCCGAAACGTCTATCATAGTCACTCAGTCAGTACTAACAGCCATGACACAGTATTGTCATCTGCTGCTTCGCGATAGTCATCCTCAGCGCCATCGGCTCGATGTTCGCGAAGAACAACCACAGCATGATGGGATCAGATGAGGACCCGAAGGACGGTGGCGCAGTGGCAGTAGCAGTATTTGGAGCTGTTGGTGTATACGGTGTATGTTTCGATCAGATTGCAAAGCACGCTAAGAGTGCTATGAGAATGCTTAGGCTAATGTTCGATAACAGGTCTTCCTCCTCTTCTGCGCATGCCAAGCCTTCGTACACCGACGACAGAGCCGACAGGGCGAGATTGCGTTGCGGTGAGATGGGATGGGATGATAGGTTGCATGAGCGGGTTTTCTTGAGGAGGCGGGTACATGATTGCACTTATGAGGCGTTTCGAAACCGATTCTAGATTTACGGCCGTGAGGTGGCGTCACACAATTTGGGCGGTTCATGGTTGACTTCGCTAGACGACATACAGCGTTTCGAACAAGGCTATCAGAACCTAGACCCTTGTCTCCACAGAGTGTCAGTCGCGTGTTCCACAATCTACGAACATGAAGTTACGACACTGGTCGTGATCTCGCATACTGGGACAAACTGCGGTATAGACACAACAAGTGCCGCAGTACCCTCTAGCGTGACTATCTCTTTAGTCATGGAGAGAGCATGCCCGCTTACACGTCAAGCCTTCTAGTATATTTTCAATAGTATAAAGTGATCAAGCCTTATGCAAAGATCCAAGCACTAATCAACTGAGATCATAGGACCGTGACTTACTGGTCTCCAATCCTAATAAAGTCTCTGCTCATCTCGTCAGAAAACCATCACGCAGCTGCATCCTGCATCCTCTCCACTGGTGACTCAGCCGCTACGGAACGGTCTATTACACCAAAATTGCCTTGTGGCCAACACAAAGACTCTGTCGAGCCTCGACATCAAGATCGTGGTGCTCCTGGATCACTTTGGCTGGGACGAAGAGCACTCTGAGCTCGAGACACCGTGAGAGTATGCTGTTCCGGTGGCGTATAACGCCAGTCAAGCATGGCCGAGACATCATGCGAAGTCACCAACCGCGCAGTATGTTCATCAGAAACTTAGTCCGTCAGTGCTCTTTGACATCTGGCATCGGGTTGTAGCATACAAAAGGAATCGGATTTTCTGAGGACTAGTTTGTGATCTCTCCATGCGCCAAACACCATGGGGTATATCCAATCTGGTAGTAGCAATCCAACCAAGCGCCGTCGATCAGCATCACCCGGAGGTGAATAGAAACACGAGTGTGCTGACTAATTGTTTTCGGCTTTGTCGCCATCCTCACCAATGTCGTCCGAGCCGCCTGAGCAGCTACTTGGAGTCTTCGAGAAGAGGAGGCGAGAAGTAGGCTTCTTGCCGGTACTGCGAAGAAGTCAGTGTTGTCCAACCGAAAGGAGAATGATGCATTGCATGGTGCCTATTCACCTGTCCTTGATGATTTGCCTCTGCTTGAAGCTCGATAGTTTCTGGCTTGCCGGGCTCAGGATGGCATCGCTTGGGCTGATGTAGGCTCCACTTTGTTTGCTGGAGAAGGAACTTTAGATGTGAGCCGACGGACCTGAGCAATTATGTGGTAGCTTACCCGTTGAGAATGGTAGACTTGTGTTCGAGGCCGGTAGTGTCCTGCATTGTTGGTGTGTTGTTCTCCTCGCCTGACGCCACTGCCTTCTCGTTGTTGCTTGATTGTAAACTTGGTTGGATGTTTTGATCTAGATTTGAAAGGGCGGCCATCTTTCGTTGTGTGTTCGGTATACTCGAGAGTGGGTGACTTGTATATACTCGTACACGAATCTGAGTCGCTAAAATGTCGATCTTTGTTTGGACACAGATGTTGTCGGGGCAGCTGCGAGAGTCAACGACCCTCAGGCATCCACTGTTGGCGGAAGCGGCCCGCGCCATCGGAAAAGCTTAGCTTGCGAGCTCCAAGCAGCAATTTTATCTGCAGTAGCCAGAGTGCACTGCGACAGACATATCGCTCATACTCTCCAGCGCACGAACAGCACGGCATCTGACGCTGTTGCTACTGCTGTTATATGCGTGAGGCGTAACTAAATCACATGATATAGCACCATCAACACCAGAGAAAGCGACCTGATCGAACCACAACGAAGAATTCGAGATGGCGTTAGTCAAGATGGACGAGGCAGACGAGCAGATCATAAAGCCAGAAGCCGCCTCTCCAGCAATCGATACAAGTGGATGGCCTCTGCTATTGAAGAACTGGGACCAACGTATGTCCAAATTCAAGTGTCCCAGAAATGTATCGAGCTAATTATTATACCAGTCCTCGTCCGCACCGGCCACTTCACACCCATACCAGCAGGATGCACGCCAATGCGCCGTGACCTCAAATCTTACATCTCCTCCGGCGTCATCAACCTCGACAAACCTTCCAACCCTTCCTCGCACGAAGTCGTAGCATGGCTCAAGCGCATGTTACGAGTAGAGAGGACTGGCCACTCCGGTACCCTCGATCCCAAAGTCACTGGATGTCTGATCGTCTGCATTGATCGTGCGACGAGATTGGTGAAGAGTCAGCAGGGTGCTGGTAAGGAGTATGTATGTGTCCTGCGACTGCACGACAAGCTACCTGGCGGAGAGGCACAATTGGCACGAGCATTAGAGACATTGACAGGTGCGCTCTTCCAGCGACCACCGCTTATATCGGCTGTCAAGCGGCAATTGCGTATTCGCACAATTCACGAGAGTAAGCTCTTCGAGTTTGACAATGAGAGGCATTTGGCTGTCTTTTGGGTGTCGTGTGAGGCGGGAACGTACATCCGAACGCTCTGCGTGCATCTCGGTCTCTTGCTCGGCGTTGGTGGACACATGCAGGAGCTAAGACGTGTTCGATCTGGTGCTATGGACGAGAAGGACGGGATGGTTACACTCCACGATGTGCTCGACGCACAGTGGCTCTACGACAATCAGCGTGACGAAGCGTATCTGCGAACAGTCATCAAGCCCCTCGAGACGCTTCTGACGACATACAAGCGTATTGTGGTCAAGGATTCAGCGGTCAATGCTGTATGCTACGGTGCTAAGCTCATGATTCCGGGTCTGCTACGATACGAGGCCGGGATTGAAGTTCACGAGGAAGTCGTCCTGATCACGACAAAGGGTGAGGCCATCGCCCTTGCCATCGCACAGATGTCCACAGTCGAGCTCTCAAGCTGTGACCACGGCGTTGTCGCCAAGGTGAAGCGCTGTATCATGGAGCGCGACCTCTACCCCCGAAGATGGGGCATGGGACCCGTCGCGACGGAGAAGAAGAAGATGAAGGAGTCTGGCAAGCTCGACAAGTACGGACGCACGAACGAGGCCACACCTGCGCAATGGAAGCAGGAATACAAGGACTTCAATGATCCCGAGGGTGTAAACGGCACGAATGGCATCAGTGGTACTGATGAGAAGCAGGCTGCTGAGGGTGCTGCGGTGAAAGAAGGTATTCCAGGCAGGGGACGGGACACGACTACCAAGGAGGACGTCGAGATGGCGGAGCCCGTTGCCCCGGCGCCTGAGAAGAAGAAGAAGCGTAAGCACGAGGGTGAGACTGCCGAGGAGAAGGCGGATCGGAAGAAGAAGAAGAAGGAGAAGAGGCTGTCGAAGGCTGCGGATGATGAGGATAGTGATTGAGTCTCCTATCGGCATTCGATGGGTTTGGAATAACTGACAGACGGCGTGATGAGGAGGCGAAATGTGGCGTTTGGGCGTGGTCATTCTGATTCGTGTACGCTGAAGGACGGTGTGCTGTGGCAGTATCATTGTACAGTAGCCATGACAGTGGCGCAGGAGGCGTTTGAGCGGTGTCTGGAGGAGCTATGGACTTTGCTTAGGCTTCGGCAACTTAGTACATGTTGTCAACGAAGACCGATTTGTTGATATCAATGACTCTCAGGCATATCGTCCCGTAGCTTTGTCCCTCCCATCTGATCTGCAAGCTCTGCGTACTCCTGTTCTCCGGGGAAGCACCGGCGAAGATGCAGGTGGGCCAAATGGTCGTCTTTGACATTGGCTGGACTGCTTCTCTCATGCAGGCCCCACCTTCTCATCGGACTCCCCCTCCAACCAGCAGTGCGTGGAATATTGCAGTAGTAGCTTCACTCTCTCACCGTTCACTCACAAGATTTTGTTTCGAGGAGCTTTACACATATATCCTGATTCTACGTCTTGTCTCATCGATTCAACGGAACAAGGACAAACACTCAAACACACAACACATCCGACACAATGAAAGCTGTTGTTGCTGGTAAGTAAAGTCACCACCATCGTAAGCCATTGAACAGTAGACCACTAACACGTCTGTCATATAGGAGCCAGCGGCGGTATCGGCCAAGTGAGCAGTTCATACCACTGACAAAATATATATAAAGGCACTCTGCTAACACCGACCCCACCAGCCTCTATCCCTCCTCCTTAAGGCCTGCCCGCTCGTCGATAAGCTCGCCCTCTACGATGTCGTCAACACACCCGGCGTAGCCACCGACCTCTCCCACATCTCCTCCGTCGCACAGATCGAAGGTTTCCTCCCTGCCGACGATGGTCTCAAGAAGGCGTTGACGGGCGCTGACATCGTCGTCATCCCGGCTGGTATTCCTCGTAAGATAGCCCCGCATCATAAGGAATAAAGAGTAAATGGCATGAAAAGATGCTGATGGAAATGATCGCACAGGCAAGCCAGGCATGACACGCGACGATCTCTTCAAGATCAACGCCGGCATCGTCAAGGGCCTGATCGAGGGCGTTGCGACCACCTGCCCAGACGCCTACATCCTCGTCATCTCCAACCCCGTCAACAGCACCGTCCCAATCGCCGCCGAGATCTTGAAGAAGGCCGGCAAGTTCAACCCCAAGAAGCTCTTCGGCGTCACCACTCTCGACGTCGTGCGCGCCGAGACTTTCGCCCAGAGCTTCACCGGCGAGAAGGACCCAAGCAAGACCAACATCCCAGTCATTGGTGGTCACTCCGGCGAGACCATCGTGCCATTGTACTCCCAGGCCAAGCCCGCTGTCAAGATCCCAGAGGACAAGCTTGATGCACTCATCAACCGTAAGTACGGCCATATTGCCTCAAAGAACCAGTTGGAATCTAACACCCTCCAGGCGTCCAATTCGGTGGCGACGAAGTCGTCAAAGCCAAAGACGGCACCGGCTCCGCCACCCTCAGCATGGCCTACGCCGGTTTCCGCTTCGCCGAAGCCGTCATGAAAGCCGCCAAAGGCGAGTCCAACATCGTCGAGCCCACTTTCGTCTACCTCCCCGGCGTCGAAGGCGGTGACGAGATCGCCAAGGAAACCGGCTGCGACTTCTTCTCTGTCCCAGTCCACTTGGGCAAAGATGGTGCGGAGAAGGCTGTTAACATTGTCAAGGAGGCGAACGAGTACGAGAAGAAGTTGTTGCAGAAGTGCTACGAGGGGTTGAAGGGGAATATTGAGAAGGGTGTTGAGTTTGTGAAGAACCCGCCGCCACCACCGGAGAAGAAGTAGATGTCTTTCGGCATGCAGACTTGCGTGCGTAAGGCTCAGCTTTGGAGATGGAGAAATGATAAGATGACCACAGCTTCTCTTATGATGAGGTGGCGTCGGGTATACAGTAGCTAGAGGATGCATAGCTCATGACACAAAAGCTCTTCTTCTCATGCCGCACCTCTTACTAAATCTCGAAGGTGTTTGATGTTGTTTCTGATCACAACCCTCAACGAGCCTAGGCACACTCTCTTTACCGGCTTGCACGGCACCGTTAGCTATAAAGGTCAGGTCGCATTCGTGTCGCGACGCTGTCTCTCTGTCCTACACTGTGTGACATTTGTGCGGCAAGTAGGAACCTCAGAGAAGTCACATCACTCCTTCCTCTCAAGCCTTAGCACCCTTCTGCTTGATCTGAAACGTCGCAGTCGGTATCTCCGTCGAGCTCGCCTCAACCGTAGCCTCGACTCCCAGGCCAGCCAACGCACCACGTATCACTCCACAAGGGAAGTATAAGTACTACATCCACATCAGCTGCCGCCCACACAAAGGGTTACAATGTAGAAGAACTCACCGTCTGCGCCCTAGCCAACGCCTCCTCGGCTCCTCTGATTCCGGTCCTTCGATCCACACTCATCCTCCCCAAAGGTTGAAACTTGGTATCCGTCAGCACGAAAATCCCTCGGTGATTAGTCTTGAGATTATCGATTTGCTTTCTGAAGACGAGGATCCAGAGGTCTTTGCAGATGAACTTGATCGCTTCTAAAGGCGTTGTGGGGCGAGGTTTGTTTACTGAGAAGCTGATCACATCCATTAGCACACGCAGTTTTCCACTTGCCATCCGTCGTCCTAGACGTAGACAGTCATGGGAGTCGTATATGCGTGCTTAGAAAGTAGGCAGGCCATACCTACCGCTCAACCAAACCCTGTCCGACGCGATACCCCATCCCATCTAACCTCCAAAACACCCTCTCCCTCGTCTCCTCACTCATGATTGGGAAACCCAGACTCGTCGTTGCGTGCTCCTCGCCATCTTTATGATCCTTCACTTCGGCCTTCCCCTCTGACCCAACCACAACACCGTCCTCTGCCCCACCACCAATAACACCTCCTCTTGCGCCAGCGACAGTCAAGCTCCCAGCTCCGTTAGTGACAGTAGACGCTTGCGATTTTGCAGGCACCTTACTCGCGGTCCTATTGAACAGCCTACTACGTTTATATTCGTCCAAGATAGCCTGCTCGCGCGCAAGAAGATGTTCCGTTATTCTTTGCGCCAGAGGCACGAGCTCGATGAGTAGGAGATCCAGGGCTGACGCCGCAACTTTCGGGTTCAGGGGATCGTCTTCGTACGGTGGCTGTTGTTGTGCGGGACGGGACATGGCTGGTAGTACTTGGCGATTGTATCGTTGTGATGTGATTATGGATGACTTTCTAGTGTTTTCCCAAGGGCAGCACAAGTCCTTATTCCGCTTGAGACATGGTTGCGCTCATAATACTCCGATCTCAAAGGGTCAGGTGAGTGGTAGCTGGCTCTTTTAGATATAAGGAAGGGCGGGCACAGTATGTTCTTTCGAGCTTCACTTGTTCTCGAGCTAGTCAGCGGCTGTTCCCGCACCTTCAGATTTCACGACATACATGGCACCACCAAGCTCACTAAACGTCACATATCACAGGCAGCTGGTAGATCCTCATCAATTCCAATCCCAAGTATCCGTATTAGCTATCTACGCCCTATTGGCGTGTACAGAGGCCATGAAGATCCTCATCCAATGCCAGGCCGTCATCTCCGCATAGGCCATGGTCTCATCACTAATACATAGGTGAGAAAAGCATGAGTCAAGCCATGTATAAATGGCCTTTCCTGCTCTCCCATGATCCAAGTTGAAGGTACATCGAATGCAAGATCGCTTTAGACCTGAAAGCAAGCACATCCAATGCCCCCGCTCTTTCCATGAAAACGCCCAGGTTAACGCCAGCAAATATCATCTGTTTTCTCCTCAAATTCAGCATCTCAATTATTACCATACCCTCATGGCTCCTCGAGCCGGCGCATTCTGCCTTCCGTCGTCGTCGATGTTGTTGTCGAAAGCACACAACTCCACTAGCCAATGCTGAAATATGTCAAGTGTGCAAAACAAGAGGTCAAGATTGAGAGTCGTAAAGGTTGGGCAGCGAGCTCCGTCGTTGTTCTTTCTTCTACTTTGTGGTATGATCATGCTTCATTCCTTCATACTTCGTCAACGTCCTTGTCGTGTTAGCGGCAAGTCTTCTTAGATTCGGTGACTGCTCGCTGTTCGTGTGGTATAGTGGTGTCGAAAGATGCAAGTTCGTGATAGTTTCATTATCATGTCTTTGTCGTTCAGTGCTCGACCGTGATTTCTGGTGCACTGCTTTGCTGCGACATCTCGTCGCTGTTGCGTGCGACGTGGCCGTTCTGGCGAGGGCGAGGAAAGCCGGCGCCACGTTCGGGAATTGGTCCGCGGGGTTGACGTTCTGGGTTACCTTGCTGGTTGTTGCGGCTCTGCGACCGGTCGTCATAGTTAGTGCTGAAAGAGCGGTGCCCGCCAATGGGTCCAGGGGTTTCGCGATCCCAGCTTGGGAAGCCGCGCAGGCCGCGTGGGCTGCCACCGAAGCCGTTACTACCCAGGTTCATGTTACCAAGTCCACTGATCAGCGTGCTCTCGTTGCGCTCAGCTAGGCTAGAGGTTGGCGTCATGAGAGTAGGTGTGTTGGACTGGTTGCTGACCGTGCCAAAGTCCTGGGCGAGACGGGCCACGTTGTTGCTGAGTGCAGCCGGGAAGCTGGCGGTGGAGGGTACTGGAGACGGCGTGTACGAGCGCAGGTCCGCGAAAGATTTGGCGGCACGTAAGTTGTTATTTGGACCAAGACTTCCAACATCGTTGTATCCGCCGAGATACGCAGAACCTTGCGTACGAAGGCCACCTCCGTAGTAATCGTTCCCGCCACGGACATCACTGAAGTCGGTAGTAGCTGCGCGGTTGATCGTGCGTCGGTTGTCATTCTGCAGATGTGCAATCTGTGGCATAGGCGGGCTGACGCGTGCTCTGGATCCTTCTTTGAAAACATGCACTGCACGCCTGTCTGCCTCGCCTTTTGAGGTGTGGCCAAGCGACATGTGGTGAGCGAGCGTATGGACAATGCGGCGTTCTGGAGGAGCAAGAGTCGGTGGGAACACCACCAGATCGCGGCTCGTGTCCTCCTTGAATAGGAGCAACTTCGTGTAGTACTGCAGTGTGATTGGGTCGTTCATGTCAACATCCACACCCATGTTGTTCGGTGACTCGGTGGTAGGTTGCTGCCAGCCACCACCACTGCGCATATTGCGGGCAGTGACAGGCGAAGGCGAGTGATTCTGGATGCGAGAGTTGAGAGATGACATTGAGCCTTGGGTCTGCAAAGTGGCTGGACCCATTGGGCGATGCTGCTCCTCAAGCTGGCCTCGACGCTCACGCTTCTCGCGCTCGATCCTCTCGCGCTCTGCTGCTGGTAGCATCTTCTTGTATTCCACACGTAGCTTCCTTCCATTCAGTTCGAAGTGGTTCAGCGAGTCGATGACAGCAGCAGTCTCGTCCGGGTTTGTGAAATTGGCAAAGGCCAGACCGCGGAAGACACCATTGTCGAAGTGGTAGTTGAAGGCGTATGGAAGAGGCAGACCCATGTCAGTCATAATAGCCACAAGCTGCTCCTTCTTAACGGCAAAAGGGATATTTTTGATAACAATGGCGGTCGGAATGAGGTCTTCGTCGGGGTCTGAGCCCATGGTGTCTGGTCGCATGCCACCAAATCCTGCCATACCACCCATGAATGGTGGAGGCATAGCTTGCGACTGATCAATCCAGGCCTAGAGATAAGTCAGTAAAGCGTGTAATGAGTTTGAGGTACGATTGACTCACAGCAGGCAGTCCAGCACGACCCTTCGATTGTGGCCGTCTCATGCCAGTCCCGCCAAGTCCATTCACAGTGTTGTTCTGCCCGAAGGTATTGGAGTTCCACGTTGCACCACCCATGCCGTACTCGTTGCCGTAGCCGCCTATTGTAGATCGCCCGTCATTGAAGCGATCTCCTCCGTAAGCACCCGCATACAGGTCGGATGGTAGATAGGCTTGCGGCTCCACCTGCTGTCGCGAAGCCTGACGGTTGAGCTGCCTGTGGGATGTTGGCGAGCGGTTGGAGTTGTTGTTATAATACATGTCGAAGTCGTTATGGTTCATGGTCGCCGATATGAGGCCTGATTTGTTGGACAAGCTCCTGGTGGTTGTCTTTGGTGGATGACTTTGAGGTTAAATGCAGGCTATGCGCGTACAAGTCGTGCTGCAGCTTGTCGTCTCGTTGGTCGAAGTATGAGGCGTAGCGGACGTGAAGAGTGGCCGTAAATAGTGCCGTGAGCGGAGGACAGTCGAGGCTCAGAGTGATGGATTTCGTTAGTCGTGCTGCTGCCGTGATCTCGTGACTAGATATCTCAAGGAAGAACAGCAGCCATCCGTCTGGCTCTTGCTGTGCCTATCCACGCTGCGCGAAGAGTCGTTGTTATGGGCACGCACGAGCGTGTGATTTGTGGCTTCTGGCAGTTCGTACGATAAATTTGCGCTAGAACCGGGGCCTGCTCTGTGGTTACGAAAGCTTGCTGCCGTGGGTGATGATTGTGTGTGATTGTGCACACTACCGGTGGAGATGGGTGAGTAGCAATACACCTATTGCTGTACTCGTGTGGTGGGATGTGGTGTGGTAAAAGAAAGTGAAGTCGGAGTGAAGGAGTTGTAGCAGCAGAGGTGTTTGATGGCCTCTGCCTCCGTGGTCTGAAGCTGCTAGAGCTAGAATAGCGAATAGCGCACAGGGCAGCCCTCCTTTTCAATAATAAGCGGACCACGTCGGGGGTTAGGTAGAATTAAATTGATCTGAATGGTTTCTGTGCTCTACCCTCATACGCAGCGACGATATAGGCTCATGTGCGGTAGTTGCAGGCAGCGTGCAGGAGAGGCTATCAAGGCCCACTCCGTCACTGTCCCTATGTCCGCATGTAGCAGAACGTGCAGCTCAAAATGGAGTTGAGTTCCGCGCTGCTGGAAAGCACAGGAAAAGGCGCAGGAGAAATGTCCGGTTGGCTGTCGCACGTCGACGAATGGTTGTCGTAGAAGCCACACTTCTGAGGCTCACTGGGCACACGACAACCCATACCAAATCTACCCTCAGCTGACCACGCGGTCTCGGGCGCAGGCGTCGATGCGTACGAGTTTTTCTCTTACTTATGGGGTCAGATGATGGCGTCGCGCACTTATGCACGGAAGCCGAGACTGCAGAGGCGAAATGACATGGATTGGCTGGCAGCAGGGCGACGATACAAAGACGATGCAGCACACTAGCCGACAAGCGTGCAGTCATGTCTGCAATTCTTGCAGTGGGACGCTGCATGTTGGAAGGAAGTAACTCGTTGACGCTGTATTCTATGCGACACTGGCCACTCTTCTGCCTGCATCTTCTTGCCACCACCACCCTTGGCGCTGCAGCGCTTTGCATATTCATGCGGTGCATTGCTGCCCCGTCTGCAAAGTTGCGACAGTATGCACCTCAGCGATCATCCATCATCCCTGATCAAGTCAACAAGCTCGTGTCTGCTCGTCCCGTCCTCGTGCGGCCGACAAGACTAATACGACGGCCCGCACCTAAGGTATTCTGGTATCCAGGTACTGCAATCAGTCAGGTAAGGCTGGCACACGAATGTGTCTCAATGAATTGCAATGCAGTAGCGACCACGATCGGGCAGTCATACTGCGAATGCGTACAAATCGCAACCAAGTCGAATGCGCATGAGCTCGCGCAGAAATTCATGCACGCCAACATCACCTCTTCTGCCGCTCCCAATATCCATGGCTAGACCGAGGTCGGCACATACATTCCTGCATCACCGTAGCACAACATACACAAGCTCTGCAAGCAACCTTGTTCATCTGTTACACTGCATACAATGTTCAGCAAGCAATGTGATGAGCTCGACAAAGCCGACCTAAAAACCTTCGAGCTCACGGAAGCTTTCGGCTCGGAAGCTCGACTCGAAAAGGTGGGAGCAGGAAAAATGGACAGTGGAACCGAGCAGCGCCACGGCCCATCGTCCGTTCGAATGGGTACCAGACTTCGATCGAGTCTGATTGTGGAGAAGTATCACGCATGTAGGACTTGTCAGGTGACGTGGTGGGCTTACCTCGAGACAACATTGAACGATCCCGCGAGGCTGCAATAACCATGCATCATGCGCCATAGTATCAAGGTAAATCTAAGCACCAGGTTGTTCGACTGCCAAAAGTCATGCGTGGCCAAACCAAAACACCCTCCTATGGGCTAGTATAACCACTCGCAACGATCAGCTTTGCCAACGCATCCGTGAACGATTATTGGGTCCTGGCTCATTCCTGAGCGCGCAAGACAATATCTCAGATCACCTTGTTCATCCCTTCGCAACTCCAACAGAACGACCACTTCTCGCGTCCGAGTGTTGACCTTCGCTCTCAAATTCCGTCCCTGGGCTTTCACTCTCGAATTTCGTCGTTGTCGCGTGGCCTTCGCTTTCCAGTGCTGTGGGATGATCCTCGCTCTCGAACTCAGTGGGATGACTCTCGCTCTCGAATTCCGTATGCTGCCCATCAGTGTCGGTGTCAGGACACTCACTACCTTCATAAGCAACGGAACTGCTGCCCTCACTACTTCCTTCACGTCGCTGCGTTGGCACGATGTCGACAGGATTCGACCCGACGATCCAAACTCTGCTTGCCACATGGCGGGCAGAGGGCCGATGAGTCACCGAAAGTGCTCACCTTCACAGCAAATCGACTGATCACGAACAGACTAGATCGACAAATGCGCTACGTCTCGACAGCTGTGAAGCATCGGCCTCTGTCTGCTGCATATGCTCTGACATGACCACAACAATGTTATCTTGCTTCGCGTAAGTGATCATCGCTTGCAGCGCTCTAATCTCCATGCCCGGCGGCGAAAGCTCACTCAAGTCCAGGGTCTCGAGTGACGGAAGCTCGTTTTCCAGCAATGCAATCAGGGCTCCATCTATGCCTGCAGCAGCAATACTTGCATCAAATCCTTTATCGACAATGGTTAGTCTGACTGTAGTGGATGGTATGTGATTACTGATTAGCGAGGCCAGGGCAGTACAATGTAGCCGACCCGTCTCTTGCCGAAGGGATACGGGTGTCGTGATGTAGTCTGGGAGATATATCCTGGTTTGGTCGAGCCTCGACGACCCGACTGCTTTCGACATCAAAGAGTGGTCGATCGCGTCATTACCGTTGCTGCTCGGAAGGAATCGTATCTGGACACTCCGTAATGACTCTGGTGTGGCAGCGAGAAACTGTCTGATTGGATGTTCTGAGCATACAACGTGCTGCAGTATAGTCGGCGGTCTTGATGCATGGGGGAAGCGATGCGGAGGCGGCGAGGAAAAGCCCTCCACGGTAAGATGCTGCAAGCCCTGGAAGAGGGCCAGTCTCTCCTCCAGCGCGCTGAGGGGCATTCGTGAACTGTGAAGACGCAAGTCCTTCACAGTTGATGCTGGGACAGAGCGAGCTGGTTGGATAACCCTGGTGCTGCAAAGTGATGATCCGGAAATGGTCGACAGATCAGTTAAGCTCAAGATCTCCAGCCGGGGGAGCCTTGACAACGCTTGGATCTCAATGATACTGAGGCGTTCTTGCTGGTTGTATCCACACCCGGCTACCTCCTTACCACCCAGGTAGATTTCGCGCACGCTCTGAAGTCCGCGACGGGGCAAACCAATGGGTCCCATGTCTAGACTGCCATGAGGCTCGCAGCCTGTGTCAAGTGCTACGAGCTGGTGAAACCTGCAGCTGTCATCTGCTAGCATGAGAACACTGCACCAGACGTCCATACGTACAGATCTGTATGCATACCACTCTCGAAGAGGAGCAGGCGAGGGCAATGGCCGATCAGCATTGCGAGTGCCATTCTATGAGCGTTCATGATGAGCAGATCTATTAGGAATATGTCCCATAAATCCTTCTCTTTGACAAAATATCGCGCACCGATAAGCCCCAACCATCGACACTCAGCCTTCCATCTTCCACTTAGCACGTAGTTCGGGGAATTTGTCCTCGACAGTCTGTTCACTATCTATAAAATCGTCGTCGCGGTGAGAGTGGTAACCATCTAGCAGCATCGCACGTGGCAGGATCACTCTGCGGATGTTCCAGGCTACAAATACATTCTCAACGACGTTATGGACCAAAGGCAGTAGGCCACCCTCTTGGAAGCGATTGATCGTGCTATGGCGCCTGGCTGCTACTCGGTGGCGAGGCAAAGCTTCGTGCTCGCAGGCGCTGTAGCATAGGCTTGAAGTCCGAGCGAAGTCCCAGTGAGACGGGGGGTCTAGGTGTTCGACTACACAGACAAGGAGCTCGAAGCGTAAGTCAAGCAGCCCCGTGATGTTGTCATAGACTGCAGGCGCTCGCTGGTATTTCCGGAGGTATGTCGCCTGTGGGAGTGTAGGATCTAAATAGCAGCGAATGCTTACGGTCGTAGCAACGCCCGTGACCAGTATCGCCTTGACTCTCGAGCTGCCAAGAAGACGTGGCCATAATCATCAAGTACCGGAAAGCTCGTGTGCGTTTGAAGAAGTCCTCGAAGGGTGGCTGAGTCACAGCGCAGCATCAAGGATGACAAAGGAGGCGAGGTAGCTTTGTTCATGGTGTGGCAGCAACCTCTCTTCTTGTACTTTCATGACTGCTCGTACTCAGTGATAATCATAAGAATGGAAGACGATGCCGAGAGGGATGGCTATCGTGCCGAGATGGCCCAAGCGTCAAGTGACACAAGCATTCAAGCCACGAAGTCGAAGAAGAGACGATCGAAAGACCGCTCGCGGACTGCTACACCATCCGTCGAGGTACCGACAACAGACGGCAATACACAGGATCTCCTCCGCAATACTGCAAAGCGCCGGAAGTCTATCAGTACACCGATGACCACAACTCGCACACTGCCACTTCTGGTATGCAGTATAGGTAATCCCGGAAGTATCTACGCCAACACACTCCACAGCGCCGGCCACACGGTGCTCAACAGACTAGCCGAGCATCTAGGTTACGCAGGCTTCCGCAAGGAAAGGGAGCTTGGCAATGGACTCGTGAGCAGGCCTGCCATTACTGGCAGCACGGGAGACTGGACACTATGGCAGAGTACATCCTATATGAACGAGTCTGGGAAAGGCGTGAGAGCTGCCCACACTGCTTGGTCAAAGCACATCCCCGTGGCAGAGGCAGGCAAGCTGGTCGTTATCTATGACGAGCTGGAGAAGGCCATGGGTGTGGTTACACTACGGACGAACCAGGGGGCAAGTGCCAAGGGACACAATGGGTTGAAGAGTATCATGGCGACTTTGGGTAATAACGTTGCTTTGGCTCGCATTGGCGTCGGTATTGGCCGTCCTGTAAGCAGAGATAGCAATGATGTGGCTCAATATGTGCTGAAGAAGATGACGCCAGCAGAGAAGGCCAAGATTGAAGTGTCTGTTGAAGAGGTGGTCGCGAAGCTAAAGCAGTTGGAGAAGGGTTGACATGTGGTTCATAGTACGGAGTCCACACGCGCTGTTCGCACCGGCCATGCTGAAGCACTCTTATCTTTGGCCCACGGGTCATTCATTCAGGCTGGCTTCACTCTGCTACGTCTACAGTGCCTCCGGCGCTAGCAGGAATGTGCGGCAGCAACCTGCGAGCACACTGTTACGGCAGCAAAGTGTCGCGAAGCTGGAGGCTCACCAGAGACCAGGTGCATCCGCTTGCAGACCAAAGGCTAGTCCTTCCGATACGCAAAGTCGTGTCATCCAGCTCAACGGCCCTCTGATTGGTCGATCACCGACTGTAGTTCGAGCTTGTTGTCTGTTTCGACTACCAGGACATCCGACCACTCTTCAAAACACCGCTCGGCTTAAAACAGCAATTCCGGTGTACCAGAGATCTCCTCTCCTTATTCTTACCGTATCTGTCCATAATCCTCATGACATCCGTCGATCTCGAACGATGGTCATGGCAACGTCTCCTCACGTTGAGAGACATCCACGGAGATTGATCGAAGCGGAGAGATATGGTAGAAGGTCTGTATAACTTCCATGCCCATGAAGTCACTCTCTCACTCTCTCCTTCCACCGCCTCTCTGTCCATTGTACTATCTCTACCCTGCCACGTTCTACTTGACGCCAAGATGGTCCGTCTCGGTGCGAAGTGTCTGCTCGGCCTCGTAGGCCTAGCACAAATCACTGGTGCATTGCCTGGTCGACCGCGAGAGCTGGTTGTGGTAAGTCAGGACGTCTCGAAGCAGCTCGAACGTGACTAAAGCGATGTCAGCTCAATACGCCACAAGCACCTGCTCATCACCCTGGTCATCCTCCTGGTGAAGGAAACTTGAAACTGCGTAAGGATGAGCCGAAGGGTGATCAACCAGAAGACGATCCGCATGCCAACCCTCCACCTCCCCCTCCTTCTGCTGCAGCGGCAAAGCCACAGTCGACCACTTCCAAAGCCGCTGCTGGACCTCCACCGCCCGATCCGAAAGACGATCCGAAAGACGATCCGAAAGGCAATCCGAAGGGCAGTCCTCCACCTCCGCCACCTCCTGCCACAACAGAACGCCCACCATCGGCTTCATCCAAGCCTGGAGTAGGCCCAGCACCGTCCGATCCAAAGGGTAACCCGCCGCTACCACCCTCACCAGCCTCAACCATACATTCATCAAGCAGTACTGTAAAGCCTAGCGGACCGGCTGGCGCTCCTCCACCTCCTCCGCCCCCTCCTCCAGGCCCGTCCTCTGAAAAGACAACCTCGTCTCCTAGCAGTGCGCCATCTAGCCACGGATCGACGACTAGTCATGCGTCCACATCTTCGTCCCTGCCGGCTTTGACGTCAAAGTCAACTTCGACAACACTTCATTCATCATCACTGTCCGTTCCGCCAATCGTCTTCCCACCAATCTCTATCTCTACCACAACTTCGAGCGCTGTTACGGCCCCATCTCCAGCTAAAGCAGGCACGTGCTCTGCTGGCGGTGTCACCTACACTACTGGTCAACGTGTCACGGACGGAGCTGGTAACACTTATATCATCCATTGCAGCACGGACAACACTGCGCTAGGCACGACAATTGTTGGGGTCGGCTCCGGTGGCTTCGGTGCCTGCTTTGCAGAGTGTGATAACTCTGCAAGCTGCGTAGGCTGGACCTACTCGGGCGCCGACAGTGGCAACTGCTACCTCAAGACCTTCCTAGGCACTTATTTCCCGTCCTCAAACACAATCGTGACCGCTTTCCGTGATAACGCCCCGAACTCTCCTCCATCTATCAGCGTACCGCTTTCAGCAACGTCTACTGGTAATCTTGTGCCATCGGTTTCTCCTCTTCCTCCAGCCAGGGGTACCTGCGCTCAGCTTGGTACCTCTAATGCTACGTTTTCGGATAACATCGGCCGAGTGTGGTCTCTACAGTGTGGACACGATTACACCGATCACGATATCAGCGCACAAGCTGTCACCAATTACCAAGAATGTTTCGTTGCTTGCGATGCTAAAGCTGGCTGTACGGCCTTTTCGTACGTGGGAGACAGCGTGTATGGCACGTGCTACTTGAAGAGCGCCGGTGCTGGAGAAGTTGTGAACAGCAACGTGGATTCCGCTATCTGCATCTCTGGATGTGATGTTGCCGCATCGCCAGCTTCTTCCGCTTCGGCTACAGGCTCTGCTAGCAACGCAAATTCCACCTCTTCGCCCTCCGACTCTGGTATCACTGCCTGCACAGCTATTGCGCCAGGTGGTCAAGGTTACTATACCGACTCCACAGGGTGCACTTACGAAATGACTTGCCGACTGGACTATCCTGGCAATGACATAGTAGGTATACCTGGTGGGTTAAGCGACTGCTTCGGGTTTTGCGATACTACTCCGGGATGTGTCGCTTTCTCTCATCTAGGAAGTGCTACCTCGGGCTATTGCTATCTAAAGAGTAAGGATAGCTACAACACTACCTCTGGGTCGGCCGATGCTGCTAGGTTGATCAGCTGTGGCTCCTCCTCGTCATCTAGCATGATCGTGACTTCCAGCACATCTCACAGTCTCACGGCCACTTCCAGCCTAACAGCGACCTTCACACACACTTCGGCGTCAACAGAGCCACCGACTTCCAGCCACGGGAGTACTTCAGTAGCTCTGACGACCTCGACTCATGACACTTCTCTCAGCATCAACATACCCTCTACCACGTCCGCAATTACCACGCACATGACTACTTCGACGGTGTCCACAAGCCCGAGCTATAGCGCGTCTCAGAGTTTGTCGACGTCCACACATATAGTTTTCCCACCCATTTCCACCAGTCTGGGCAACAGCAAACCTCAAAGCGAATCAACCTCTACACGAACTTCGACTTCGGGTGTGCCTCCTGTCTCGACATATACTACAACGGTGATGCCTAGCTCATCTCACAGCTCCACTTCGAGCGTCCCGTATAGCACTTCGACAGCCACACATTCATCAAGCTCCCCTATTCCGCCAATCTCAACCGTCACGACGACCATGATCCTAAGCTCATCAGCCAGCTCATCATCCCGCCTGATCTCGAGCACTTCTCTCAGTACCTCGCTGTCTACACACACGTCGAGCACAGCTGGACCTCCAGTCTCGACGCATACTACCACCATCGTCCTGAGCTCTTCATATAGCACAACGCTTACTAGCCCTCGGAGCGCCTCGACGACCAGCCATACATCGACTTTAGTTGCTCCTCCGATTTCAACCCACACGACAACCATAATTCTAAGCTCGTCATCGACCTTAACGCTAAGCACGACATCTACTCGCACTTCGACTTCAATTCCTCCTCCAACGTCAACTCATATTACCACCTTTACCCTCGGCTTATCTTCTACTCTGCAGCCTAGTACGACATCTACACACACTTCAACTTCAGCTCCTCCTCCGATCTCGACTTATACAACCACCGTCCTGCCCAGTTCTTCCTTGGCTCGTACCTCTACCACCTCTAGCATGATCTCGATTTCGAGCCATACTACATCGAGCACTTATATCTCGACTTCAGCTGCCCCTCCACTATCAACCCACTTTACGACCATCACGCCTGGTCCATCTACAGGCTCAACACATAGTATCTCGTCGTCAGCGACCTCGGCGTCGAGCTCAGCTGCTCCTCCGATGTCCATCCACTTCACGACCGTTACAACTAGCCCGTCTTCGAGCTCTTCGCGTCCATCTACCAGCTCGAGCGAAGTACAGAGCTCAAGTCGTAGCATTTCGAGCTCCAGTAGCGCATCAAGCACTCACTCATCGACTTCAGCTGCACCTCCAATGTCGACCCTCTATACGACCATAACAACCAGCTACCTTACCAGCTCGACTCAAACCAGTCGCAGCACAAGTCCCCCATCGAGCAGTTATGCATCGACCACCGTTGCACCTCCAATCTCGACTCACGTTACGACTGTCACTCTTAGCTCGATTTCGAGCTCAACCCACGTTACGTCCAGCGCTACTTCGACTACTAGCTCGACCCGCAGTACATTTAGCACGTACACTTCATCTGCCATCCCAACGACTCCCTCGTCGAGTTCCAGTCTTCCAGCTAGCTCCCACTCCTCGACAACTTCCGTCCTCCCGACAAGCTTTTACACAACGATCACTGTCGTCACGAGCGTTGCAAGCAGCTCACGTGCTTCTTCGAGCTCGAGCCTGCCAGCTACTACACTCTCATCATCGGTCTTGAAATCATTATCAAGCTCCAGTGTACCATTCAGCACTCGTACTACACCAAGCTCCACTCCTCCTGCAACGACTTCCGCATGGGGCGGCGGTCCTGAAGCGCCGTCAGCAACATACACCGCACGACCGACCACCTCGTCCACCTCAACCATCATCTCCACGTCCTCCGCCGCCCCTACCTCGTCCTCTAACGCCAACCCCGGCGTCGTGACAGGCGGCGGGTGCACCGACCTTCCCGACCCCTACAGCGGCTACACAACCCAGTGCAGTACCGATCACTACGGTGGCGATACTTTCAGTCAGGTCGTTTCTGCGTTCAAGGATTGCTTCCCTGTCTGCGATCAGACGAGTGGATGTGTTGGTTTTGCTTATGTTGGTGGAAGTGGACCTGGTAAGTCGTCTTTGCCGCCGTTGACTCTACGTGGTGATGTGAGTATGATTTTACTGACTTACGCTGTGCAGGTACTTGTTACTTCAAGTCGAAGATTGTGCCGCAGAGTACTAACTCGAATGTTGACTTTGCTGGCAAGGGATCGCCACCGACTTGGGGTTGAAGTCATTCGAAGGATAAGGCTTCAGCGTAGATTGGTAATAGATAGACAGATTGGTAGATCGCTCATTGTAGATAAAAGTAGTAGTAGTAGTAATAATACTTGGCGAACACCTGCTCAGTCACTTTCAAGCGAGTGAGCTCTCTCCGACTTGACTCTCAACCCCCATCAGATACGTGCAGGCTTGAAAGCGTAGGTTCTGGTGAGGACAAGGCAATCGATATCCCTCGGTCACGACATAGTAGAAGAGAACGCAAAGAACGAAATTTTTTGTTCAGGTTTTTGTTGCCCATTAGGCTCGCTATACATAGAGGTGTTCCATCACCAGTGCCTGCCGTCATTCATGGTTCTTCCACCAAGGGAGTGTCCTGATTACACTCATCGTCATCATAAACTCAAAAAAGCCAAGACGACCTCGTCAAGGATTGACAACAGCGGCCTCCTCAGCCCTATTCGCGGCGGCCTAGTCCTAGTCCTCCCCCTCATCAGCCGCACCGCCCATGCGGCCTATATTCTTTTGTAGCTCATCCATACTCTTGTCCCAGTTGGGATACGGCTTCTCCTCGCCGTTGGCCTCAGCCTGCTCGTTGCGGATGCTCTGCATACCCAGGCCATCCTCGTATGTGGGCTGACCGGAGGATTTGGTGTAGCCGATTGGCTTGGAGTCGGTAGCGAGGAGAGGGTCGCTCTCGTGGGACTTGGGCATGATCCTCATGCAATCGGGTCCAGCTGCGTGGGGACAGGTGGACATCTTGGGAGGATGTCGGGAGGTTGTTGTTCGTTGGAAGGCTGGTTTGAAAGAGTATGAAAGTGAATTCGAGTAGTGAAGTTGGTTGGAGTTGTGAGGTGGTGTCGATTGTTTCAGTTGTTGATGAGGAAGTAAGAAGAAGGGAGTAAGAGTGGAAGGGAGGACTTATTTATACCTGCTGGGCGAAGTGTGCAGACTTCACTACAGCGGCCAGCGGGTACGATGATTTAGTATCTCGTGGTGAAGAGAAGCTGATTGCCTACCGTACGTGGCTGGTGTGGCAGTAATAGGCAAGCATTTGTTGACCTCATGGTGTATCTTGGCCAACGAGATGCGAGAGGACAGCTTGCTGGACGGTATGACTCTGGTGAAGGGGCAGATCTTGGGAGTGAAGGATGTTGAAATTCCTTCGTTGGACCAGTAGGATGCGACTGAGTTGATTGCTTGCTTTTGTGAGTGTCGTGAAGAGGTACTGGTGTGTGATGACGAGTCTTTGCCTCGTAGCTCGTGGCAAACCGGAGGCACCGTATACGCTTCCTGCTGCATCGCCTAGGGCTCGTAAGCACGAGAGAGCCGCAGTGAATTTGTTCTCTTACCATCTGCTGACACGTTTGGGACAAATGTCTAGGGAGAACAGAGTGCAGTCACGGAGATTGCTTGCTTCGTGCCGTAATCATACCATAGTCTACTCTGGGCACCATCACTTTCGTCACATCATGCTCTACTCCATATCGTTCCCGTACACACACAATCCTTCTGGAGGCGATGCCAAATCTCCCGCATCGTCCGATGAAGAAGAGCTTGTCAACGGTACTGTGCCCACCTCACTCATCATCGCGGCCTCGAGATCCCGCGCAAGATCGAAAGTGACTGCGCCTGTAAGTGTCGCTGTCCGGACACCATAGAGCTGCCGCAACGGCTCGAGCATAATGTCCAAATCATCTGCCACCTTAACCTCACCGGCATTTTTTCGGCGGTCCAGAGCATCTGAAACAGCGTTGCTGTTGGAAATGCGTATGCTGAGGGAGGTGAGATGTCGCGGTCGAGACTTCTCAAATGCCCAATCCTCTTCGCCATCATCGCTTTCATCAGACCCATCAGATACCACGACATCAGGCTTCAGCGCGTTGACGAGCCTCTGTACCTGCCTCCTCAAGCCAAACACAAGCCCCTTGCCTCCAACATTGAACTTGATCATACCAGTATAAGGATCCAAATGATCAATATTGACAACCACCCTCTTAACCAACCGCCGATACCTTTCCGGCACTAGGTCCAGAAAATCGTAATTCCTGCTCGGAGCCATGCCTGTGGGTAGCACGAATCTATACCTCCACTTGATACCGGGGTATGTGAGAAAGAGGAGGAAAGTGTTTCGCCCATAGACTAGCTCCGCGCACTCATCGTGTAGTTGGCTGCAGACGGATAGTATGCTCATCTGTCCCCGTAGCCAGACAACATTACTCGTACTGCTGCTCTGTCGCAACTGTCTCGCTGCTTCTGTCTCGGCGGAGGGGACGAGCATACCCTTCTTCATGCGCTTCTGTACAGCACTAAACTCCCGCGCATGAGCGGTAAGAGGATTGCTGTCCACTAGTTCTTTCGTCCTTGGCAAGATATACGACAAGATCTCTTGTCTTAGCTCTAGAGGCAGTCGGAGGAGAGGGAACTTGGGCTTAAAACTCGCTGGCGAGCGGGAGCGGTGCTCCAATTCTTCCCAGGATTCATGGCGGTGGTAGGCCGGATGAGGATGAGATGGTCGTTCTGGCGTTGTGAGAAGATCAGTGCTGATGATTGGGGCTGATGGATGTGGTGTCACGTAGTAGTCCCTGCAATTGTAGGTGCCGTAATCCATGCTATAGCTACACCGTCACCAATGCCCGTGTTCCATTCATCACCAAGGGTATGGTTTCGATATCGTCCGTGCATCACCAGCGCCCACGGAACGAGACCCCTGTCCTGCCGCCGAACGTGGAGAGGCTGGAGAAAGTGGATTCAGCAACAACGATGCTGTGACTCCCTCTCCCTCCCCTTCCCTCCTCACCAACAACCATGCGCGACGACAGCACTTCAGGCCCGTCCGACCTGGCGATGATGCCCTGTCCTTTCCATGCTGCCTTGTCAGTCATCACATATAGCCCCAGGCTTGGGGTGGACGCTGCTTGATCTCCTTCTTCACCGCCGAACGACAGGCCTCACCTCACCAGGACGAGGAAGTGGTTCGGTGCCTAGCGATAACATCGCCTAAAACACAGAGAAGGAGAGAACGGACAGATATCCACCTCATAAATCAATACAACACAGTATAGACTCGGAGTCAGGAGACAGCACCACCAGCCATGGATCTCGAAACACTACCGAACGAAATAACCACCCATATCTTCACTACCCTGCCCACCATCTCCTCCGTTCTCGCCTTGGCATCCACAAACCATCACTTCAATACAATCTACCACGGCTCCCAACGCCTTGCCATCCTTTCCGCAGCTGCAGACGCCGAGTACGGACCCTTAAATGACATAATCCAAATCTGCACCTATAACGCCTCTCAACCCGCCCACACACCACGCACGGTACCCATGTCCGATGCCCTCATCAAAGAAGTCCTTCGTATCGGAAAGGTCGCGAAGCAGTGGGAGGATGTGTATCCGTTCAAGAAATGGAAGGATGATTATGCCGCTCGACGCTTGCTGTCGGATGGGGAACGCTATGCCCTTCGTCGCGCCCTCTACAGATTGTGGCATTACACCAAAGCCTTCCACAACCGGCAACACCCACGCACCACACGTAATACACCCCAACTAGTCGCCGAACGCGCCGCTCTCCTCCACAATTACCCCACCGTCGAACTGGCAGAAATGTACGATGTCCAGCTCGTGCTACGAGACGTAGTAGCCAACAACATCTGTCCCTCCAACGGCCGCATCCGTCAGAAATTTCAAAAGCGATATCCGGATTCCAGTCATCAGCTTCTGTTCAACATCCACCTCAACTACCCCGCCCCAGCCTCGACCTGGTGCTCCACAGCCGCTGACAACGCCTGGCTGAACCCAACACTGCTGCAGTACTCGAAAAGCCACCACCACCACCAACCACAATCCACCCCATCAAACGGCTTCCACAACCGCCTGCTCCCCTCCCGCCACCATGAACCAGGTGCCGAAGGCTGGGGCGACGACATCAATCATTATTACGTGGTGGAGGATATGATGAAACTGGATCCCGGACAGATTTTGCTTCTGAAGGAGAGGTATTTTCTCAAGGGCCATGTGGAGGCTTTTGTGCGGTTGGAGGTTGATGGGGGCGAGGGGTGGTTCGTGGATAATGGAGAGACGTTCTCGGAGACGCTGTGGAGTGTTTTGAGGCAGAGGCATATGGATGATGTGGATGGTGGTGTTGAGGGACTGAAGCGGGAGGTAGAGGATGGGGTACTTGGGGTGGCTTGTGGAAGGTGAGGGCGGGACGAGGGTCATGGTAATGGTACGAGGTGGAGTGAGGAAGACTCGGGGGCGTAGTATTCTGATACGAAGCTTGCGGCTTGTCCGTCGTTGCTTACTGAGGTGGTTTGTATGCATACTTCTAATATGGGCACCAAACTTTTGGCCCAAACAAACATAACTCCAAGCGTTCTTTTTCCTTTACCACACATGCTTCCATAATACTGACAAAAGCAGCTCACAACAGCACAACAGCTTCCAGCCTCACTCAATAATGAATACACCCATTGCGCAACTCGAGCACACACACTCGAACTCGAACCCGATCACTTCAGCCAATCGAAGCAAAAAACAACGCGTCCCTCACTCGAACTCAAACTTGATCACCTTGTCCAACCGAAGCAAAAACTCGACGCGCTTGCTCAGCTGCGAGAAATCTTCGCGTTCGACCAGAGACTACAGGTGTGAATTCTTTTTATGAACGGAGGTATTTTTGTCGTTGAATCAAGCCTGGAGCTCGCTTTCAACTTGGAAGGGAAAGGTATGGTTGTCCAATATAAGGGTTGGTGGCTGGGTGGCCGATGATACGCCGGTGAACGTTTTGCTGTCTTCATTGCATGAGACGATTGTAGAACATAGGGTGGACCGGTGCGCTGGAAAGTGTTGTGCGGTGGTCTTGGTATAGGTGTCGTTCTCTTGCTGACACTGATAGCGTGACTGGGAGTGGGAGCGGGAGCGAGAGCGAGTCATTGGTAGCAGACCCGAATCCGTGCCTTCCTCATATGTGCATGTGATGTCACGACAAACGGATTCTGATGCGGCACAAACAAAACCTTTCGTCCTCCTTCCATCGTGCTTTAAACGACGCTTCTTCACTTCACAATCTCTGGCTCCTGGACATTTCGCGAACAACGTAAAAGGTCCGACTACACCTCGTCGCTAACGTGCCACCACTTGAATCAAACACCCCCTCGAACATGGCTGCACCAATGGAGGCGACGAGCGAGAAACACTGCATCTTGTGTGGCTCGACTACGGGTGCCGAGACCATCAAGCTGCTCTCCTGCGGAAAATGCAAACAAGCTCACTACTGCGGTAAAGCTTGCCAAAAGAAAGATTGGCCCATGGACAAGCACGTCTGCAAGGACTGGGCACACCCATCTTATATGCCATCACCCTTGAGCCCGGTGCCGCTCCCACCAGGTTCGACATCTTTCCAGACTACCTACCCTGGCATGGTACTCAGACCTGAAAACGACAAGAGCGTTCCCGGCGGCGTCCGGTGCATGACGCTCGCATGCGGATCAAAGGAACTCTGAACCCATTTTTGTTCTATGACATACCTCTCACTGATGTTGTGGGCTATTCTCTGCGGTTGGCCGCGATCCCGACTACACCAGACAATGTACCTATGATTCCAAACCCACATGTGGCGGATTTGACCATCAACCCAGACCCAAAGTCGCCAGAATTTGGGCAGCCCAGCGCACCGCTCAGTCCGACACGCTCGTGGTGTGTGGTGCGCAAAGATCGAGCCCAAATGTATCCCATTCATGTCGCCGCCGTCGTCATCTACGTCACGGAGATGCTGGACGAGGTCAAAGGGGTGGCGGGCAGGGTTGCGAAGGGCGAAGAAGTGGACAAGGAGGAGATTGCAGCGAGGCTGCTTACGCCGAAGGCTTTCTCGGAGGCTTTCGAGAGCATCAGGGTGAATTGTAAGCTGGAGGATGCTGAGAGGTGGGCGGTGGTTGCAAATCCGATACAGGCGAATCAATTCGGGCCGTAGAGGCCCGGCTGTGGATGCAAAAGGGTGGGCGACATGGGTGCAACATTAATCAGTGGGTGCGGTGGTATCGGAACCTGGATATGAGAAATGGGATGCTGCAGCCAGTTGGAGTATTGCAGACGACATGCATAGATGAGTGGGCTCAAAAGAACGATACACTTGAGCTATAATCACGTCAAACATTTCTCGCCCATGCGCGCCCAGTCGGTGGCGCATGCACTGCGCGTTGCTGGGACGTACCTTCCCGTTTGGCGCACACGTGATGTCACTGCAAACGGAGCATTTCACGTGTAACCACTGGTCTTTCTCAACTTCCTTCACATCCCGACGCCACCTTTCATTGTACATCTACCACAGAGACCATCACTGAGAAGGTATTCGCCAGCTTATTACTGAGCGAGGCGAGGCGTCCCCACTGACGACCTCGCGGCGACATCATCAATATGGCGACACTCCCTGGCGACATGGGCTGCGTCACCTACGGCTCGGGCAAAGCGCTGGAGAGATGTGGCCGCTGCAAAAACGCTCACTACTGCAGCAAAGCCTGTCAAGGCAAAGACTGGCCACTCCACAAGGCCATGTGTAAGCGCCTTGCCGCTGCTGCTGCTGCTTCCATCGCCCCACCAGGGACCACATCCACGATAGTATCATACCACCTACCCAAGGACTCCCCACTAGACCTCACCTTCACATCTATCTTCATGCGTACGCTTCCAAGCATGGATCAGGCCCAACCATTCTGTTGCGGAGGCTCTCGGTGGCATCATCTCCGGCTCGTTGCAAAACCGCATTGCTGAATTACCTCTCACTCACGCCCTCGGATTCCCGATCTTTTTGGCCATCTGCTCTGATCTAGAAGCAGCCATCTCACTGTCCAATCTGTTTATCAACATTCTCTCTTTCGATCCGGACCCGAAGTCCAAAGGCTTCGCTCAGCCGACCCTGATCGAGAAGCACTTTGGCAAAGTCCGTCTGATGCGTTGTGATCGCCGGCCGATGCACGAGGTACACATTGAGACGCTCGGGATGTACGCACTTTATGGGCTGGAAGAGTTTTTACAGGTCCGTCCCCTTGTCGCTAATGGCAAGGAGGGTGATACGAAGGGATGGCAAACAAGCTGCTAACGCCCAAGGCGTTTGCAGCCTATCTCGAGACGATGAAGGCCGATCAGGACCCGGAGGAAAAGAAGCGATGGGAGGCAGCTGGGAAGCCTGTTGAGGTGTCTTGATCTGCTGGCGACATGGGTTTGCCATGCTTAGGTGGTACGTCAAAGCAAAGAGATGCAATTCAATGTGCGGCATACGTGCGATTGTTTACGGGCTGCGGAATAGCCGGTCTGGTATGCTGCGAATGCTTTAAGGATTTTAAGGAAGGTGGAAGTTTTGAGATGAATGCAGAAGAAGAAAGGAGCACTGCGCGGCCTACAGACTTACTCTCAATCGATGGTATGAGACGCGACTCTCAATTATCATGGAAAGTCTTGATAGTCACTGCACACGGACGACTCGTAGCTAGTACTGATGTGTACACGAGGCATCCCTGTCAATCGCAACAGCGAAACCTAAGAAACAAGTTCTGTACGGATGCCAGTTGCTGTCTGCACCGAGAAATCGTCCTTCCCTTAGGTCAATATGTCGGACGAGCAAAGGCTATTGCCAGAAACCTGAGTCAAGGTGTGCTCGTTCTCCTGCTCGGCGTGAATGCGCGAAGGTCGATTTGAGCACTACGAGGCAGCTGGACTTTGAACTTTCGAAGCTGGTCCGTTTGTAGAAATGCCAATTCGAGGATCGAAGCGCCTAACCGGCCAAGAGTCTGGCGGCATGTGCTCCTTCGGATCCTTGTACAGCAGTTCCAGCGCTTCGTTCAGACTAGGCTTGATGAGCAATAAGGCTTTTGTTGTTGCCCTCTTGACCGGATCCTCGACGAGGCAAAGTTTGAGAATGTCGAGTATAGGCTGCATATCGGTGGACCTTGTCTTGTTCAAAGCGATCTCGAGATCCAGTGGCGTGTAAGTATGCTTACGATTGTCAAACTGCTCTAGCGTCAAGACCTCGTACAGTGCAGTTCCAAAATTGTAGACATCGTTAGCTCTTGTCTGAATTCGCGAGGTGGAAGCACGGCGATATGCATGTCGGTCAGTATATTTGAGATTGTATACAGCCAGACTTTCCGGTGACAGATACCCAGGTGTACCACTGACGCCTTCGCTATCCTGCTCGTAGCATGAGAGTCCGAAGTCGCCAAGGACGACATCTGGCAGGCCGTGCTGGTTGTCGTCAGAAATGCGAAGATAGATGTTCGGCCTCTTGATATCTCGGTGTATCATAGGTTTGTTGCACAACCTAGGAGTGCTCGCCGTGTCCACTGTAAAATTGCCTTCGTGGAGATAGCCTACTGCTGCAAACATCGATGAGATGAAGTATAGGACGAAGATCTTGGGGAAGCCTTGTTCTCGAAGCTGGTCAATTGAGTTCCAGTGGTTGATCAGGGCATCGACGTCGCCTCCGGAGCAGTACTCAAGTGACATGCTTGCTGTGCTCGTGAGCTCATCTATACTATAGTCGTTGCACTGTACGATATTTCGATGTGACCCAATCTTGAACATCAGCATCTTGATCTCACCTGCCAGGGCCGGCCGTCTCGACCGCTTGCGCCTCTCCATGTCGACGGTCTTGATCACAATGAGCTTGCTGGTCTGATTACACTGCATAATCTTGACAGTGCCCTGACCACTCTTTGGGAAGTTGTGGACAATAGTGCAGTCAGCATGCGGGTCTATCGCTGGTAAGAGACGTTGAGATGCTCTGGACGACTCGGATGGTGCAGATCCTGACGATGTGCTAGAGACGGCACGACGAGTCAAACTCGACCTGAGAGAGTTTCTCTGCAGTGCCGCCACTTGAATGCCACTGAAGCCCCTGAACGAATCATGTCCATCTGGACTCGTTGGGACCGGCGCTGATGCGTGTCGAAGTCTTCGGAAAGCCGACGAGCGAGTCTGTTCGTGAGATGTCGCCGTGTTCGTGATTGACGAGAAAAGGCCCTGCTCTGTTTCGATGCGACAGATCTGCTGCAGTCGGCCCCGACTGCAAATGGCTCGCAAGTAGTGGAAGATCACGATAGCAATAGCAAACATTGCAGTCACGATGACCAGCATCAAGCTCATGATCCTTGGGCCAGCCATGTCGGTTATAGCAGGGAAAATTGCTACAAGTCAGGGGAAGAAGACAAGACCAGCTTGTCGATTCTGCTTTGGGTGTCGCAGTACTTTGTCCAGAGTCCTGCTCATCGAAGAGAGAGCAGAAATCTCGCGCTGCATGGCGAGCTACTATACTCTCATCAGCAGCCATACACAATGGACAAAGTAAGAGTAAGTCATAACGCTTCAACAGTCTTGCATCTCAAGACATAGAGGTTGTCGAGAAATGTCTCACAGCATTGAAGACATGCAAGTAGTGAACCACTCCATCACAGACAGCGTTCGGCGGACAACGCGTTGCAGCAGTAGCGATCGTGAGGTCTCTAAAATCGAGTCCCTTCGATCCCGGGCGTATATAGACTGCTCGGGTTGTGCTAGCAGAGAGATGAGCTGTATTCGGACCATAGACCTTGCTGAAACCCAGGCATCAAGAGGAAGATCTTCTGTGGCTGTTCTGCGCAGCATCAGGCACAACTTGATTGCGAGCTTCGCACGCTCATAAGGCGCGATATCACATCGATCTACAGAGCAGCATTCTCAAGATTACCATCAATTGTGGCCGGTCGCTCGCGTGAAACAGTATGGCGTGGTCATCAGAGTAAGCATGAAGGTCAGCCCAGTACAGTTGGGATGCTTTAACTGAAACCATGCTCTCAGAATGGGCGTGAGCATCCCGAAGTCCTGATGAGTCCCAAGAGTAGAGTATGTCGGAAGATGATGGCGTCGTTGCTCGCAAAGACTAAGAAGGAACTGGAAAGTGGCGTTGGCAAGGTCTTGGCGCTTTTGGCCGAGCACACGGGGCATGAGTCCTGCATCAAATGACGACAAACCTTTATCTCGACGAGCTCAAAAAGCACCCAGTCCTTGAAGAGGAAGCCGCCTGTTCCCCATCGTGAGGTGATAATCTACACGGGCTCCCTGATAGACAGCTTCCAGATTGGCCGAACCACCCGCATCTAGTGCAATGGAAGCTTGCTATGCATCCAATGAAGGTGCAACACAAAGTCATCACACTGTGTCAAAGGCAACACCCTCTGACCATCCTACCGCTGGAATCGCCGAGTTCATGTACTCTCGGATGGTGCCGATAACTCCAATGGCGATTTTGGACAAAACAAAATGTGATAGCCCACGTACTGGTCTGAGAGCGCTAGAAACCGAGATGTCATATGGCATATCGGCCCTCTAGCGGATGTCAATTCTGTGGTCTGCATTCGCATCCGAATGTAACGGTAAGCACAAATGGAGCCGTAAGTCGGGCAGTATAAGTACAAGCTTCTTTCGTCTTCATTCCCTAGCATACACCTCACTTCCTCGAGGATTCCACCATGATGAAGCAGCCCTACTTCGGCCTCAGAGGAGGATGGTTGACCTTCTGGATAACGTGAGTTGTGTTACGTTCGTTCAGGTCAAACTCATCTGCTAACACCCAGTAGAGTCTCGTGCGCAACAGACATGGTAGCATATCGACCTCACCTAGGTAATTTACTCGACTACTGACACCACGATTTAGGCTCTCTTTGGCTATGATCAAGGTGTTTTTAGCGGTGTGAACATCTCAGAGGACTACCTGGATGTCCTAGACCTCAACGGACCTAGCAAGACCAATCTCCTCTCCATCATCACCAGTATCTACAACATTGGCTGCTTCTTCGGTGCCATTCTCGCCTTCACGGTAGGCGAGAGACTTGGTCGCAAGAAGACGATTCTCCTCGGTACTACGATCATGGCTATTGGTGCAATACTCCAAGTCAGTGCGTTCAGCCCAGCGCAAATGATGGTTGGACGTATCGTCACTGGAGTTGGAAACGGACTGAATACTGCTACTGCTCCGGTTTGGCAGACGGAGACTTCACCATCGAAGTGGCGCGGCAAGCTGGTAGTCATCGAGATGATGATGAATATCTTTGGTTTCATGCTTGTAAACTGGATTGTAAGTATTTAATACCGACTCACAAGACATCCCACTGATCGCTAGACAGAACTACGGTCTGTCGTTTGTGGGTGGGGCGCTTGCCTGGCGCCTGCCTATCGGCCTGCAATTCGTCTTCATGGTTGTGCTCTGGAGCACCACTCCTTGGCTACCAGAAAGTCCGCGATGGTACGACTCTCAGCACGCAGTCGCTCGTGCGACTTATACTGATCCTGCTTGCTAGGTTGATTGCCCACGACCAGATTGAGAAAGCCACGAGAATCATTGCCGATATTGAGAACAAGAACATAGACGATCCTGAAATAGTTGCGAACACAAACGAGATCATCGCAAGCGTCCAGTACGAGCGGCAGAACGCTATTGGATGGGTCGATCTCATGCGTGGTAAAACTGGAGACGCTGGTACCAAGACGGTCGGACGACTGCTTTTGGGTGCTGGCACTCAGTTCATGCAGCAGTTTGGAGGCATAGTAAGTCACATTCGCATCAACCTCCCACTTTACGAGCTGACCATTTGATAGAACGTAATGTCTATCTACATGCCAACTCTTCTAATCACATCCGTGGGACTCAAAAGCGACATGGCTCGACTGATCGCTGCTCTGAGCTCAGTCGCTTATCTCGTCTCATCCGGTGTGGCGGCGCCGTTAGTCGAGCGCTGTGGTCGACGATTCATGATGATGGTATCGACTGCTATTCAGCTGGTCTGCTTCTTCATGATGGCAATACTCCTGTATTACGCACAGAAGCCCGGCTACGCTCACCAGAAGACGGCAGCCGAAGCATCTGTGGTCTGGTTCTTCATCTACTATATGGGCTTCGGACTTGGCATGTTGGGTGAGTACGCTCGGTCTATAAGCGCGGGCACATTGATTGACGCTTCTGATAGGAATACCATGGCTCTACCCAACCGAAATCAACAACCTTTCCATGAGGACTAAAGGCGCAGCTGTTGCAACGGCAACAGACTGGTTGACGAACTTCGTAATCGTGCAAATTACGCCCATCGGCCTCCAGACTCTCGGGTGGCGCTTCTACATTATCTTCATCGTCCTCAACGCTGCCTTCCTGCCAGTGATATGGTTGCTGTACCCTGAAACGGCAGACCGCACACTGGAGGACCTGGACTACTACTACCGTGAGAATCCACCTTTGATCGTGATAGGCGACAAGGACGCTATATCGGTCAAACGTCCGAGCGAGTATGTGCAGATGCAGGACGACGATGTGCTAAGGGCAAGGAGTGTAACACAGGTCAATGTGGTTGTTCAAGAGGAGAAAGAGTAATTTGGCACTGTAACAATGGAAGGTCGTAGCAGAAGGTGATAGCAAACGTAGGGCCGTTATATACAGTAGCCAAATTGCTTTGTGACCACCCCATATATTGGGCACCTTGCAACACCATCAATACCTATAGCTGGTCTTCGGCCGGTGCATTTCGCGTCTTTCGCCCCACGTCATCGGCATCGTGAACTCCGTAGTTCTACCCCGTCAAGCTCGAGTACATACCAAGCGAACCTTCACACATCGTTATTCACGTGCACGTTGCAGCATTAATAGTCCTGCGCCAGACACACCACTCAGGCAAGGTCAGCGGCTGGCTTCCCACATCTTCCACGGCCATGCCAGCATGACTGCGCAAAACCCACCTCCTCGCGCAGCATGCCACGAGTCTACCCACCGCTCGAAGGCCGACAACCCAATGCCGCGATCTCACCGTCCATAATTGAAAGCGCTGCGGGTTTCACTGCTGGAGTGGTGTCTACACTCGTCGTCCACCCTTTCGATGTCGTCAAGACACGATTGCAGATTGAGCAAAATGCCAAGTCCTTACCTGGAGGGAGCTGGCGGGTCATACGGACGATTGCGAGTGAAGGGAGGCAATCAACACAGGCACAGGTGAAGGCTGGAGCAATGGTGAAGAGCTTTTATCGAGGACTTATGCCTAACATGATTGGCAACAGTGTTAGTTGGGCTTTGTACTTCATGTGGTATGGCAATATCAAGGACTTGGTGCGGTCAGCGAGAGGTGGAGGAAGAGAGCTGCGGTCCTCAGACTACTTCCTGGCCTCTGGAGTGTCCGGAATTCTGACAGCTGTGTTCACCAATCCGATATGGGTGATCAAGACGCGGATGCTGTCTACAGCAAGAAATACTCCTGGCGCTTACAAAAGTATTGCACATGGCACGCACGACCTCTATCAGACAGAAGGTATACGGGGCTTCTACCGCGGGCTATTACCCTCGCTTTTCGGTGTCAGTCACGGTGCGATCCAGTTCATGGCATACGAACAGCTCAAGAATCGATGGGCAAGGGAAAGACCTGGAGGAAAGGCTGGTCTGACCAACTCGGATTATCTCCTCCTCAGTGCAGTTAGTAAGATGCTTGCGGGTAGCATCACATACCCATACCAAGTTGTCCGAGCTCGATTGCAGGTCTATGATGCCCCAAAGCGCTACAAAGGCGCCTGGGATGTGGTGCAGAAAGTGTACCGCCATGAGGGACTTGGCGGGTTCTACAAAGGGTACGCTCTCCGCCTTTTGCTCATTCAAACATTACTGACATGTCAACCAGCCTTGGTCCGAACATTGTGCGGGTCCTACCATCCACCTGTGTAACATTTCTGGTATACGAAAACACGAAGCACTATTTACCTCGCCTTTGGGCTCCCGACGAGATCCACGTCGATGAAGTGGCGGCCTAAGCATTATGTTGTTTGACTTTGGCATGCATCTTGTACATACACGCATCGAAGGCATAGCATGGCAGGGTGCCCGGCGTTACACGGTGGACCATGCGCTCAGGACAGCGCTGCAGCGAGGATTGTATAGAGCACGGCTCTTGCCTAGACATAGAACACCGACATATCAGCAGCGAGCATTATGATAACATACTCTACAGATTATACTTCAACCAATGCAACCACTGCATGAATATGCGGAGTGGCGCCTTCAGGTTGTCTGGACTTTCGGCTTCAAAGCCGGCAGCATTCATGTTAAGTTGGTGGGTCATGGATAGCCTGTCTGGGAGGCCTTGCTTTTATCTCCTGATGTTCATGCCTGATATTTTATCGTTCCTCGGGCATCAACGCAAAAACACTGCATGTCCAGACCTTAACTTGCGGTCGAGGGGCCGACCGAGACTTTGATCCCTTTAGCCAAAGCAGTAATCACGATGCATTGAGTATGCGGAGGACGAAAAGCGTATCAACGCAAGTCAACTCTACCGAGCCGTACCTCGTGAACCAGAACATTGAGAAACTCAATGTTGGTATACTGTATTGCGTAAGAAGAGGACAGCAGAGTTCGAGCCGTTGGAACGGAGAACGCCTGTCCTGCAGTCGTGGATCTTCAATTAATCATATATTGGTTACCGTGTATAAGATATATCGATTTTGATTGTCGCAATTAAATGTGCTGTGCGTGTGTATACCTGAAGAGATCGAATGAGGCGCTGATTGGATCTTGGTGCAAGGATGACATCTCTCCGGCTCTCACACTCTCACTCGAGCTGACGGGCTTACTTTCGACAGCCTTGAATTGGCATGATTATGTACAAGATACCTATTCACTTTCCGCTCAAGGTGGGCATCCGGAGCAGTATGGCCGTTCGGGAGAAGGAGCTCGAGCAAGTGGAATCGACTGGCGGTCGGCAGTACCTTGCAGTCGCGTGTCTTCAAAAGTGACGCCGCAAGGCCACCGCGGTCATCTCCACTGTATATACCTATACTATAAACCCGTAGTCAAAAAGAGATTTCAAGGTCGATTCCACCCACCAAGCCTCCACAATATCGCGTGCTGGCCACGACGCTGATGGCACGAGTCTCACAGAAATGAGCAATGTGGACGGTCACCTGCCTGAGGTGAAAGTCTTTGATCGAGCTGAACAGGAGCTGTTTCCATGATGATGCAGCGGAGCTGAGACCAAAACCTCCGACTGCATGCCGTCTGTATTTGCTTGGCCCACGACGATCCTATGCGTTAGGCTAACTCGAAACTGCTCATGCGGCTTGAAATTGACAAGCAAAATGGATCCTCCAACGGCTATGGGAAGGACCGCCGATGACGAACCCAGTTTCGGGTCATAACGATTCTGAACAAGGCGGGACTTTGCTGACCGTCCGTGCCCTTTGCACCAGGGGTGTCCCGGTTTCACGAATGTATCGACCCCCCGACACGGAAGACCTTGGGCACCGCGTGAGCGACCCAATCGTGCGCAACGTGGGCGAACAGCCAGACTGCAGCTCTGCCATCCTTGTGGCGTAGAGGCTCTTCCGGCATGAGCAGAAATGAGCTCGTCGGGCGCTCGTATTCTGGACCCATCAACCTCGTAGAAGACCATTCAGCCGACAGAATTCGCAAACCGGGTAGAAGTGCCAGCCCACGCCACCGCGCGACCAGAAACACCAACCCTGTCGCGAATGCTGTAGCGCGGACGGTACTTCAGCTTTACTTGGCCCGCACAGAGCTCCGGATGCGCAGCAAGCAGTTCCTGCATGACTGCTAGGATGTCCTTTTGCAGATTATTGACTGTGCCTGTTGCACTGCACTTTGTCGCGCAACATTATTGTTGTTGATTCTCTTCCTCATAGATCAGGCTTAACCTTCGCTGCTTCCAGGTCCGTCAATTCTCTTCGTACGCGCTTGTGGTACGTCGCGCTTATCCACGACATCAATATCCCGGCATCAGTATGCATCCGCAGGCTCAAGCATAGACTGGACTCGAAGACTACACTTCCAGGAGGCAGCGGGCTGCTCTCCGGCTATCCCTAGTTGCCTGTATTACTTGCCAGCTCTACTTCTAGGCGTAGACACTCGTTCGCCAAGGCGCTGAACAGTCCTCCACCGAGCATCGGTACCTGAACCATGTTGCAGGCAACAATCACCGACGTGCAGGATAAACTACGCAGCCGGCCCCCACTAACCTTGACTACCGACTGCTATCTACAGAATAACTCCACGATGGGATCTGATGAGACCGTCTCTCCACTCGAGTGTTCTAACGTACAACCTGACCGCGAATCTGGCCACAACACTGCATCTCATGCTGCCGGCTCAATACGTCGAAGGATGTCCTGGTTCACCCGCGGCAAAGACGAAGAGATCCAGGATGGACCCCGACGACGAACTTCGAACCTGTCGTCAACCCGATCCAAGGAGACGCTGCCAAGCCACGATGACCTACCACCACGAGCTTCCACGTCACTGTCCTTTCGATATACACGCTCAAGACTGCAATCGTTACCTGAGCGAAGTCATACCTTCGCAAATCCGAGCGGCACCAATAGGACGACCCAGGACGATCTGAGCGCGAAGTCAGCCACGGCCGCAACCCTCCCAGCACAGACGCATACTTCACGAGTCCGCTCTCGTGCCGAGTCTGCCAACGCCCAGCCATTACTACTATCCCGTGATGCATTCCTATCAAGTGAAGACTGTGCGTTGCACTCCAGTTATCGTAGGCTACCACATCGTACTAACATCTGTCGCAGATCGGATCTACCTCAAGAAGTCCAGTATCTCTCTGCCGTACAACTTCGAACACATCACACACACTGCTGCGCAGGAGCTGCCGCCGCTAGACACTGTCACCGAACGAGACCTACCTGCCCGGTTCTGGTCCCTTTCAGCTTACCGGCGACCGACCAGACATCTCACAGGCATACAAGCCGATGACTTATCGCATAAGCTTCCTGTCATGGGCATCACACGAGGAGCGCAAAGCTCTAGGCCCGCGTCGCCGACTCTGTGCGAACTCGACATTGATCGTCCGGTGGCCGTAGAGTCATTATGCGATTCCGAAAGCCTTGGATCACCACTTGGCAAGCTCGATGTTGGTAAGGCTCTTCCGATGCTACCTTCGTCTCTCATGTCAGACGGTGTCGACGCTCCTCTGGAGCGCAAATCATCAATCGCGACACTCAACGACACCAGGCTACATCTCCTCAGCCAAATGCCATCGCTAGATCAGCTGTCTCCTCCGACGAAAAAGTCGCAGAATCTTGGCACATATAAGCCGAAAGGCGCACCACGACAAGCACCACCAAAGCCATTAGATCTGGTCTCACATCCGCAGGCTCGGGATGCGAATGCTTCCGACTCGCCTCGGGTCTCTAGTGATGTGGAAAGCCCGACCGAGATTATGTCGCCGACTACTTCACCTCGACTGTCCCAAACCGATTCTCACAGACCGCCTCACTACACTGGACCGGCTTCGATATCAGTCTCCTCGATCGCGACCACAGCGTCAACCATGTCAGCACAATCACGTCCCTCCACCCGGGCAATGGTGACGTTGGAGTCCCCAATGGCCTCTCCTGTAATGGCTTCGCCCCCACGATCCTCGAATTCTCGTGCAGCTCGCACTTTGTCCGCCGACTCATGGGAAGCTGATGTGGAGTTCTCCTACCAAATGGAGGCGGAGTCAACCTGTGATTTTCAATGGAACGGGTCGACCAGACATGACTCTCGGAGCACCTTGACCCCTGGAGAGCGAGCATCTAGCCGGCCTGCATCGCGTAAAGTTTTCCCAAGGCCACCAAGCACAAGGCCAGGGTCTGCGCAGAGTACTATAAGGTCAGCGGTGAGCAGAAAGACGTCTCGCGAAACACTACTGTCGAAGCAGTCGCCTGTGGGCCATCGTGGCTTCTCCGCCGCAAGGACTAGCTCGAGGAGTAGCCTCAGACCTCCTGCATCGCTTGGTCTAGGCGCCAATGGTGGCATGAATGCTGCAAGCGTGCTCTCGCCAATCTTCAGCGTTGCGGGTGCCGACTCACCCGCTCTACCTTCACCGGTGTCCCCTGTGTCGCCAGCTTATGAGCCAAAGCAGGCTCCTATACAGGAGGTACAAGAATATAGCCGGGAATACCTGAGTGACCCGGAGTCTATCAATCGCTCCTCCAGCTCTTGTAGCTCAGGTGACACGACCTCCTACCGGAGCGTACCCTCCGTGCGCCGAGACCCAGCACGCTGGTCCTTTGCATCAGCAAACAGCGTACCAGAACTTATGCAGAGCAAGCACAGGAGCAAGTCCGGACTACAGCAAAGCACCACTGCACGCCAGCTCGACACAGTCCCTGCGAGCCCGGCCAAAGGTAATGGGGAAGGCGATCTCGCTGGTCGGCCTTCGCCACCACCACAGCAGCAGCTTCCGCCACTACCGGTATATGACCCAACGAGAAGTTCATCGCAACTGTCAGATCACAATGCTGTGCGACAAGCAGCTGGAAGGGCTATGCAGAGACTGTCTGCTTCAAAGCCATTCTCCCACTTCAACGCCGTGCATGAGATCCGACCTGGAAAGGCTGATGAGCGGTGGATCTGATCAACGAGATTGTATGAATTACTTTTTTTTGGTCCTGAGCAACGATGTAGGTACCCTGGTGGTACCAAATGATTGTATAACATGATGATCGGGGAAATAAAGGAGATCTATTTGAGAGGGGGATAATGCAGGACGAGAGACATGGAAGGTTCGCTTCTGAGCTGATGGATATATATACCTTACCTTACCTTGCTATTCTTGAGCCTGTATCATTACTACATGAATTTGCATCCCTCCGTTGTGCTTCCCCGTGCTTCACTTGAGGCTACAGCAGTCTGATGCCGACACCACAGACTCTTTCGAACGCAGTCGTAGATTCATGGCGCATGCAGTGCAGCGCCATCAATAATGATCGACTGCACGAGTAAAGCTATTGATTATTGTGATCGCACTCAGGGATGAGGCGCGTGTGGCGGCTCCCGTCGGCAACTTTTGCAGCCGAAAGTGCCGTTGGCCTGCCATCGAGCAGTCTGTTTGGATGCGTGAACTTTAGCTTCGAATTGACTGGATTGGCGCTTCCCTACCATCAGGTCCTCTCCTTTCTTACCAAGCAAGTATACACATACTAGTGACTATTGTATCTCTTCTGGAGTCGGTATTGTAGGACATGTTGAATCGCGGTGCATGAACACAACAACCTTGGTATAAGTGCTAGATATGGCGGTCTTGTTGGATCAGGCTTGGGTCAAGGTACAAGGTAGGTCGGGTTGCGGCCATGCATAGATCGATACCAGTATGCTAACAGTCATCATAGCCAAGACGTTCACGAAATGGCTCAATAACAAGATATCTGTCCGCAACGTCCAAGTCAACGATCTGGTCAAGGACCTCTCAGACGGCATTATCCTCATACATCTCCTTGAGATCCTGTCCCAAGAATCGCTGGGCAGATATGCAGCTCGACCAAAGCTGCGAGTGCAACGGTTCGAAAATGTCAATATAGCTCTGGAATTTATCAAGAGTCGAAAGATACAGTTGACGAATATTGGAGCCGAGGATATTGTGGATGGGAATCGGAAGATCATTCTGGGTCTGATATGGACGTTGATCTTACGATTTACCATTAGCGACATCAACGATCAGGGCTTGAGCGCGCGGGAAGGGCTACTCTTGTGGTGTCAGCGGAAGACGGCATGCTACGACGAGGTGGATGTACGGGACTTCTCTGGCAGTTGGAATAATGGCTTGGCTTTCTGTGCTCTGTTGGATATCCATCGACCGGACCTGATTGACTTCGACAAGCTGGATAAGTCGGATCATCGCGGGAACATGCAGCTGGCATTTGATATTGCATCGAAGGAGATTGGGATTCCGGATCTGCTGGACGTTGAGGACGTTTGCGATGTGGCCAAGCCCGACGAGCGATCACTGATGACATATATCGCATACTGGTTCCACGCCTTTTCGCAGATGGACAGAGTAGAGAACGCTGGCCGCAGAGTGGAGAAGTTTGTATCGAATATGAATGGTGCTTGGGACATGCAGAGCAACTTTGAGCGACGCATGCGCGCTTTGTTGAAGCAGATTGAGGAGCAACAGCAAGCATGGAACTTGGCGAAGTTCAGTGGCTCATACACCGATGCCAAAGAGCAAAGTAGACAGTTCACGCTATACAAACAGAAGGAGAAGAGAGACTGGGTGGCGGAGAAGAGTGATTTGGCTGGATTACTGGGCAACATCAAGACGAAGCTGGCCACGTACAGACTCCTACCGTACGAACCACCCGCGGAGCTGAGTCTTGACTCGCTGGAGAAAGCATGGCGCGAATTGTTCGAAGCACAACGACTACGCAGCCAAATCATCAACAACACGATCCGTGACATCAAGAACAACCTCCGGCGAAGCTTCGCCGACAAAGCCAACGACTTTGCTCTCGCGCTCCAGACGATCAGCATGAGTATTTCGGGACTCGAAGGCGAAGTGGAAGACCAGCTCTCTCACGCCAGTCAGATATCCAACAACCTCCCGCCACTAGAACAGTACCTCGACATTATCGCGAGACTGGACAATCAGTGCCAAGAAGCCAATATCGAAGAGAACGACTTCACGACATACACCTACGACGAACTCGCTTACGAACTCAGTCTCGTCAAATCGAGCGTGCAGAAGAAGCTCGCCTTTCTGGAGAATCAGATGGTAGCCCGCAACATGACGAACCTTACTCCCATACAATTGGAAGAATTCGAGTCGGTCTTCCGCCACTTCGACCGCGACTTGTCAAATAGCCTCCAAGAACTCGAGTTCTCCGCCGCCCTCGCCAGTCTTGGGCTTGTCTACGACGAGACAGAAATGCACGACCGCTTCGCCGAAGTCGCTGGGCGAGGCGGCAGTGTGAGCTTCGAACAATTCATCCGGTTCATGGTTGATGTGACCGAGGATCAAAACACCGCCGAGCAAGTCTTTGAGTCGTTCCGGGAGATCGCAGATGGGAAGCCGTATGTTACGGAACTAGACCTCACGCACTCGCTCATACCAGAAGAGATTGTGAGGGATCTATGTCGGGATATGCCTGCGCATCGGGGACCGGATTTGCAAGAGGATAGGGAGATGGAGAAGTTTGATTATGTGCGGTTTATGGAAAAGTTTGTTAGTGGGAGGCAGAGGGAGCAGGTGAATGGTGGATCGCATCATTGAGCTGAAGTGGTATTAAGAGTTTGTTTTTGGTATCTTGCACAGGCGGCGAAGTTGGATAGGCGCGGGTGTTGGAACAAGCCATTACGAGGGATGTTGTTGATGATTGCATGTAGTATAGTCGCCCAGTACATGTATTAATTGATATGATATCTGCAACCATTACGGCCTTCGCTCTTACGCCGAATTCCACTGCGGAGTTTGAGATTTGTTCTTGCACCTTCCGCTTTTGGTCGCCAGGCTGAACGCCGCTCGACCAATCCCCAAGGCGGCGACATAAAACGCGGGCCAGACGTGTCGATCACGTAGCGGTTGTACACACGTATGTCTATCGCTTCGATCGAACATCGAACTTGTCTTCTTCGTCGTCATTCTGTTGCGTGGCGGACAGTATGCCGATGCTGTACGGAGTAGAAGAACGACATATATACACCACTGAGGAAGCCCAGAAGCATCTTGATCCACGCATGTAACCAAGACACTCGACTTTGATTTATATCGTTACCAATACAAGCAACCATTACTACATTCACTGGCCGGACCATCAACCATGCCTCTAATCGACGACCTCTTCTCCCTCCCCGTCCCACAATCCATCCAGATATCTCCCAATAGTCAACAGATCCTCTACTCCACAGCCCTCACCTGGAATGCCAAGTTTCCAGGCGCCGAGCACGCCGTCTCGACCCTCTGGCTAGCGGAGACTGGCAAAGCCGATTCAGCTCGTCAGCTCACAGCCGGGAACTCGAACGATCGTGATCCGAGATGGAGCCCCGAGGGCGATAGTATAGCTTTCTTATCTGACCGTGGTAGAACAGCGGAAAGAAAGGAGAGCTGCGCTATATACTCTCTACCTGCGTCTGGCCCTGGAGAGGCGACAGCGATTACTGACGTGGCGAATGAGCGTAATATTGAGAGTTTTAGGTTTTCGCCTATGGGTGGGAAGATAGCGTTCCTCTCCGCGGATGAGAAGGACGAGAATCGCAAGAAGAAAGACAAGGAGAAGGATGATGTGCAAGTCTGGGGCGAAGAACTCGCTTTCAATCGTCTTCGGATCGTGGATCTTGGAACCAAAGCCGTTGAGGTGCTGGTGAGTCAGGAGCAGCATATTCTGGAATTCGCGTGGAACGATGACGGAAGTGCGATTGTGTTCACGACGACCAAGTCCACCGATATCGAGAGTAACAGCCTCTACGGCACCGATGTCTGGATTCTGGACCTCGAGACGAAGAAGCAGAAACGGATCTGTCATATAGCGAAGATGGGCCGCGATCTAGTATGGGCAGGCAAGAGAATCTACTGGGTGGGCCCAGTGGCGGAGGAATGGCTGACTTCTGCCTTTGGTGTCCATGAAGTGGAAGTTCCTGCGGACATGTCTGAAGCCGCGAACGAGGGGACGACCAACAAGTCCCACCACATCGCCTACGCTAAAACAAACTGCGCTCTCAACCTCTCCAAGACAGCGACAGGAAACGAAGTCCTAGTCTACGTCCAAAACGGCATGGCAGACGAGATCCGCCTGCTCAACGGCGATAAGACATTGTTTAGCAAGAAGCGGAAGATTCTAGCCTGGGACGCGACCTTCACGACCGACAGCGACGAAGTCGTCCTCGCCCTCGCGCAGGGCGACTCCAACAACCCGACCGAAGTCTACACCACCACAGCCTCAGGCGGCAGCATGGTCCAGCTCTCGCACCTCGGCCAAACGGTAAAACAAGCCGGCCGCAACTTCGGCACCACAACCTTCCTAACCTGCCAATCGCTCGACGGAAAAGTCCAGCTGGAATGCCCCCTCGTCCTCCCCTTCTCAGCCGCTCCGAACAACACCAAGCCCGCCAAACCCCTCCCCACCGTCGTCCTCATCCACGGCGGCCCTTACTACCGCCACACCGAATCCTTCGAAGGCCTGTACTTCATGTGGGCCCCCCTGCTCCTGTCCGCCGGCTACTCCATCCTCCTAGCCGACTACCGCGGCAGCAGCGGCCGCGGCGAGGAATGGGCTTCTCACGCTCGAGGGAATTCGGGGGTGAAAGAGGACTATGAAGACATTATCGGCTTGACGAACGCGGCTGTGGAACAGGGGTATGCGGATCCCGAGCGTTTGGCCGTCGGCGGGTGGAGCCAAGGTGGCTTCTTCAGCTATTTGTGCTCTGTGCGCAATGGGTTACATGGCTTGGGATGGAGATTCCAGGCCGCGATCCCAGGGGCCGGGATGACCGATCTGGATACCATGGCTCTTACCTCGGACGTCGGCTTCTGGGAACAGGAACTCGTGGCTTCGGGCGCTGCCTGGCTTTCTCCCCCCTCCGACGTCCGAAATCGTCGGGGTTCAGCGCTGTGGGAGTTTCGTGAGAATGTGAGGAGTGGGAAGGTGGTGTTGCCGGCTATGATGATTTTGCATGGGGAGGGGGATGTTAGGGTGCCGGTTGAGCAGGGGAGGGGGATGAGGCGGGCGTTGGAGCAGTTTTGTGCGGAAGAGGGGAAGAAGGAGGAGGGGAGGGAGGGGCCGGTGGAGTGGAGGTATGTGGTTTATCCGCGGGAAGGGCATTTTATTGTTGAGACGGGGCATTTGGTGGATATGGGAAGGAGGGTCGTGGGGTGGGTGGAGAGGTTTTTGGGCAAGGCTTAGCTAGCTTGGGGGTGAGATGGTGGGGTTGCTAGTGATTTAGGGTGCGAGTGCGGTTAATGACGGGTTCCGTGCGGTGGTGGGAAGTGAAGTCATTGCTGGCTGTTGTAATGATGTTGACACCTATGAGCCACGATTTGCCTTACGCAATGCTCCATACCACTCGCTCCGCCGTTCCGTCTCATACTCGAACCAAATCAATCAGTAGGAAGAAGAAATCTTCTCGCATGCTCTTGACCGTGATGTGGATAGGCCGCGATACTCGTCTAGCTTCCTACACTCCAAACACTTTTCCACCCACCGACCACTCCCAACTCACCCACCACCCCCAACTCATCAATCCTACCGCCTCCTCCCACTCCTAACCTTGGGAAACTCCAACGGCAACCTCAACCTCGCCACACGGGAAACACTAGCCTGCGCCTTGCTCATCCCAAAGGCCTCCCGATCCTTTTCCGACGGCGCGGAGACTTTCGCCCCGAGTTCGACAAAGTACTGCGCGAGCTGTTTATTCTCCATTTTGAGGTCGAGCTTGAGATCTGCAAATAATCGAAATTGATTAGCGACACGATGCGTTGGATTGTGTTGATAGAGAGGGGTTGGACTTACCACTCATCTCCATCCGCCACCCCTCACTAACAAACAACCCCAACGCACAAACCCAACACCACAACCGCTCCAACTCCCACTTCCCCAACTCCCCCCTCTCATTGGCAAACAACCGCCTCACGCTCTCCACCAACTGTCCCGGCCAACCTCCCAATTTCTGCCCCATGACTTCCTTCTTGGGCACCTTCTTCCCGCCCCGCCCAGCCGTCTGCAGCACATCATGAAACTCCAGTAAGAGCGTCATATACCGCAACGCTTTCAACTTCTCCATGTCTTCAGACTTGGCTATGCCTTCGACGCGTTTGGCGGGGAAGCGGTGGGAGAAGAGGATTGCTTCGCCCGAGTGTACGGCGTCGAGCCAGTCTTCCGTGGGGATTAGGCGGAGGTCCGAGGCCGGGATGAGGGTGCTGAAGGGGTAGACGTCCTCTACTGTCTCGGCTTGTAGATTCGGGCGGGGGATGGGTTTGGAGGAGAGGAGATCCTGTTCCATCTCCTCTCGGTTGCCAGCAGGGGTGGTGTTCTCGGCGATGGAGTCGAGGATCGCATCTTGGACGTCTGAGGTTTTTCCTTTGCCTTTGGGTGTCGGGGCGATGATGGCGTTGACGGTGCGGCTGTCGAGGATTTTCTGGGCTTTCTTGGTGCCGAATTCGCGGCCCAGGGCTTCGCGTTGGGAGGTGTAGGTTTTGCGTTGTTTGGCTGCTCGGTCGGACGGGGTGGGGTCGTTTTTGCGGGGGATGGCGTGGAGGGTTAGGTGGTGGGAAGGGACTAATTGGAGGGTGCTGGTTGTGGGGTCGAAGATGCCGAGGTAGTGGGTTAGGTGTTGGTCGGTGGTGGACGGAGTGGCGGTGTAGTCTACTCGTTGGTGGTGGGAGGAGTGGAGGGTGAGGTGGTGGGTGGTGGGTTTGGGTAGGTTGCCTGCTGATTTTGTTGATTTTGTGGATTTTGGCTTGGAGTAGGCGTGGAAGGGGAGTGATGGGGTGATGAGGCCTGGCGCAGATAGCTATATTACAAGACTGTCAGCATGTTCGCCGTTTATAGCTTCTCCTGCAACAATGTCTAACATACCAGCACCGGATGTAAGCCCTCGGGTTCAAGATAAGTAACATTCACATCTCCCCCAATCTTCTGGCTCTTGGCCGCCACATCCTCCCTCTCATCCCTCGCCCTCTTTCTCTTCTTCCCGTCAGTTCCAGCCATAATCTACAACAATGCCCAAATCCCCAAATCCTACAATGTCGACAAGGAACGACCTGTCACATGCAAAGCCCGCGCGACAAATTTCCTAGCCCGCTCTTACCCAAACAGGCAACCGCGATTGAGCTCCTTAGCGCCAACGGCCGCGGGATATGCTAAAGTGACATCCCAGCGGTCACCAATCACATCCGCGCCTGACGCGTCTTTAGTCTAAACTCTCTTCTCAAGTGTTTGGTCCCCTGACTCCCCTCACGTGGAGTGGTTGCTGGCATCTCGTGGGTTGTGAGTTGTGACATGGGTGCGGGTGCGGGTGCAGGTTGGCAGAGTTGGCAGACAAGGCAGGCTGGAGCGAGGGGCATCACACTCCGTTCTGCTCTTCAGCCACACATGTTTGCAACTCGAATAATGCTACAATACATGCTTGACTGAGTACACGACGATATCAAGAGCCTTAACGAGATAACGACAGCCCATGACCACCTCTCCTAATAACACCCACCACCACCACCACTTGCATCCCCCTCGCAAACTCCAAGTCCGTCCCACCCTCCATCCAAACCAAGCCGATATCGTCCGTGAAGCCTCTCGCTCCCCGTCACCCTACGATCGGAAACGTCGACCATTGGATAGTAACAACAACAACACCACCTCCACCTACACCACCACCTCCACCGCCACCCCCACCACCCAACCCCCCCCCCCCACACCCACCCCCCCGACACAAATAGCCCGGGATGC